>NC_073303.1:279620528-279970111 GCF_027595985.1 Sorex araneus | reverse complement strand
TTTTTGTTGCATGTTGAATGGTGTGCTCCAAATGTAGTTTTTACTCCAGTAGGCTCTGTTATTTTATTGTGCAATTTGGCAGAATATGAGTTTTTTTTCCAAATGTGCATATGACATTATAGCAGAAATGCCTGCATTGGGAAATTAGAGTTCATTCAGTCACCTTCAGGAAGCATACATTCCATTTAGGCAAATAAATAAGCATTCAGTAGGTAAGGGAAATATTTAGAATTTTTAATATCAAAATGAAAAAGCAATTGTTATGAGACATATATGAAACAAGGAGTAGGAAAAAAACATGAATTTACCTTTGTATTTGAGTGTCCAGAATGCCTCTCTATCCAGAAAGCCAGTGTTCTTACCTCCATGTCCTAGATCTGTAGAAACTGAGTCAGGACCCAGCCCCCATCTCTCTCTCTCTCTCTCTCTCTCTCTCTCTCTCTTACTTTCTCTCTCTCTCTCTCTCTCTCTCTCTCTCTCTCTTCCCCTTGATGCTAGGGATCGAACCCAGTTCTAACATACGCAAGACAAATGCTCTCCTACTGCACTCCATCTTCATACATCTTCAGCTCTCTGCCTCCTCTCTTATCTTCTGCAGATGCCAGGCTCCTTGCAAGTTCTCCTTGCAAAAACAGAATTTTCTACTATTAAGTACAGGATTTGTATAGTATTGATGACCAAATGTGGTTATAGGACAATTCCTGTGGTCAGTCTTTCTTCCTCAATCATACTTTTCCAGGCTTAGAAGGTACTATACAAACTATGCATAATATTAGTAAACTTACTAATTTATGACCCTCAGTTATCTAATCTGAAAATGAGGGCAAAAATTTAACTCCATATGACAGTGAAACATAAGGTCATAGTAAATATGTTAGGTGCCCAGCAAAGAAGTTGGTGCCTGTGTAAACTCAGTAAATGGTCATTTGCTCTTGCCTGACCTGCCGTAGCTTATAAAAATAGGGATTGAGATGGAATGCCTGTTTCCTCAATGTAAATCCATTCCTTTCAGGATGGGTAAAGGTAAGAATGATGTCACTATGATGTGCAAGACCTATGGCTCTCTTTTCCCAAAACATTCTTGGTGGGGGGCGGGGGAGGGGGGGCGTGAGGGTTGGATTTTTTGGTTTTTTGGCCTTCAGGGTGGTAGACACTGGTAGGCACTTGTCTTTCAGAGGTTGACTTTTATTCATTCCTGGCATCACACAAGCTCTCCCATGCATCACCAGTAATGATACACAAGCATGGAGTCAGAAGTAAGCCCTGAGTACAACCAGGTATGGTCCCCAAGTTTACTAATTTACAATATTAGTAAAGAAGTCTCCCGGGAAATTTGCACTTATTTTAGGAACTTCAATGGGAGGAAAGTCTCTACATTGCATTTTGTTGGCTGTAAGCACTTGAATCCATGATAGAAATGACTTGTACTTTTCCTCATTGTCTTCTCCATTCAAACAACGTAGAGAAGAAATGCCAATGTTTGGTTGGAGAGTTTTAGTGCCATACCTGGTTGTACAATCAAGGGAAAAGATTTTAAAGAAATTTTAGTTAAAATTTCAAAAAAGGTGAAATTGAAGAAATTTATATTATGTATAAGATTTTTTTTAATTGCTAAAATAATTTTGGACTATAACCATATGGATAGTCTTTTAAGTCAATATCTGCATGGATAAGGTTTTAATTTTGTGCAAATTAATCTTTATTAGAAGAGAATATCTTTCAGGACCTGTACGCTAAACCAAATCCTGAATTTAGTTGTTATATACTTTCAGTCTCCTTTAATCTAGAATAACTCCACTAGCTTTCTTTGTTTTTAATCTTAATGTCTTTGATTTTTTTGAGGCTACAGTCACTTTTCTTTTCCACATTATTATTTTTGAAGTTTTCTGATATCCTCAGAATTAGATTCTGGTTCTATCTTCTTGGTCAGAATTCCTCAAAGTAATGTGTCCTTCTTAGGATGTTTTCTGAAGATATATATGCTATTTGCCCCTCTTTAGTATTATTAATTTTAGTTATCTTGTCAAATATTGTGTCTAACTTATCCAATATATAGTTCCATCCAGTAGATGTTGTCTATGTATTCTCTTATAACTGACAAGCTGTCTATGGAAGGACAAACTTGTCTATGTAAATATATTTGCATGTCCATAACCATGCAAATATCCTACTCTTTATCAAAACTTAGATACTCCGAGCTGGCATATATTGATTGACCAATTTATTTGGCAATTCACCTATTAATTATCCTTGTCTGAATCAGTCTTTATTAGTGACTTCAAAGGGATGTTTTCTAACTCTCCCATTTGTCATCCACAAGGGCATTGTTTGGTTGATAGTTCCATAATGAAATCAAATTTTCCTTTGTCCTGCTGGGAAACTCAATCTAACAAACTTCTGAAAAAGTCTCATTCCCTTTGATTTTTGACCTTTTGTCTGAAACACTAAGATTTTCATCTCTTCCAGGGCTGCCAATCCCTGTTCTAAGCTGTGGCCTTTCAGACCTGGTCTTGCTTCATCACTCTCCACTCTGTTGGTGCCTTTGAAGTTAACAAACTGTGATTACTTGAGAGGAGAGGAGAGGGAACGTGGTGAAGGGGGAGCGGACAACTCCTCTACTATCTTTTGAAGGGGCCTTTCCATTTCGGCCTCCCTGCCCCACGCTGCTCTGCAGCTGAGAGCGAGGGTATTGCTACTGTTCTCTCCCCGTCCTAATCCTCACCCTATGCCACAGGCAATACAATGGAACACTAGGAATGGGGCAGAAATGTAATCTCACAGGACTCAGAAAGTACCTGTAGGGTGTAGAATCCCCAGAATAAACCAGGATAGATAGGATAGATAGGCCTCTGCTCATGTCAGCTTCTGCTGACATGAGCAGAGGCCACATGATTTGAGAACTTCCCAGAACTTCCCTTGACTTCTGTTGAGGATCATCTGAGGCTTTCCAGTTCCTAAGAAACAATTGAATACAGGTTCCTAGATGATAGAGCATTATGGGCTTTGGGAGAATTCCAGAGAATTACCAATGCTCCTGAAAGTTGGGCAATTCTATTCACCACTTCAGGGGTGGGAGGGGGAGGGTAATAGGATCCCGTTGAAGAGAGAGTCTTTTCATTTCATCAGGAGGTGTTTCTGTGACTATTACAGTTCCAGAAAATTCGGAAACAGAGTCCCTGAAGTTCCAGGCCTAGCTTTAAGGCCCATGGCAAGCTTAGGAAGGCCCTAAGTATAGTAAATGAGGCTGGTGACAAGATCCATGAAAAACTACAAGGGTAAAAGGTCAAATTCAGGGTGAGAAGAACCAAAATAGAAGGATCTCATCTCCTGTGAAGATCCCAACCCCACTGCTATTGGGACATTGGGATGGTCAATCTGGTCCTGGATTCCTGATCAGTGGAGGAGAAATAGGCAAGGTAGGACAAAAATTGGTCCAGGGGCTAAAGTACTTGCCACGGACATAGCAGACCCAGATCTCTGGTACTGTGCATGTTCCCCACAAGCACCACCAGGACTAATCCCTGAGTGTGGAGCCAGGAGTATGGCATGAGCATAATCATTTGTGGCACAAACCACTAGTCCTCGCACCACCACCCCCTTGCAAAGAAGACAAGGCTAACATGTACGCCCATCCATTCAGGCTCCCCATATACATTGAATGGGCATCCTCTGGCAACTCCTTTTTAGGCCAATAGAAAGGAAGGAGAGGTAGAGATCAACCACGGGTGCTGCATTTGTAGTGCAGTGTCCACTGTGCTTGGGAACAGTTTTTCTTGCCTGTGCCCACCTACCTCCAGACCACTCAGTCACTCCTCAGAGCCTTTGCTCCCCTCTCTCCCTCGCCCTGTGCCTCCCCGGCCCCGCACTCTCTCCCAGCAACTGGCCTGGCCGCCTCTTTCATCACAGCTCTCCTGAGCTTTCACAGGCCACTCAGCGACTGCTTGTGGAGTGAATTAAGAAATTAATTAATGAGTGACAAACATGTCCCAGGAGATCTGAGAGGCCGAGTAGAAGAAAAGTGGGTTAGAATGGAGCCTGTGAGCTGGAAGCTGTGTGGCGGTCCCCAAGGCAGCCAGTTTCTCTGAAGTGGGAGCAGGGGACCCTCCATTTCTGCTCTTTCCTTCCTAAACTTGACCTTTTTCTGTGGCATTTAGTGGCTGTGATTAACGACCTTCCTCCCCAGACTACAGGCCATCAACTCCTCCTTCCACCCTCATCTGAGAGAACTGATCCCAGAGCAGGTGGGGAGAAAGGCTTGCCCATCTGAAGAAAGGGACCCAAGGAAGGTCCTAGAATCTGTATTTAGCGAACAGGACTGTTTTCTTGATACAATCAGTTCAAAATGAAGGGGTACATCAAGTTAAATATGAAACAGCTGATCCCAATGTCTCTGCCACTGATTCATGTTTCCTTCCCATCTTTGTGTGTATTTACTCTTTGTCTGCATGCTCTAAGGTGTCCTAGAGATGAACTTGCTTTATGAATGACATATCAGGAATGTGACCCTTTCTCCTCTCAGCATCACTTTTATGCCTTTGGAGGCCTCATTCTGCTGCCCTGGTCAGTTCCTCAGGCTCTGGATCAGGCATCACTTTGGGAGAGAACAAGAGACATGACTGAATGGCTTTTTGGGATGAGAACCTAGATGGCTTTTGATTTGTCATTATTTCAATTTTCCTTCCTTCCTTCCTTCCTTCCTTCCTTCCTTCCTTCCTTCCTTCCTTCCTTCCTTCCTTCCTTCCTTCCTTCCTTCCTTCCTTCCTTCCTTCCTTCCTTCCTTCCTTCCTTCCTTCCTTCCTCTCTCCCTCCCCCCTCCCTCCCTCCCTCCTTCCCTCCCTCCCTCCCTCCCTTCCTTCCTTCCTTCCTTCCTTCCTTCCTTCCTTCCTTCCTTCCTTCCTTCCTTCCTTCCTTCCTTCCTTTCTTTCTTCCTTCCTTCCTTCCTTCCTTCCTTCCTTCCTTCCTTCCTTCCTTCCTTCCTTCCTTCCTTCCTTCCTTCCTTCCTTCCTTCCTCTCTCCCCCCTCCCTCCCTCCCTCCCTCCCTCCCTCCCTCCCTTCCTTTCTCCCTTGCTTCTTTCCTTTCTTCCTTCCTACCTTCCTTCCTTCCTTCTTTCCTTCTTTCCTTCCTTCCTGTGTCAAGGATCAAACGTAGGACCTTATATGTGCAAGACAAGTGTTCTACCACTGAGTTACATCCCCAGTCCCGATCAGGGATGATTTCAAACATTTTTTCAATGAGTACTTTTTCATAGATCTGTGCACTTGTGTAGCTGTTTCTATAATAAATTCCATAATAAAATTCTCAAGAACAAATTTCTGGGACAGAGTGTTCAAAATACATTTTAATAATCTCAAACAAAATTCCAAGAAGAATACAAACACTATTATCTTTGTGCAAATACTTTGCTATTGTCATTTTACTCCAAGTCTTTATTCATTGCTTTCCCCCCTCACATACTCACATGTTTTTTTTCTCCCCTAAACTCGTGGAAGTTATGTTATGGACATCATGACTTTTCGCCCCCACATGCTTAATGTGTTTTTATATTTTGTAAGAAGAGGGGTCTCTCATATAAGTGTACTGTACACTAGAGTTATAACTAGAGTCCAGCTACTGACTTATATTATGCCACATGGGTAAAATACTTCCTTCGACTCTCTGTGTTCTAATTTTCTTAGAGGACCCAAAAATGTCCTTGTAGCACCTTGTCTCTTTAGTATAGAATCCAGTATAGGATCAGGTGTTGTATTTCTTTGCCAGATTTTTTAAAATCTGAAACATTTTTGCAATCCTTTCTTTGGTATTTGTGATTTTTTTTTTGCATTCTTCCAGACTCTGGTGCCTGCTTTAAGCAAAGCCTAATTGAGTTGAGGGTCTCCCGGAGTCCTGCCAGGATGAGACACAAATATCTGGCTCCCCTCTATTCTGTCTGAGATGTGTGTCCCTCCTGCTGTTACAGCTGGCGCATGAGGTTCCTCTGCCCCTCAGTTGTGATGCTAAGAAATGAGCATTTCAAATTTGGGGAGAAAAGCTTCCTGCCCCCCCTCCTCTTCTTGGCAGTGAAGAGTCCCAACTTGGGAGGTTCCCGTTCCCACAGACTCGGCCCTTGGTGCCTATTCACACCGCCTTAGTAGACCGAGAACAACCCAGTGTTCCCCTTTCACTTCACAGTATCCCTTAAGAGGCCTTGTCTCATGCACATTCCCCAAATCTGAAATAGATCACATCCCCAAACTCCCAGGCGGGGTGGGCTGTGTCACTGAGGCCGAGGGGCTGGACTCCTTTTCCTGCAGAGAGAAAAGCCTCAGATCCCTCTGCTGCTGTTCCCTCTGATCCTTCCGCCCCCACTCTCGGAGGCAGCATGGGGTTTGGACAGGGATAGCGGTTCTGCCTTTCCTGGGAGCAGCCCCAGGCACCCTCCGCTCCCTGCCAGCAGCCAGTGTCTATGAAACAGGGCTTGAGGCCTGGCTCGTGTCCTCAAGGGAGAAAGCGCCCAGGAAGGGGCGCTCCGTGTCTGTGCTGGGGGTTGGCCCTGGCCCACTCTGGCCTCTCTTCCGGCCAGCAGCAGAGACCCACTGAGACAGGCTGAAAACAGGCCCGCCTGGGCCCCGGGGGCTGAGCAGCCTCCCTGCACCCTCACAATAGCACTGGCATTAGCTGACGGGCTCCTCGGACACCCCTCTGTGATAATTAAGCATTATTATCCCCACTGGCAGGTGGAAACGGTGAGACAGAGTGGTTAAGTGACTTGGTTAGAGCTGCCAGGGTTTTGTTTGGGGGAGAAGCAGTGCCAAGAAGCGAGTGCAGGGCAGGGCACAGGCAGGGCGTAAGTCACGGAACGGGGCTGATTCTTTTCAAAATAGCTGCTGGAGGGAGGTGGGGGGAGGATTAGAGGCGTGACCTATGGATGTTGGGAAGGCCACCCCCAAATTATGCTGTCAGGGAAGGCTATTGCTGGTACACATATCGAAAGGGTGTGCTCCCAAGATATAGGGCAAAGATGTACAGGCCAGAGTCACCTCTGAGCTCTCTACAAAGCTCAAGAGAAGTTTGGGAAACGCCAGGTGGAGCCAGCCTCTCCTGTAGGGGGAGAAGCTGGAGACGCAGCCCTCTCCTCCTTCCGGAGCTCCTCCCCTCCCTCCTGCAGCTATAGAAGAGGGACAGGTAGACAGAGCACGCAGGCCTGGGTATGGGTTTGGGACATCTGGGCAAAGGTGGGGGCTCTCTGGACAAGAGCAGAACCTCGGAGACCAGAGCACCAGCAGGAGAGCCCCGGGGTCTCTGAAAACAGCAGTGGGCAGGAGGTCCCAGGAAGAAACACAGTTCCTGTCTCATTTCCAGGCCAAGGCACCGGCTGTGATCCTGGAAGGGAGCTCCGTGACTTCCCCACTCTCTTCCATCCTGCCGTGTCCTGGTTCTCCAGCCACCCTTGTCATCCACAGGACCTGGAGGTTCATACCTCCACCCTGTTCCTAGCAGGGTTGGAAAGGACAGGGCAGAGTTTTGTTTCAGACACACAGACACATTCTTGCCCACTGGGTCCCTGCTGAGTACCGGCTCCCTTTGTAGGCTGTCATTCCACCTTTTGGGAAACTAATCCTATTGTATTAATTGAATCACCGTCCCCAGCTCCAGGCTACTAGGATTGCACCAGCAGGGGCCAAGTGAGCCTGTTACTAAGCAGAGTTCCGCTGGGGCATTCCTGGAGCAGTGCCCTCCTCAGGGCAAAAGTGGTATTCCCTTCCTCTGTACCAGCCCAGAGAAATTGCCCATTCATTGCCTGCTTGTGACAGCAGCCAGGGAATCCAGCCCTTGTCTCTCCCCTTGCTATTTAATTAGAAACTCAAGAAACGCTGTGTAGGATGAAAAAACAACAACAACAACAGCAAAATAATGATGATGCCCACATTTTAGCCATCAGGAGTTATTTGGGGTGTGGGTAGTAAAAGACAGCTGTTTGCCCTGACAGTGTAGTACAGAGAAATAAAAGTCGATCCGTTGAGGGAAGGAGATTTTGTCTCCAGCTGCGGAACGTCACCAAGTAGCCTTTCTGTCCTCCACACATGAAACACTATCATCCGCATATTTTTAGTTAATTTATGTCCAAATAGGCCTTTCTCTAGCTGCTGGGAAATGATGTTTGGGCAGCAATTACCTTTCGCAGCATCTCGCAGAAGGGTTTCGGTGCTCACAACGCCCAGGGGAGAGGCAGTGAGGACCCCACTGACTATAAATCTCTCCATTTGTAGTTATTCAAATCACATATTTTATTACCAGTACAAAACACATTGTGTCACTCATTTTGGAGGAGCCGCTAATCCTCGAGGAAAAGCTTTGAAAAACATTCTATTTAGAAACCATTTTTTTTTTTTGTCTGCCGCCAAAATCGGTGTGTCTTTTTGGGTTGTCGGTTCTCCCAGCCCCTTTCTCTGCTCCTGGACCATTTGCATGACAAATAAGCCCATCCTCACCTGTCTCTGCAGCCAGCTCCCCACCTCAAGACCTCCTTCTCTGTGTGTTGCATCATCATCATCCAGAACAGGGTAATAAATTACAGTGTCACCATCAAGATTGTGGCTTCTGCAAAGAAATAAGCAGCAGGGCCAGATGATCTCTCCCGGAAGATGGAGAGACTGTTTTCATGCAAATGCTGGGCGTCCTGGGGAAGCAGGAGCAGCCTCTATATTATACAGACTCAGTTGCAATTCAGGAGGCAGAAGTCACTCCCACTGGCTGTGAGGAGCTGGGAACATTCGGAAAGATAACCTTTCGGGCAGAAACTCCTTTTCTTTCTTGGTTGATGTGGGTCTTATCTGTGAAAATCTAAGTTGGAGGGAAAATAGGTCAGTGTAGTTGGAGTGTTTTTCCAGAGAGAACTTCATTCTAAATGCCTCTTGAAATTTGGTACTTGGAGTCACTGTCGGCTTCTGGGGGGAGAGGAGGAGGGAGTGGCATGGTGCAGCCCCCAGCGTGAAGGCATGTCTGTGTCTGAATGCCAGCCAGAGCTGCAGAGAGCTCTCCTGGGTTGGTCCCTCCCCAAGGCAGCTCAGTCAGGTGTCCTGATGGTCAGGGCTCCAGGGGAGGGGTCAGCCTGCCACCGCATTGCTGAGCAAAGGGATTCCAATCCTTGCTGGGATCACCAATATTCTTTTATTTGTTTGTTTGTTTTTTAATTTACATTTTTACTAAATAAATTTTAAACACTTTTACATATTATTCAAAGTTTTTTTAAAATTTAGTTATTTTATTTTTTTTTTGTAATGGTTCCCCGTGAAGTGCAGTTACACGCTTACAGACTTCTGTGGTTACGTTTTAGTCATACAATGCTCGAGTGCCCATCCCTCCACCAGTACCCATTCTCCACCACCAATGATCCCAGTGTGCCTCCCCCCAACCCCACCTCATCCCCTACCCACCCTGCCCCGCTTCTGTGGCAGGATATACCCTTTTGCTATCTCTAATTTTGGGTGTTGTGGTTTGCAATAGAGGTATTGAATGGTCACCGTGTTCGGTCTATAGTCTATTTTCAGAACGCATCTCCCATCCGGAGCAGGCCCTCCAAGCACCCTTGACTTGGTGGTCCCTTATCTATCTGAACTGCCTTTTCCCCCAGTGTGTGAGGCCGGCTTCCAACCGTGGAACAATCCTCCTGGTGCTTATCTCTACTATTATTGGAATCACCAATATTCTTGATGGAGACTTTTGGAAAACCAGCCGGCTGCCTGTTTTCTTCCATTGGTTCAAGATCTTTGGTGCTTTGAGTCAGTGTTGGCAAATACTCATGGTCTCTGTGGGGACAAGTGATAGGGACTGTCCCTTGGTTGCACCCATCAGGGCTCATCCCAAGAGGCCCTACTGTGAGCCCAGCCTCTGACAATAGCAGAGAGTGAGTCGTGTTTCTTGACTTCTGCTGAAGTTCCAGGGGGCTAGTTTCCCTGTGGCATCCACTCTGGCAATGGGGTAGGAATATCGCTGTATCACTGTACCACTGTCATCCTGTTGTTCATCGATTTGCTAGAGCGGGTGCCAGTAATGAATCCATTTGTCCCCGTCATGTGTTAGTGTAGTCCAATGGCATCTGCTCGCTCCAGGAACATGAAGAGCTTTCACAGCCTCTCTTTACTCATCCTTCCCAATACTGCTGTGCTGGGGGCTCTTTCAGGGTCAGGGGAATGAGGCTCGTTATTGTTAGTGTTTTTGGCACATCGAATATGCCATGGGTAGCTTGCCAGGCTCTGCCTGTGGGCGGGATACCCTCAGTAGCTCGCCGAGCTCTCAGAGAAGGATGGATATAAGTTCTCAAATTGTGTCTCAGGACTAGTAAGCTCAGAAGTCTTGATTAGGACCTGATGATGTGTTTTTTAAGAGACTTTCTAGAAGATTCTGAGGCATGGTGGTTCTCTAACTTGTCTGTGCCTCAGAATCTGTAACCTATACCTATATAATAAAGTTCCCACAGTGGAAAAACTTCCCCATCTCTCCCATATCCTGGAGACTGAATACCTTAGAATAGTCACTGGTCGTTAAAAGAAACAAGTTCCTCTGCGTGCTTCCAATGGGCCACCACACTTGAAAACCACTGGCTTCTGCTGGCTTATGCGGATAGGAGAGACTTTGTGTGGCCTCAGTAGCAATGTGCAGCGAAGAGTTTGCCAGTAGTCCTGGGCAGTGCTTGGGTCTTAGTACTGGGCTGAGTGGAGCTTTCTCCCAGGCATGCCATATCTTCAGCCGGGAAGCAGCCATATTCCCAGGGGTCTGGCGACTTTATCAGAACTCCCCTCTGACTGGTCTACATCAGTGCACATGCCTTGGTGCTACCCCCCAAATCCTCACCCCAGTACACAACCACCCCACATGTCCTCATTGACAACACTTGGCCCCTAGTGATGTCTTTTCTGTGATGCATAGAGAACTCCCCCATAACACTCAGCTGCCGAGATGTCCTTATCCCAAAATATTCACTTAACCATCTGTGATGATTTCACCCCAATGACATTCAGTTCCCTGTGATAACTTCACTACCACACTCACAATAACGCCCTCCTGAGCTCCCCATTCTATACTACTCAGCTCCTCTACAAACTACTCATCCTACACAACTCTATTAGGCCTCCATGACACCCTCACCATACACAGATAGATCCCAGTGAACTCTTCACCCTCAAACATTCAGATACCCCCCTGAAATACTCACCCAGAACACCCACTATGCCCTCACCCACAATGCTAAACCCCTTATGATTTTCTCAGCCACCACTCATGGTACCCTCACCCACACACTCAATTATACCCATGGCATCCTCACCCGCACAGATTGGAGGCCAAGTGCCATCCTTCAAGGTATGACTAGTTCCATGTGACACCAGCTCTGAAGAAATGTTAGAAGGACCTGTGCCAGATCCATAGGGCTGTAGTCTGAATGTTAGACCTGTCCCTCATTCCTGACAGAGTTCCCTCACGGGACTAACCTGGGGGTCTGCCAAGGGGACTTAGTAAGAGTTTTAAACCTGTGCCTGATAAAACTATATATTTGATGCATTTTATTCTAATGTCTGCTGCAACTGAGTTATGCAAACTGGATGACTCTTTTCATAGAAATTTATTCTCTTATGGGACCAGGGATATAGTACAGTGGGTATGGTGCTTCCCTTGCCTGTAGCTGAGAGGGGGTTGATCCCTAGTACCCATACGGTACTCTGAGTCCACCAGGAATGATCCCGAAGTGGAGAGCCAAGAGAAGTCCTGAACATCTTTGGGCGTGGCCCCCGAACAAACAAGATTTATTCTTTCACAGTTCTGTAGGCTAAAGGTTCAAATTCAAAGTGTTAACCAGACATGCTTCTCCTAAGGCTCTAGAAGCCATGTCCCATGTTGCTCCCTTTGTTTCTGGTGGCTGCTGTCAGTCCTGAGAGTTCCTCTGCTTGAAATATTCATTTCCATCTCCGCCTTGTCTTCACATGGTTATCTCCCTCGTGTGCTTCAGTGTCCTCACATGGTCTTCCCGGAGGGCACCACAGGGATTTACAGCTGCCCACAAGCCAGTATGACTTCATCTTACTAGGTTACGTCTGCAAAGGCAAAAATTCCAAATAAGGTTATGTTACTGGCACAGGAAGTTAGAACTTGGACATAGTGCTTCCTGGGTGAGCACACTGAACACAAAACACTCAATAAATTTTTGTTTAATAATAGTCAATCTGAGTGGCTTACTTACATACACCATGTTGGATCTTCCAAATAACTCTAATATGTTTTGTAGATGACCAGCCTTTTCGAAAGTGGGTAACATAAAACCCAGAACCAATGCCTGATGGTCATAAACTTGCTACTCCCAAACATCAAGGGAAGTCTTCATATATCATGACTCCAGTTTGGTAAACTAACACCACACTCAATATTCATGAGTGTTAGGATTCTTGCTATATCCCCCGAGTCTGTGCCTTTCCCAGGATGAGGGAGAAAAAAATATCATGGCAGTGCCCATAAATTCAGAAATATTACCCCAGCAGGCATCTGTAGATTAAGTAACTAGCAGGAAAATCAATACTAGACTGAGACATGGTCAATGGAAACTGCACTTGGGCATGCTGGCGTTGCAGAGCAGAGCGGGGCCTGTTCCCTGTCACTGTGGCAGGTCAGTGAGCCGGCTGGCTGGCACTTCCATTGCTGCTGGAGAGGGTGCTGCATGCTAGCAGGCAGGCTTCCATGCTGACCCCTTCCACCTGCTGGTCATACCTGCTGGCAAATGTGGGCTACCAGCAGGTGCTCTGAAGGTGACTGGATAAGGATTAATCTGCTAGCCAGATATCTTACCATAGTCCACCAGGCCACACACACACACACACACACACACACACACACACACACACACACACACACATGCACGCACACACACGCGCAAATGCACACAGTCTTTAGAGTATGCCTCACCCCTGAGTAGAGGCAAGCTTTATGCATGGACTATATAACACAGAAGTTTCAATCTCTGGTGCTAAGCAGCATCTTTCCCCTGTGCCCCCTCCCCCTCTAAGACACCAGTATTTTTATATATACTGACACATGCATTCTCTCCTACATATATACACTCCACTCACACACATTCACAGTCTCAGATATAGACTGACACACACACTCACATATGCACACTCACACACATTCACACTAGTATATATAGACTTGTTCACTCACACACGGACACATACATACTTACAAACATGCATATTCCCACATGTACAACTCATACACCCATACACTGTCACATATATACACACAACTTTTTCACACATACACACTTGCTCACCTGTTTCCCCTGAAGCAGTTCTGGGGAAACCAGTTACCTGGAGGATGCAGCCCCACACCCAGTAACCTCAGTGCGCCCTGCCTCCTCTCTGCCCCTGGCCCCTGAGAATCTGCTCCCTGTGTTCCTTCCCTCCTGACAGATGCCTGGTCCCTGGGAGGGCTCTTCTAGACCTAGAGCAACTGCTCTGGCTCTGCCTTCTCTCCCTCAGGGGCCTTTCCTGTCCTCCTCCTAACTAGCAGAAGCCCCATCTGCTGCCACCCCAGCCTGCTCCTCTTTCTTCTGGTTCCCTCCATGGGGCTGCTCGTCACCCCTGAAGCTGACAGATCTTCTGCGGCAAACTCATTAAAGACTCATCCCCATAATTACCACCTCTGAGCCTCAGGAGACAGCGCGGAGGGTTTGAGGTTGGAAAGCCAGAGTGAGAGTTTAATGTCACCTACTCAACGCCCCCCTCGCCCCCACGCCCGACTTTGGCCTCCCTTTGCCCTATGTGGAGGTCAGTGTCCTCTGCTCTAGCAAGAACTGGTGGTGACAAGCTGTCACCTGCCTGTCCAGGGCAGTGACAGGTCTTCGAGAAAGCTCTGCCACCTGCTGGGATGAGGGGTGATGATGACAGGGCAAACCCCGTGTTCACTGAGCCCCACGGGACGAGGTGCCAGGCTGTGGGCCTGGCCAGCAGCTCTGCGCTGTTTCACATGCAGAAGAGGCAGCCCAGCTGTTGTGGCCGCCCGGGAGGTTACTCCGCACTGGGCAGAGAGGACACCTTCAGACTCCACCGTGGCCTCTTTGAGATTCAGAGGAACGACGGGCTCATCTCCCCTGCCCAACTGGACAGAACCGCGCAGATCAGCCGCCCCTCCTTCTCTCAGCTGTGCATAGCCATGCTGTCCCCTGCTCCCACATACACTCACACTCACTCACACGCAGACGCACTCACCTTCTCATGTGCAACGTACATTCGCGTACCCATGCACTCACTCACATACACTCACCTTTTCACGTACAACATACATTCGCGTACTCATGCACTCACTCACATACACTCACCTTCTCACGTACAACGTACATTTGAGTACTCATGCACTCACTCACATACACTCACCTTCTCATGTACATCCACATACTCATACACTCACTTACATCCTCAGACCCTGACACATACATTCTCTCCTACATATATACACTTCACTCTCACATACACACAGTTTCATATGGAGGCTGACACACACTCTCACATATACACACACATGCACACATTCACACTAGTATATACAGATTTGTTTACTCACACACTCTGACACATACATACTCACAAACACGCATATTTTCACATATACAACTCACACCTTCTATATTGTGTGTCATATATGCACACACAACTTTCTCACATACACACTCACATCATCACATGATGTACGCATGCACTTAGATTCGCACAAAGTCACTCTCACACTCCCATATACTCACTGACCTACTCACACTTAATTAAATGTAGTCTGCTACCTCATTTAACTCAAATGTTTTGAGAGAACAGAAATCCCATTCACTGGTCTTTGCCAGGTGGCAATACCTCTCCACTCTCCACTCATATGGGCATGCACCCTGGATTCTTGGGGGTCTCAGACTCTGGCCTTTATGCCAAGCCCAGCTTCATGGATGCAGCCTCTCTGCCCAACCCAGGAGCCATGCAGAGAATCCAGTAAAAAGTATGAAGTCCTACTGGGGAGTGTGCGTTCGTGTGTGTGTGGGGGGGGGCGGGTAGGGTGATAGTAGCCTCCTGCTGCAGCCAGCCCAGCTTGCCCCCAGGAATCTGTCACTTCCCTTTGGACTAAGGACTTCTCCCCTCATCCCAGCGACTGTTTTCTTAGGGGAGGTCAGGAAGCCCGATGCTGCCTAGGAAGGCCAGGTCAGATCACCTTTATTATTCCCAGGCCAGAGAAAATACACTCTGTGGCATGCTGTTTGCTTTCACTCTTGCTCAGATTAACCATGCACAGATTATAAGGTATTTCTGCTGAAGTCCAATATGTATTTCTGGTACTGTGGACAGATCACAAGAATGATCAGTATAAAAATAGCCTCTCCCGGCCAGGTATGTGGCTCCAAGTAGAGCATTCGCCTTGCACGTGGAAGCTCCTGGGTTTGATTTCCTGCTCTGTGTGGTTTCCTGAGCACTGGGGCGATCCCTGAGTATCAAGCCAGAAATACCTCCTGAAGACTGCTGAAAAAGATAGGATGAAAAAGAGGAAATAGAGAGAATGAAAGAGAGAAAGAAAGAAGAAAGAAAGAGAGAAAGAAAGAAAGAAAGAAAGAAAGAAAGAAAGAAAGAAAGAAAGAAAGAAAGAAAGAAGAAGGAAGGAAGGAAGGAAGGAAGGAAGGAAGGAAGGAAAGAAAGAAAGAAAGAAAGAAAGAAAGAAAGAAAGAAAGAAAGAAAGAAAGAAAGAAAGAAAGAAAGAAAGAAAAATGCGAGAGAGAAAGAAAGAGAGGAAGAGGAAGGAAGGAAGGAAGGAAGGAAGGAAGGAAGGAAGGAAGGAAGGAAGGAAGGAAGGAAGGAAGGAAGGAAGGAAGGAAGGAAGGAGAAGGAAGGAAGGAAGGAAGGAAGGAAGGGAAGGAAGGAAGGAAGGAAGGAAGGAAGGAAGGAAGGAAGGAAGGAGAAGGAAGGAAGGAAGGAAGGAAGGAAGGAAGGAAGGAAGGAAGGAAGGAAGGAAGGAAGGAAGATAAGCACTTATGCACTTGGTGACACTGGCCAGCCCCCGAGTGCAGTGACCCTTGAGCAGAGCCAGGTGTGCTCCCACCCCTAACAGCCTCCCCCAGCCATGGTGGAAGCAAATGGGGTGGGGGGTGCTGAGAGACTTTTGTGTTTGGGTCTCATGGAGGCAGAGTCTAGACCCCAAAAGGTGTCAGGTAGTAAAATTCTCATACCTGGCACGAAGGGTCAAAAGTGGGTCACGTTGGTTCTACAGAATGATGAGGTTTGAGGGCAGCCCTGGTGAGTGTCCCCACTTTCCTTCTCCACATGCCTCTCAGTCCCACAGAGCATTGGCTGTCCCTGTTTGCTTCCCTTCCATGCCCCTTGGTCGCCCTGGGTTACTCAATCACACCGGCTCCTCTCAGCCCAGCCTTCTGCCCCATCCTTAGCCTGACTGGCATCAGGGACATGGCGTAGAAGCAATGGCGCGGAGTGAGATTCCTGACTACAAAGGTCCGGTCATGGCCTCCAGCTCCCCAGCGAGAAACCGAGGAACAAAGCGCTTAGGTAACTTGTCCCAGATCACATAGTACCGTACCCCAACCTGAACGAAGTCTCCGGGGCTCAGACTCGACAGAAAACCTCACACTTCCCAGCCGTGTTCCCCAACCCGCCTGACTCCAGGGGGCTCACCGGCTTCTCAGAACTCCCGCCCTGAGCCTCACCCTCATGACTTTCCATCTTGTTTAATAGATTTTAAGATTCTCTTTCTTGTCTGCCTCCCCACAGCTCTCTGCACCTCAAAGGCAGGGATTCTGGCTGGGCCAGTTTGGCACTTCTGAAAGAGCACCCTGCTCCTCAGACAGTGCTCAGCATGTTCTTACTGATAGGCAAGGAAATGAATACCCTTCTTGGGTCCCAGTGGACCAAGGTCTGGCAGAAAAGCTGAGCACCACATTGGAAACTTCCAGGGTGGAGTGTGGGAGCAAGAAGAGAGAGAGAGAAACAACCTCAGAGCAGCACGTTAGAAAGCTGTTCTCCAGCCTCTGCATGTCGCTGGCCGGGAAGGACAGAGAGGCCGCTGCATCTGCTGGGCTCTCAGCCCCAGCTGTTTGCACACTGCCCAGTGAGCAAAGTCTTGCTCCTGAGGTGACACTCCAGGACAGTGGGCAGAAGCTGCTCTGGGCGATCTGGGAGTAGGTTGCCCCTCCTCCTCCTGTGAGTGCTCCTGCCTTCTGACCCCAGTGTTGTGACTGAGCATTCTGTGGAACAAAGACATCCCTAACGTGTGTCTCTCATGCGCTGCAGAATTTCAGGTTTTACTGCACTTTGACAGATACTCTCCTCCTACCTGCTTTTCCGAGAGTGTCATCGGGATAAGTATGTGGGGCTCTGGGGAGCAAATGAAGCTTCTGTACGGGCCGTCACCCAGACTTCTCTGTGCCTTGCATGAGGTCTGAGACCCACCCAAGCTCCCAGGTCCTCCTGGCCCCACTGTCCTCATTCACAGGACACTGCACAGGCCCGCTCAGGTCACTTTCACCTGCCTCCAGCTGGAAGCTGCACGGGGCTGACCCCATTTCTCTTTCTTGCAGGGAGGGAAGATCCCGGTGAGATGGACGGCTCCAGAGGCCATCGCCTACCGCAAGTTCACTTCCGCCAGTGACGTCTGGAGCTACGGGATTGTCATGTGGGAAGTGATGTCATTTGGAGAGAGGCCCTACTGGGACATGTCCAACCAAGATGTGAGTGTCCATGGCCCTGGGCTGCCACCGACCCTGTCCAGGGCATCCTGCTGGCAATGGCATGGTCAGGTCTCCTGCATATTTTCAGCCCATTTTCTGGCCCTGAAGTGTGCAGGGGATCCAGGGACATGCTGTGACAGCCTCAGTGATTATTGAGGTCCCTAGGCTGGTTCTGGATGGCCGTGGACTGTGCGTAACTCAGGCCCTGGACTCAGCAGGGCTTTCTACCGTGCTCCAAGTGGCCAGTCTGTGCCCTTCTTCCTGTGTCTGACCACAAGCTGTCTGGGGGGTGGGGTGGGGGAGCTGCCGTCCAGGCCTGCTGTGGTCTGGTAGGGGACTCTACCCCTTGGCTTTACGAGATGGATTTGCAGAGCTGGGAGACACTTAAAGTGCTGCAGACTTTGCCAGCAGGAGCCCCAGGTGTGATCCCTGGCAGCACACGGTCCTCCTGAGGACTCCTGAGCAACACATAGGGAGCAGGTCACAAGGGCCTCAGCAGGTGGCCCAAAACCTAGAGGGGGAATGATAGAGCCCCCTAAAGACCTCGAGTTCAAGTCCTCCTTCAGTGAGTGGGCAGCTGAGCAGGCTTCCCAAAGCGACAGGAGTGGGACCTGTCGCTTTGGGACATGGAAGCACCCCCTTCCCTGCTGATCCATGCCCCTCAGGGACAAGACACGGGGGAGTTCAGAGGAGGGTCCTCTGTGCGGCACTAAGTAGGGCATTCTGGGGGCGTAGGGGAGGGGGTGCGGCTGGGCTCTTTGCTTCCTGCCAACTGGAGGGGACGATCCCTTTGTTATGGCTCCACTGAGAAGTCCAGCCTGGGTTTCCTCCCTGCCGTGCACCCTTGCGGTCCCCTGGGACCACATCGCCTTTTGTGTTCTAAATAGCCAGCTTCTTCCTGGAGCGGAGAGGGTCACAGTTGCACAGCCCACACAACCCCATTCTTCCTTCCTTCATCCAGACCACCCCTAGGGGGATTCATTTTCGCAGCTTGCAAGCAACGAATGGCAGGACTGACCACAGCCCAGGGAGGGCACTGGGCTCCCTGTGTGCATGAGCCCTGGCACACTTGGGTAGTGATCCTCACCATATCCTGTCTCCAGCCAGGTCAGGAGCCATGGCAGTCACCCAGACCCTTAGGAAAGGGGGTGACTGGGGGGCTCAGGCAGCAGGGCTGCTGGGCCAAGGCTCCCGGCTCCCTCGGGTACAGCGGTTCCAGCCCGGAGCCGGTGAAAAGGCTGCATCCATAACCAGGTCCCTGATGCCTACGCCGTCTAGGTCCTCTATTATCCAGGATTATCCATGCCTCGCCTGGGCAGGCACCTGGGGTGTGTCAAATCAGCAAGTGTCAGAACTGATGCCCAGACTGCTTGCATGAAACCAGCCGCACCCTGGTTCCGTCCAGACGGCAGCCAGATGGGGTAGAATTGTGAGCCACTGAGAGCAGAGCCCATCCTGTCCGCCCAGAGGCTTTAATCCGATTAAGAACAATTCTGCACACTAGAATGAATTATGCAATTGTCTGACAGGCAAGATTTGACATTCAAGATAGTCTCAGTGAATGCACCCACCTATGCTGAAACAAAGAGAATATCTGCTGGTAGACTTCCCAAATTCCCAAATCATCCCTTCCACGAATGCTCTGTGCATGCTAACTGTGACGGAGCATTGTGCCTGCTGGTTCTACTGGGATGTGGGAGGGGGGCTGCAGGGGGGGGGGGGCGGTCACAATCCAGCGTGCTAATACATGGGACTGTGGGAACATTTCAGTGGGGGAGGGAGGACTCCCCACATAGGTGATGCTGACCTGGGCCTCAAAGGGACGGAGACTATCTGCAAAGTAACAGTTGATTCTAATTGTGTTGCGCTTCTCTAAAGTAATGCCGTTAAGCCTGGTGCTGCTCTCTGCAGAAGGGGTGGGGACGGGAGGCTTTTCTGGGCCTTCTGAACTGGCCTGGGAGAGAGCCAGCAGCGGCTCGGCCCGCAGCCCCACTCGTCAGAAACCACTGAGGTGGCGACAGTAAAGGATGTTACAGATGACAATTGAAAAGCTTTAAGAAAGAGAATTGCAGAGGCAAGTCGGAGTGCTGGTAATTGGGCTTCTGGAGCCCAGGAAGGTCTTTGAACATGTACAGAGAGTTTGTCAGCCAGAGAGAGAACTTGGAAGTTGTGCTGCTCAGGTCTGATTGACAGAGATAATGAGAGTGGCAGTATCTGTGGAGAGGAGCTGCGGTTTTATTGAAACATCAGAGCTCAGCTTAACCCCCTCTGCCCTGGTTCCTCCACTGCTCTGAGCTCCTCTGCTTCCTCTCCAATGCGAAGGTCGAGATGCCTAGGAGGGAGGCTGCCCATGGCAGCTGGGTGCCCTGTAGAGACGCCCTAGAGGGGGAGAGACTTTAGTTCTTCTAGTGCCTTCCCTGGAGACTGGTTCCCAGGCCCTGGGGTCAGACCACAGGCTTCCCCACCATATCCGGCTGCAGGTGAATACCAAAGCCGCTGCTTCCCGAAGACCCTCCCTGCACCTTGCCTCCTGGACTTTTGCTTACATTGACCTTTGAGATGGCCCAGAGAGCTGCCTTGGTTCTTTCAGTGGTGGCAAGCAGCCAGCTAGGGGAAAGTGTCTTCCTCGGACCACTACAAACCCACTTTCTCCTGGCCCCCCATTTGGAGACCTACAACCCCCCGAATTTTTACAACATCCATTTTTCTCATCCTATCGTGGAGCAAGGAAAGAGGCTCTGACCTCACTCTGATTTTCCCATTTTCTAAGTAAGAAACCCCTCTGCACACGCGCCCCCTGCCCCCAAACCTTGGGCCTTGTCTTTCTACAAGTTCGAAGGTGGTCACTGTGTTAAGGCCACACTTGAACCTGAATCAAATGAAGGTGTTTTACACCCCCCCACCCCCACATTTCCCCCATTTTTTATTCCTACCAGTGAGGCAGGCGGGATAGTGATCCAAAGTCAAGTTTAAAGATGATCACTATACTTAAGGCCACACTTGAACCTGAATCAAATGAAGGTGTTTTACACACCCACCCCCCCATTTTCCCCATTTTTTATACCTACCAGTGAGGCAGGCAGGATAGTGATCCAAAGTCCCATTAGAGGACTGAATTTTTTTATAATGATATTTTAATTAGATTATAAATTATATGTCCTCGGAACATTTGGAAAACACCCAGTTCCTTAGAAAGGAGGATACAAATCTCTGAAGGCCTAGCCCTTCAGGGAAAGCCTGACCAGATCAATGTGACCTCCGCACCAATTAATGACCTACATGGGCTTTATTTCTTCGGGGTGAAGGATAAAAGCTTCTGTTTCATTATCTGTGCAAGAATCATTCATGCTCTCGGAGTATCAATTTAAGTAATAGCAACAAAATGATCTAGAAGAACTAGTAAATGACATAAAGTCCCGTTTTGTTAACAAAAGCCCGAGAGGGATCCCCACGGCTCTTCTCTATCCTGAAAGGAGAAAAATAGGAATGTTGGTGTTATTAGGTGCCTGCTGTGTGCTTGGCTTCCTGTCAAACACGGACTCCCTGAACCTCCGAGTGATCCGGAGCGCAACCACTCCCGGCAGCAGAGCTCACAGCCGCGAGCGGCAGCCTTAGGCAGCTGGGATGCTCCTCAAGCTTCTGGAGCCAGTAAGATGTGGAACTTGGATGTGTCCCACATTTGATTGACCTGAGGCCCTGCATCACCAAGCCTGGCCAGTACCAGCGCTGCCCACGGATGTGATCTCTGCTCGCCACAGGGAGAGGGAATATCCTGGTCTTTTCTGTCCTCTGGGAAAGAAAGCACCCCGACAAACAGCAGAGCCCGCACCCCTGACTACTTTGAGACACTGCAAGGAGACAGTGAGCATGGTGTGAGAACAGGAGGAGGGGTGAGGCTGCACCGGTACTAAACTCCCCGGCAGATGATTCCCTGCATGCTCAGAGGTTCCCCAAGCTTTTCATGCTCTGGCACATATAACTGTGTCCTGATGTGGGGACTTAGAGGAGCTTCATCTTGTTAGGGCAACATGACATTCGGGCCCCCTCGCTGGGGCCCTGACATCGATTTGAGCAGAGACCTGTTAGACTGTTAGAGTTTAGGGAACATGAGCTGCCCTGCCCCGGAAGGCTTTGAGGGTCTCTTGTCCCATGAGATATTATATTATTTTGCACTCTAACCCCTCCTGAGGCCTTATCTAGTTTGTCACCAGGGGACCCAGGAAGAGCTTGCTGGGCATCCCATGGGAAATCTCATTTGTCCCGACAGTGAATAGAGATTCGGTGACTGGCCTCTCAATCTGACTGCCTGGAAGGATCCTTGGAAAGCCAGGAGGTGGAGGGCCAGGCTGATGGGCCTGAGGGTCACACAGCCTCAGGGGTTACTGGGTTTGTACCACTCCCATTTCCGACCGTGAAAATGCCCAAGAGTCACAGACTGACAGGCTGGGATTGTACCGGCACCCCTCCCCCACACCAGGAATCAGAGAGCCTGAGGTTTATCCCAAGCCCTTTCCACTGACTAGCTGTGAGCCCTTGGGCAAGTCATCTCCACTGCTTGTGGCTCTGTTTCCCCTGGAGAAATGGGGCAACAATGCCCTTTCAAGGTCATTTGATTGACAGAGTGTTGGCAGAGAACAATTTGTCAGCTGATATGCTACATGGTTGAAAAGTGAATGTTCCTGTCCCTGCTTCTTCAGAGTGATCAAATTGGGTCCGCCCAGTATGCTGACTTGTTTTTCCACCACACTGACTAGGAGTAATACACCCGATTATCTCTAATGACTTCAGGTTATCATATTTTCTCATGCCCCATCTCATGCCCTGTATATGTACATCGAATTTATAAATGAGCATAGAATTTATGTAGAAAACACTTTCTGACCAACTTCCAAAGTGGAAAATAAAAAAAACCAAGAATAATCAGCTGAACTGAACCTGATTTTTCATTTTTTTTTTGACTGGAGGAAAAGTCACCTGAAATTCTGTAAACTCTAAATTATTTCCTGTGTTGCTGAAAATGCTAGAAATGCCTTTTTTTAGTATAGAATCAATACATATTATTTTTAAAAAATAAGCATACAAATAAACAAAAAGAAAAGCCTCAGGGACATTTCTATTGTCATCTGCCAAGAGACCACTTCTGCTTACTCCATGGGTCTGGCCTTCTGGGGCCTGTGTGTGTGTGTGTGTGTGTGTGTGTGTATTGCATTGCTCCAGGATTGTGTTAGTTTTAATGAATGAAGGATTCACCACACCTGCAGTTATGCCGCCTGCTCTCTTGCCTAATTCTGTGAGTAGGACTCTGTTTTAAAGGTCAATTCCCCCACCACCTCAAGGCTGGTATTGGGAGCCAGAAACCACCTTAAGGATTGCACTGGGTGCCAGGAACCACCTTAAAGCTCAAATTCAGTGCCAGGCCTTCAAGGGTGTTAGGAGTATATAGAAATAAATTCATATGTTTAGTGCTGGCTCGTTTACAATTATTTTTTGCTTTAACAAAAAGGACAGAGCAGGCATCACTGATTTGAGTGAATTAGAAATTATGAAGCTAAGTGTGAAAAACACAATTTGAAAGACAGACAAAAGTCCTTAAAGGTCCCAACTCTTTACAGAATGATTTCCCAGAGCCTATAAAAATGACCACAATTGGAGATAATCATTTTAGATCAGCCTGCAATTTTGACTATTATCATTATACTGAAACCAATTATTTTAACCAAATTATCTTCTACCCAAATCTTGTGAATGCCTCATGAAGATAAAGGCAGATGTTATGTAGGATCCATCTAGAGACTTCTCTAGCATGGAGCAGGTTTTCATTCAAATACTGGGTCTTTCAGTCTGTTCTCTTTGTGATCAGTGAAAGGGAGAGGCTGTGATGGTCTTTAGAGGGTCTCCCTCAGGGCAGTGGGCTCACCGGGTTCCCCATGGTTCTCCATGTGCCATTGTATCCTCTCTCTGGGTGCCATCGGCTGCCAGTGAGACTGAACTGAACCCACCTGGTACCCTCTCCAGAGAGAAGCTAAGGCATTCCTTAACCCATTCTCTAATAAGCTCAGATTAGAGGTGCAGTGTTGGTCAAACCCAGTGACTGGTGATGTCATTCCTGCTTTCTGGGAGACAATGAGGAGGGTGGGGGAAGCCAAGTACACATCAAGTCCCTTTCAGTGGTGTGGATGGAGGCACTGAATATGGTCCCTGGTCACTGAGGATCCGTCGTTGGCACTCGTGTGAATGATAGGTGGTGGCTTGGCCCTCAGTCATGTCTGTTCTCTTGTGGGTCATGCAGGTCATTAATGCCATTGAACAGGACTACCGACTGCCCCCACCCATGGATTGCCCAGCTGCTCTCCACCAGCTCATGCTGGACTGTTGGCAGAAGGACCGGAACAGCCGACCTCGATTTGCAGAGATTGTCAACACCCTGGACAAGATGATCCGGAATCCGGCAAGCCTCAAGACTGTGGCAACCATCACCGCCGTGTGAGTCTGGTGGTGCAGGGTGGTCCCAGGCTTGGAGGTCTTACAAGGGGAGCACCTGCATCCTTGCTGTGAGCAGATGTACTGCTGAGCAGATGTACACCTGGAAACTCCGAAGTCTTCCTTTCCTTCTTCCCTCCATCTTTATAAGATATTCCCCACCTCCTGCATGAGCAATAGACAAGAGGTTGAGGTACCTGTCTGTCTCCACCTGCCTTTGGCTTCTGAGGGGATGGGCTCTCCGGATGGGCTCTGTAGCAGTTGAGCCCCATCTGACCCGGGTTGGTATGAGAACCACCCCCGCCATTCCTATTTCTAGAAGACACCCTTTCTGTTAACTGTGCCATTCTGCTAGGCAGGTGGAGATGCAGACTTGGCACCTTAAGCGACACATTATCCGGTACAGGCCCAATTGCTATGGAGCAAAGACATACAAAAGGAATTGAATTTGTTACAAGCAAGTGCATAGAACAACTGTCAGCCACTGTCAGCATGCATTACTCTTGTAGATTTGCTGTGTCGACTCACCACTTATCCACCATTTCAACCAAAATTTATCGGGTACATTTGTGCCAAACACAGTGCCAATTGTTGGCACTATAGAAGGAACAGGATAAACAAGGTTCTGACTCATGGGGGCTTAAATCCACATACAAGAAGCAGGCGTCAATCAGATGGTCACCCAAAGAAGTGCAGGAATGAAACTGAGGTCTCCGAGGCAGGGAGTGCTGAGCTGGGAGATTGGATACTCTGTGCCAGCAACTTTGCTGAGAGCTGAAGAGCAAGGAAGCAGGAACTGCATACCAGGGTCATAGGAGCAGAGGAACATGGGTTGCAGGCCCAGAGCACAGGTGTGCAGAGGCCTAAAGGCAGGAAGAAGAGGGCTTGGGGATGAGAAGGACAGCTTGCAAGGTTTGGGGTGGGGGTAGAACTCGAGGGCTGGGAAGGGGCCACACCCAGAGAGCCTGCAGCCCTGCTGCGGTTTCTGGGCTGGGTTTTCAGAGCCAGATGCATTCACCAGGAGGTTTGACATGAAACAGGGTCAGGTGAGGGTATTGCACTTTTATAAGAGTGAAGGGGAGTGGAGGGGAGCCGCTGTGGGGGGCTGGAAGAATAGTGCTGTCCTGAAGAGAAGAAGGTACCTGCCATCAGGGGAGGGTGAGGAAAAGAGTGGCTGGTTTGAGGGACCCAGGAGATGAAATTTCTGTGACTTGGTGGAGGTGTGGGCATGGGTGTGGAAGATGAGGGAGGTGTCAGAGTGGCACCTTGATTTCTGGGACCTGACTCTCTGCTCGGAGGATGTGCCAGAGGTGGTCAGTGGTGGGTTGTCCTCCTTCATTCATTTCAAGTAGCTTCAGATGGAGTCAGGAGGGAAAATGTGACTAGAGTTGGGGTCATTCTAAACGGCCTGTATTTTAAAAGTATTTTCAGATGGCTCCTTAGATTTGCATTTATACAGGAGACGTAGGCCTTCTCTTCAGACTACAGGCATGCCCATTTGCCATGTGGGCTGATGGACCTATGGCAGTACTAGAGGCAGGGCACTGGCCACACGGCCTTGAGCAGTCCTTCCAACCCAGGATTCTCCAAGGGCATAAGGGTCCACCCAGGGCCTTCTGACCCCACCATCATGATGGGTCAGGGCTGCTGTTCTCTGTGGAGGTGGGCCATTGTCCCGAGTCTGGAACCCTGGGACTGCAGTTGTGGGCTCACCTGCTGCTCTCTGCCCTGCAGGCCTTCCCAGCCCCTGCTAGATCGCTCCATCCCAGACTTCACGGCTTTCACCACCGTGGACGACTGGCTCAGTGCCATCAAAATGGTCCAGTACAGGGACAGTTTCCTCACCGCCGGCTTCACCTCCCTCCAACTGGTCGCCCAGATGACATCAGAGTAAGTGAAGCAGGAGGGATGTCCAGCTCGTGACAGAGCAGTTGGGTTCCTTTCCCGCTGTGGCCATAGCTCTGCTTGTGTGCAGAACCCAGCCTGGCAGAGAAGCACCTCAGCACGGTGGGGCCGGGAGGGGGAGGCGGGGACTCTGGGTCCCAAATGAGAATCCTTCAAAGTCCCAGCCATATGTCATTGAATCTAATCACCGAGTCCCTCTCCATTTAAGTTTCTAAACCAAACCCATCAAAGAGAACCTCCAGATGGAAAGAGCACAGCCAGCCAGCACTGTTCGACAGTGTGGCAGAAAGAAGTATCGTCCTGAATTATCAGTGGCCTGTATGGCGTGGGGATTTTATCTGGTACTGATGCAAGAACACTTATCAATTCACACATTTCCTTTCTCCAAAATGATTTATCTGTTTGTAGCTCCCAGGAGAACATTGGAGGGATACCAAAAATTAAATTATTCAAATAAGAAGAGAGCCAGAGAGTCTTAAAGAGCCCCTCAGTGCATCCCTCCCCCACCAAGGTTTGAAGAAGACCCCTTTGGGGGAATGTTAATAGCTTCTCCCTGCAAGAAAGGTCCCATGGTCAAATACATTTGGGAGACACTGAACACTTTTCCCCTCTCTCAGAAATTCAGTACCTGTATTAGCATGGGAAAGGCCATGAGAAATTCTGAAGAAAGGGAAGAAAGGCATTCCTAATTATGAAATACCATGGAGGTGAACTTTTGATGGGCAGGGTGTAATAGAACTGGCATTTGTGTCTCATTGCACCCTCTCTGTTCCGTGGAATCAGAAAGTAGGGGAGGGGAAGGCCCAAAGTTTTAGCATTTGTGAGTGGCAAAGCAGGGATGGAAATTGGATTTCCTGGCAGCCAGTTCCACATTCGCCTGTCAGTGCCAAGCATTTGCCCACCGTCCTACCCCTGGAAATTGCTCACAGCTCCTGCTGTCTGATTCCACGCTCCAACTCATTGCTCTGGTGTGTGCTGAGACTGGACCTGTGGGTGCTTCAAAGCTTGCAGGTGATTCTCATGTGTGGCCAGTTAGGGATGTACTGGATGAAGTTAGCAAGGGTTGAATTTGGAATACTGCTCTTGCCCAGAGGGTATCTTGCCAATTGCCTCAAGTGCAAAATATACCAGCAGCATTGGGAGCTGTGGCTTGTAACATGCATGCCATAGTGGAAGACCCATTCTTCCAGCCAGAAGCACACACACACTAATGCCATCTCCTTTTATGTGTCAGGCACAATGCTAGGGTTTATAGTTTCCTGCCTAGTCTCATTAGTTTCTGAGTCTGGGAGAGAGGGGTCATGCACCCCCCAGGAGCTGAATGCCAGAAGAATGGCTTTCCCAGGTACCTGCTTTGCAGCCATCTTCCTGGAATTCAGCACCACCTTTTTGGAGTTTGTTCTTATCAGAAAGGAGGGGATCACCTCCTTTCCCCAGGGAAAGGGCTTGAACATGCCTCGTGCCTTGGATCCATGAAATAGCAGTATGAAATAGCAGTTTTTGTAAATCTGAGTTCTCTTCCTGGAGATGCCTCCAAAACAATCCCATTATTATAAATTATTGTTAAGCACTGAAAAAGTGAAAAGGGGGTCCTGGGAAATCATCATTCCCATCTTGCAGAGCTGCACGTGGATAACAAAGGGAATAAAGGGGTCTGTGGAGATGGGGCTGCTCCTGTGACCTGCCTTCAGAAGGAATGGAATAAAATTATTTTCTCTGTTTAGGAAGAGCCACATGAAGAAGAAGAAGGGGAAGGATGGGAAGGAAATTGGAACTGGAAATTAAGGAGTTTAGTTCAAAGTCAAAAATCTTCACACTGTTGGAGCAATTCAGTTCTTTTGTTGAGAGATGAAACGTGGAAAAAGGATGATCAGTTAAAGAAATTGTGGGACAATTTATAATTTCAAAATCAAGTACATTCCTCAGAAGCATTTGCAAAGAGACACCGGGCAATGAGACAGACTAAGCAGCTGCAGTGCATGGGCACCAGCCAGCTGAAAGGAAGGGGAGGAGGAGAGCTGCAGCATTGTGGAAGGGGTCAGCACAGGGCACGGGGGGTGGGGGGTGCAGGTACATAGTGCATAGCTGCTGTGCTTGCAAGGGCAAGGGCTAGGGGCTGGGCATTAGTCAGAATCTTAGACCTGTTAGAATGTTCTTCGACCCTACAGGGGGGCAAAGACAGTCTGAATTTGAACCCAAATTCCATCACCACTTTTCTTCTATATGATCTTGAACTGGTTTCTTCTCTGAGCCCCACTTGCCCGGTCTGCAAATAGACAGATAGTGGTAGTGTGTGTTCCATTGGTTTGCAGCAGAAGGTAAATAAAATAGTGTATGAGAAACACTTGGCCTATTGCCTGCCTATAGGATACACCGAAGAAATGATTGCTGCTAAATTACCATCATCGATTTTGAGTGGTTTGCCAATATGTATAAAATACTTCCATAGGTATAAACCAGATCGTGGTGTAAGATCACATGAGAAGCACTTGGACAATGTTATATGTAGTTACTTCCCTTTAAAGAACAATGCCTGGGTGTCCCCAAAGTCAAATATAAGCCATGAGCTGGTTCATATTAAGCCTCATGGCTCATTGATGAATTTTACTCAAACCCTACCCTAAACATATTCCTTGGATTCCTGCTTGGGCAGATATTTGAAAGTTATTTTGAGATCATCCCTCTAAAAAATTCATGACATTAAAATTCAAACAGAGGCAGAAAATGGAAACTCAGGGGGAAAATATCAAAAAACCAGGCAAGACCCACATCTTCTCAATCTCGGTGGGTGAACGCTAATTTAGTCAGAAAGCCCCACAGAATAACTGAGGCCCCATGCAGTGTGCACTTGGAGTGCTAATAAACGGTAGGGAAAGTTGCAGTGTACTTAGGGCCACAGCCACAATGGCGGGGATGCTCAGAGCCTCTTGAGCAGAGTAAAGGAGGCACGGCACATCTGGGGTGTCTAAGCTGAAGGGGCATCACACAGGAGGCCATCACCTTGACCACATGCTGCTAAGGAAATAGCTAGTTAGTGGTTGGCAAGACTCAGATAAACTACTGTGGGGGCAGAGCAATAGTACAGTGGGTAGAGCACTTGCCTTGCACATGGCTTAACTGGGTTCAATTCCCGACACCCCATATGCCGCCCTCCCCCCCCCCCCCCAGTGATTCTTGAGCATAGAGCCAAGAATAAGCCTAGAGTACCACATGGTGTGATCCTTTCCCTCCTTCAAAACAAAAAACTAAAAATATGTGGACTCATCAGATTCTAAATTCTTATTTATCTCCCAAGCTCTTATCAGGATCTTGTCTTCAAAGATGCATATTGATCTTCGAAAAGCTGTTCTAACACTAAAGTGCCTTCCTTTGTGATTTTCCCCCCTCCTAGAGATCTCCTGAGAATAGGGGTCACCTTGGCGGGCCATCAGAAGAAGATTCTGAACAGCATTCATTCTATGAGGGTCCAAATGAGTCAGTCACCAACAGCAATGGCATGAGATCTCGCATCTTCTGAGAGGAGGAGAGGAAGGAAAAGGACCTGGCTCAAGAGAGGATCCAGAGAGGTTGACCATTGCGGGATGTTCTGGAGAGATGGGCTTCTCCACTGAAAATTGCGTTATCATCCACGAAGAACAAAACGGACCTGTTTCTGGTAGACACCCTTCATTTCTCAGTGAAAGAAGCATGTGGAGGATGCCTTGGGAAACCAAATATAGAATTATAAAAAAAAAAAACGGAAAGGTGATGTTCAACAGAAGTGAAGAGAAAATAGTGTGCGTCGGGGGGGACAGAGAGCAGGTAGCTTGCACCCGGAAGCCAGGTGGGTGAGGCCGTCTGCCCACAGGAAGAAAGGGAAGGAGGTCGAGGAAAGAAACAGAAGCACTTTTCCATTTCTTCCTCACCAATGACATTCTTTTCTTTTCTCCTTTCGTACTCCCCCCGCGTCCCGAGTCCTCTCCCTTCTCCCAAACACATGTCCCTTTGCTCATGACTCGTGTAGGGAAGTTTCTTCAAACAAACCCAGCTCCTGAGTCTCCAGATGTTGTTCTGTCAGTTGCCAAAGGACTTTGCTGACCACTGCATGGGGGATCCAACCAATTCAATTAATGTCTTCATATTGAAGAAGAGATGTACCTTCAATTGAAAACCTTGTTTTTCTTTTGTTTGCATTTTCTGCAAAAAGGAAAAAGACACCACAAATTGGAGAAAAAAAAAGAAAAAGAAAAAAACCTGTTTCCGTGTGCAAAAGCACGCTATGTATGTCTGTGTTCTAAAATGATTGTGCTTGTTCGTACCAGATGCAGACAAGAAAGAATCGGGAAGTCTTTGCCCCCCCCCACCAGGAAACCGAAATGTGGGGTGGGTTTGGCTTTCTGGGTGGCCCGCTGGCCAATTGGCCCCATGGAGAAAGGGTTGGGAGAAAGTTCAACTGAAAGGGGGCAACAATTCTCAAGAGCTTAAAAATTCAGACAGGAAACAGGTGAGTGGTTTGAATTGGATGCAGTGTGGGACACTCTAGAATGATACTGACGGGTGAATTATTCTTGTTAACGTCTGAAGAGAAGGAGAAGGACGGTGTTTCTGGAAAATGTTCTTCACATGCTTGGAATTTGCGATTCAAGAGGTGGCGAGGGAGAGTCCTCTGATCTTATCTGTGGACCGACTGTGGCTGTGTGGCACAAGGAATGCTTCAGATGTGTCTGTGTTTCTCTTTTTGTTCCTTCGTGTACCTCATTGTTCAATTCACTTTTGTAAATTCCGCTTAACATGGAAATATTTTTAATTTCTCCTTTTACCTTAATCTCCTTGCTAATTTTATCTGTCTAATTAAAATGAGCAGAAGCATGTCTGGGTTTACATAGAATGGCGTCAGAGTGTGTCTTCTGGCCCCCAGTGTTTGTCCTCAAATTATGGGAGAACATTAACTGTTGGGCTTCTTCCCCCTGGCAACATGTCCTATATCTCTGACCTCTGAGTAAAAGGTATCATAATCTCTCTCACTGACGTGATGCAAAGAGTGAACTCAATCACTCTGAGGCTCTAAATCCTTGAATGTGTGGCTTAAGAAGTCAATGACTAATAAACACAATCACTACTCAGATAGGATCAGCCCCAAACTCATTTTGCTCACTGCATTTGAGCTCACATTCAGGCCTGTTTTGTCAAAATTCCTAAAGATGGGCCTGTGGATGCAAAATTGGGTGGGAAGCAGCGGCTTGCCATTCTCTTTTGCTTTATTTAATATTTTCTTAAGGTGGGATTAGATACCCCTAGTCCTGGGGAACTTTGAGCTTGGGGCAGCCTTACCTTCTGAAGTCAGGAGCTAAGATACTCTAAAGCAGGATCCCCTTTCAAAGATGCTCATTGGCCAAGGCTAAAGACTGCACCATGGGAATCGCATCATAAAGCATCTTCCTAGTGCTTAACTCCTGAGGTATGGGAGAATGTGGACAGAATTCAGTTCATCAGTGTACATATGGGTATATAGGGCCCCAGTGCAACCACAGAGAGAAAGAAAGTTTCCACATTAATAGTTGAACAGTTCTACACACAATTTGATAATTACCCTAAAGAGCTCAATCCATGAAGAGTCTTAAAAGCCTAGGCAATCTGGTTAATATACCCTTAATTTTTCACAGGAATGAGTTTTAATTTTTTTACCAAATTCGCTGTGCATTTGGATTTCACGCTAGACCTCCACACCAATGCCAGCTTCTCTTTTGCTCACAAACAAGACAAAGTCAAGGTGAATTTTACGGCCTGTACTTTGATTTGGTTTCACCATAACATCCCACAAAGCAAAGGTGGGCAGGAACAGGAGGGAAAGGAAGACAGTGAAGGAGGGAAAGAGATGGTGGTGTGGATGGAGGGAAGGAGGTGTGAAGGAGAAAGGAATGTAGTAAGAGGGAGGAAGATAGGGAGGATGGAGGGAGAGGAAGGAGGAGGCATGGTTCTCAGTGGGGGAAGAGCAGACCCAAGCTCCTGACACCCTTTTATTCACAAGCCCTCTATAGCACTGTGGGACTACATCAACTTCTCTGAGCCTCAGTTTCCCTGTGCGTCTAATCAGAGAGCAACAGATGCCTATGATGAAGAGCAATGATCATGTGCTGGGAATGATGCAGAAAACCTTACACCTGTTAGCTCTTCCTCGTGGGGATCTTGTGAAGCGGAAGCAAATGCATTGCTGTTCTTGGTTTTTAGATGAAGAAACAGAGACAAAGACTTTCCTCTATAGAACACACAAAGGTAGGGTCAGGATTTTTCATTCCACACTTTCCCAGGGAGCTGCAGCGCTCTCACATGAGCATGCATCAGTATGCGCTGGAGGAAGTCTGCAGCGCGCTCCGGGGCTCCACCACCAGCTTTCTGGTTCAGTTGAGCTGAAGTGGAATCTGGGAATTGGCGTTTCTCAAAAGTTACCAGATGGCGTAACTCTTGCCTAAGGAATGGCACTTTGAGAACTGCTACATTCTACTGACCTGCCTTCCCGGAACTGGTGATAACAGAAGCAAAGACTTTGACTCAAAAGATGAGAGTCATTGAGCATTTGGAGCTTCCACCAAAAGGGGGACGGCCCCTCACTCTCTATCCTGCAGTGGAAGGAGAGGCTGGTCTGTTGTACACAGAGGGGTCGGTGCCTACCAGTACGTTGGCACCAAGGACTATACTCACACCTTCAGATGAAACTTGGGGTAGTGGGACCCCCTCTTTGGCATTTCAATTACAAATGTTGCTTCATCGTCTGCCTGGGACTGAGTCCAACTAAGATTCTGTCTAAAAAATACAACTTGGGTGAAGCCAGAGGACAGGTGGCTGTGCAGGGAAGCTCAGGGTAATGCTTAAAGATGGGCCTCCCTGTCACACCCATGGCCTCCACATCAGGTGGGTGGGGACCATGGGGCAGAGGGTGTTTCTGAATCATGAGGGTCTTGAAGGCTATGGTGGGAAAACATTTGGTATTGTGTCCACCTCCCTCTGCCCTTTCCCTACCCTCCTATAACACCTGAAGCTAGGAATGAAGGATAAAGAGCAATGTGCCCACAGAATGTGTGTTTATGTACCATCTAGAGACCGCAGAAGCTTAAAGATGTCAACTAGACACATCACTGTATCACTGTCATCCTGTTGCTCATCAATTGGCTTGCACAAGCACCAGCAACATCTCCATTGTGAGACTTGTTGTTACTCTTTTTGGCATATCGAATCCACCACAAATACCTTGCCAGGCTCTGCCATGCAGGCGAGATACTCTTGGTAGCTTGCTGGAGTCTCCTAGAGGGACGGAGGAATTGAACCAGGGTCAGCCGTGTGCAAGGCAAATGCCCTACCTACTGTGCTATACACTATAAAAATCACTACCCCAGGTCCCCACCACCTCTTCGATAAAGTTTTGTGCAGAGATAGCCTGTGGGATTCTCACTGAGATCTCCTAGCATACTACAAATCAAAGATTAGAAGTTATCCTTAATCGTGCACTGTGAAAAGAATGGGAGGCAGTTGATGATTGAAGATACGGTGTGGGGTAGAGGCAGCTGGAATGAACCAGGATGCAGAAGGGTGAGATGCACAGAGCAAACATTATAAGTGCCTCAGCCTCTCTTCAGTGAGACACGCTTCCAACCCAAAGCACACAGTCCTGGCAGAGCCTGTCTCCTGCAGTGTCCACGCGCCCACAGGGGGACACAGGGGGACCTTGTGGGTGTGCGCAGCTGTGGCCTTCGCTGGGGAGCCCGGGCAGGGCCTGGGGTCACAGACAAGGGCTGGGGAGGCCCCATGTCCCCCTTATTTATTTGTGGAGTTTGTGCTGTTGTTTTCTTGCATTAGGGGTCAAATCTATAAAGCGGTGTCAACCTGAAAAAAACAAACAAACAAGTGCAGCAGCCTCAAAGCTACTGTATTCTGAGATGGCTTCTGTGGACTAACCTAGGAACCTCACACTCGTGTCAAAAATAACATGATGCTGGCATCAGCTGGCCAAAGAACATGAATCAGTTCTTGGAATGTGAAGCAATAGAGAAGCTCAGGATTTTTGAGATGCTCTGCAGCCAATAGCCTCCGCCCAGTATCATGTGCCTCCAGAGAAATTCCAAGGACACCCAACATTGACCTATCAAACCACCAGAGTGTACTCTGTACTCCCTGGAAGTGAGAGTGATTTTCCAGGGGGCTCAGAGATTTCCTTTTGTCCAAAGGAAAAAGGGATGGTGGCTGGGGGCCAGACCGGGAGGGGGCATGGGCTTGCACTAGAAGCCATTCTGAAGACAAATGGTGGGTTGTGGTCACGTGAAAAAGGCTCCCCAGCTAGCTTGGCCATTTCCCAAGGAGAGCAGGTACACCGGTCGGAAGACATCCCGGACTCTCTCAGAGTTCCAGCCAGGCAGGAGGCAGGTGAGATCATGCCTTATGCGGACCTTGTTATGCGTGTGTGGATTGACTAACCCCAAGGCAGAGACAAAGGAGTCCTGCCCTCAGAGTCCTGAGAGGAAAGGTAAGTCTACCACTGCTTACTAACCCTAACCAAACCCTGGCCTCATCCTGTTCCCACAGGCCATGGTTGGGTTTCTGTTGTCGGGAACTCTCAGTCAGAACTTTACATGCATCCCCCATCCCATTCCTCACTGCACCTGTACCCTCTGTGCAGCCCAGGGCAAGGAAGCGCTCAGGCCATATTTGGTGATTTGAATAAGTTCGAGATGAGAAAGTTGAACGTGTCAGATCTCACCTCTAGAAGTCTCTGACCTCACACAGCAAGCTTTTAAAGAAATTAATCCCTAGGTATTCAGTGGGAAGCTTTCTCACTTACTCTTAACTACTATCAATTGTAGGCTATTCTAATTTTAGGTTTGTGAAGTTTAACACACTCCTTTTCAACCCTGTCTGACTCTTTCATACAATGTCACAGTCTTCCCCTGAGCACCTGGAGAAGGCGGCATCCTGCTGAGTGTCAGTCACGGCAAAGTTCCCAGAAGCAGAAATAAAAGTGGCTGCATCCCTGAAACAGAAGCAAATCTGGGCCAGGGGGTGAGGGGAGGGTAGTACTGGCCCGTTCTACTGAGAACAGAGCCAGGATGCTGTCCTGTGAGGGAAAAGCCTGGCTGGGCTCATGTCCTCTAGAAGTGAAACTTCTCTCTCTCTCTCTCTCTCTCTCTCTCTCTCTCTCTCTCTCTCTCTTCTCTCTCTCTCTCTCTCTCGCGCGCGCGTGTGTGTGTGTGTATACATACATGTAATATACCTGTAATATGATGTACATACATACGTGTGTTGCCAATGCCTCTACACTACACTTTCTTCCAATAGCACTTTACTGTTCTCAAACCAGCCCTCACACTAAGTCTTACGCAGTCATCCTGTCATTCAATGGGAGAAAAAAGTAAAAATGAAACAAAATTTTGGACAAATGAACCAGCCTTTTCTACTTAGGTGCAGAGCCCATGCATTTCTGTTCCCCTAGAAGGGCGAGAATTTCTTCCTCCCTAAAGACTTTCCTTTCACTTCTATCAGGTCATATTTACATGTACACTAGGAACTTCTGGAGCTCTGGAAACAGCTTTCTAGCTATGAAGATAGTGACAAGATGCAGCTACAATCTTTATGACAGAGGTCGGTGTTGTAAATCACTTCAACGAGGAATAAAATGGAGTGAGGGACCCCGGAGAAAGACACCACTATTGGCTAAGTGGATCCAAGAAGGCATCTCTGGGTGGGTCAGTGCTGGGGGATCGGGCAGGGGGGTCTTCCCTAAACTGGAGCCAGAGGAGGAAAGGACCTGTCACAGGATGGATGATGGCAGGGTTTGTGCTAGTGGCGGCACTAGCATTGAAGCCAGGAGTGTGGGTCAATGTAGGTCCTATTTGTGGATCACAGGCAATGCTAGAAAGGGAAATGATGTATGTGGGCACCTGGGAAGTGGGGCAGAGGCTGAACCAAGAAGAATCTTCTCTGCATCAGGACTCCGAGTACTGTTCTGGATGCAATTGGTATGAAGTGGGTGGAGAGTCTAGTTTTCATCCGCTCACTCTGACCAGAAAATCGAAAAGGTGAGGGACCAGACTGACTTCTGGGAACTAGTTTGGAAGCTGGGGCAATGGTAGAGGCCAAAAGAATGATGGGATGGGGACAGGGCAGGTGGGGGAGGTGTCTTCATCCAAAATAGTGAAGGAGAGAAGCAGGAGGAGTGTGGGCTGTCAGGGGCATGGTGGAGGAGTTTGGATAGCTGAGTGAATTTGGTGTCATTCACTGAGGGATGCAAAAAAAAAAAAAAGGGCAGAGATTGGGGATCACAATGGTCTCAGTTGTCCATAGACTATTGTATATGCAGGTCTTATGATTCAGTAAGGAAATCTGGGATGATGATATGGATATGGGAACCCTTCTTTTTCTAGAGGGTAACAGAAGCCAGGAGAGTGGAGGAATTATCAATATAATAATGTGAGTTTGGAGAGAGAGAAGTGAGAAGTCCACAAGCTATCCCAAGAGTCATCTCTGTGTCAGTGATGGAGGGGTGGGGGAGTGCACAGAATCTTGGGATATGAGGCTTGTTCAAGAAATCAGGGAAAATGTGCTGATCTGGATCCAAAGGAAAATATTTTATGAGAAGAAACAGGCCCAGAATCCAGTGCTGACAAGCCAGAAAGGATGAGAAAAATGCCTTGAGTTCAGTCCCAGGAGGCCATGGGGGACCTTGGTGACAGTCAACTGCAGTTGAGAAGCATTAGCTAGACTGAGGAAAGACACCATCACATTTTTTATTAGGAAGGGAAAATAAATTAAGGATGCGGGGATACTGGGATTGGCCATGGATTTTTTTTTTTTTAATGAGAAAGACTCGAGAAATTTAAAGTCTAGAGAAACGGATTACCTGGAGAAAGAAAAGTGGAGGGGGAGGATCTTTGCATCGATTTTCCTAGAGAAGGAAAGGACGGGACTGAAGGGGCATGCAGGCATGGACAAAGCCGTTCTTGGAGGCGGAAGGCAGACAATGAGAAATGATGTATTCAAACAGAGCTGGGCCCACTTTCCAGCATCTGCACTGCTTAGTTCCCCAGCTGTGCTCGCAGAGCATAGCCATAAGGGAACGTAAGGGGCCCTTGCTGAAGGGGGTACATGGACATGGAGAAAGTCAGCTAAGAAAACATGTGGTACAGCCCAGACCCTCTTCTGCTTAGAATCTGTGGGTGCCCATCCCCACAGGACAGTGCCCAAGCCCTGATCAGGAAAGGGATACTCATGGCCCCCTTTGTGGCCAAGTGCCTTAGCTGCCATCAACCCCTGCCTTCCCTCTAGCAGGGCCCAGGCATGTCAATTACTGATGCAACTGATATTTTTTCACACACTTCAAAAATAAATTAGCCATTAAGGGCCAGAGACATCCCCTGCAGTTCATTCCAGGTCATGTGGAAGAGACAGAATTTGAACCTGCTTTGCCGGAAGTGTGTCTGCATCTCCAAGCATACGGCCACTGGGAACTAGGGATTCTTTGGGAATTCCTGTGATCATCTCTGTCCTGTCAGATGGCAAGATAAGTTCCACACACCCTTAGGCTTTGTAAAATGGGGAGAATCATCGCTTCGTGCAGTTTTTGCAAAGATGAAGAGGCGTGGAGCAGTCAATTCCCACTGCTTTGGGAGATTCGGGAATGGTGGCTGGTCTCCATGGGTTTGTTTAACTTCAAGAGATTCAGTAATGTGACCTAAAAATAGAAAGCAAGCATGGCCTGAGGTTTGTTGTGAAAGTCTTCTTGCTTTCTGATAAAGGTTACTTCTTAACTTCTGTGGGCTTGGGGGTTTGTGAACTTCACAGCTGCATGTATCTGTCATCTCCATCACTTATGCCCTTCACCTTGTATGTTTGCACACATCTGAAGACTACTTTGTCTTGGCCCTGGAGGATTCTGAGACCACTTGTCAAAGTGGCTGGATTCTAGAAACTTCTGTATATTGATTTGGCACATTGCTAGCTCATTCTCACTGGTCCTGGGAGTTCCCAGTCCTTTCTGGTAATAGCCCTGACTTATTATTTGAATTAAAGCCCAAGTTCTGAGTTTATCAGTCCATATGAAAATCTCCCTTTATCTACTCTTTGGAGAATTTCTTATGACAAAATAGAATCCATCTTCAAGCGCCAACCTTCTGAGCTTCCAACAGTATTTCATGCAGGGACCAGAAGCGTTTCAGGGCATATGTCTCCAAATTCTTTAAAAATCATAGCAGTTTTACATACATTCGTCTTAATGTTTCTTTGAGAAAATGTATCTAGCACTTAAGATATATCCTTATAGGCCTTATAACTTCTAAATTAATATACTAAGTGAAATAACATCTTGATTTTATAAAAACCTAGTAACTAAATGACAGTACACTTAATAGGTGGATATGGCAAAAAAAATCATGAAGGAAGGACTTGAAAAATGGAAGTTTGGAAACCTCTGGATCTTTCTCATTTCTCTGCATTTTTTTTTAGCACACACACACCCCACATCTTCCCTCTTTACCCACTGTCCCTGATTCTGCTTCCCACTTGTCCTAGAGTTTCACCACTTCCTTTCATCTGGCTGCCTCTAGATCATCTCTTAAGCTTCCCTTGAAGTCCTCCTGAGTCCTTCCTCCTGGCCAACTGTGCAGGGAGAGGTGCGTAAGTCCTCTCCTCCCAGCCCTAAAGAGCCCTGTGCATCGCCACGGTCTTGACTCTCTACCATAATGATCTCTGAAACCTTTGTAATCCCCACACCCCAAGATTTCACGCTCAGTCAAGCTGTGGGCTGTGCCTTACTTGTGGCTGAATTGGCAGGCACGGGGCACAGTCATTAATAGCACATGTGTAGACTCAACGAACTGATAATTCAGTCCATGCCTCTGCCATCAGTTGCCTTAAAACCAAAGAAGTTGACAATGCTCCTTGATTCATGGCTGGATGACAATGATCCTTCTTGAAATGACTTTGCTCCAGGCCTATTGTTGAGTCAGGTTCACCACAATTCCAGAGGACCACGTTTGAATCATACTGTCCTCTTCACGTGGCTTTATGTGTTTTCACCAAAAGAGAAGGCAGCAGCTGAGCAGGGCACCTGGCGATGGGTCTCCCCGTGGAACTGAGCAGATGGCACTGGGCCTATGGCCACACAGCCCAGTGGGGGAAGACTCCTGTGCCTACTGGTGACCTCCCGCCTTCCTCACAATCAGATGGTTTCCAAATGCAAAGTGCCTGCTGCAACTTTGAAAAACATTCTCTCTGACATCCAATTTAACAATTAACCATTTTTTTTTATTGTTTTCTCTCATCATGGGGCTCAGCTCCTGCTGGGATGTTTCACAGGGAGGGCAGTTTGCCAAGCATTAACTTGTCTAGCCCAGGGGGCATAACTGTACAGCTGATTTCATTTGAGTGAACATCATTCCTTTAGTCTTATTTGCAAACTGTCATATGGCGCTGAGAGTTGGTTAACTCTTTGTGGTTCTGAGTCCTGGGCTTAGTCACAGAACAAGAAAGTTGAGCGGCTCACCTAGAAGCTCCAGAGGATGACACAGCTTTTCTGCAAGGGGCCAGAATAGGATCAGCGTAGACTTGTAATTATAAGGTTTCTGTTATAACTACTCAACTTTGCCATTGCTGGGTGAAAGCAGACATGGATGATCTTTCAATAAATGAATGTGGTTGTGTTCCAATAAAACTTTATTTGTAAAAATCTGTATGTCCTAGGTTTAGTGTGCCAAGTCTGGTCTAATTAGTGGTTAAGAGCCCTGGATTCAGGCCAGCCTGACTGCATGCAGTGCATTAGATGAGTCATGGCTGGAGTCAGGGAAGCAGTGATGAAGTCAGCAATACAAAACATTTACAAATGCCTCGCCAAGTCAATGCCCATCTGGAGACTGTCTAATGAGCATTGTCATCCTTACCAGTGGTCTTGCCATTCTTGAAAACCATTTCAGGAATATCTTATTTTCCTGTAACCTTGCTACCCTCCATGTTATAGAAAGGCGGGTGGGAGGAAAAAAGCATGTCCTCCAAGTACATCTGTGAGTGGCAGAGAGAAGTTGGATCAGTGTTCAGAGGACAGTACCCTGGATTCATGGATCCAGAAGGGGAAGAGCTGGCCATGAGGAATTTTGGGGCTGTGTCTGATGATGGCCAAAGACAAGGTCTTCTCCTGGAGATCAAGGAATTCAAGGGAAGAGAAGCCAAATACGCAGGTCCCTCAGGAGGAGAGGCTTGAGGAGAGCCTGAGAGGGAAAACACTCATTCATGCATGCAAGCATTCATTCATTCACACACCCTTACCTAATCTATTCCAGTATCAGCACAGCCTTCACATTCATTGCACTCACCCTCTAATTGGGAAAGAAACAGCTGATGTGAGCAGTCTGCCTTGAGGCAGGCAGGGGTGCAGAGGGAGAGCCAAGAAGACCAACCAGTAGGAGTCTGGCCTCCTGCCTGAGAGAGGTGGCAGGGGACAGCGGCCCTTCCTACAGCTCTTGGGTGTCCTGTGCACACAGGGAGCCACCACTTCAGAGAGGATGATGAGAGACTCAGTCCCAGTCCCACCCCCCCCACCCCCCGTCACATCAGACCTTCATCTTCATATTGATGGACACTGCAGGGAGGACCCCGAGGCAGGCTGCCTCACTCCCAGTCCTCAGAGCACCTGACTCACCTCTGCGATGACGCTCTCAACCCCATTCCTGTTTTACTCTCCCAGTTTTACCCCAAGATGTGACGATTATCGCACTCCCATGCCATAGGAGGCCGCCCCTATGCCAGCCTGCAATGAGGAGTGGGTATAATTGGCAGCCTCATGCCTGTCATTAGAAGACAGAACAGTGAGAGAAGATGGGTTAAATAAAGCAGAAATGAATGTATATACATACACATATGTATATATATAAAATAAGGGAAAATTCATGGGGGTAAAAAAACTAAGTAAAGCCAGAGGGCACTCCTGTGTTTTTTATACCACGTTTCTGGTTTCAAGGAGGAATCACCAGGGGTCCCCCAGAGGTTGGCGATTGCACCACTCAGGGTGAGGTTGGAGGGGGCCCTGGGTGGTCTCTGTGTACTGGTGCATTTCTGCGGGCCTCACGGGGTGCCTCGCAGCCCTGTTTTCTGGCCGGGTCAGCACCCCCTGGCGGGGCTGCTCTCTACACCCCCTTCCTCCTAACACATCGCCTGTCACTGCGTATTGATCGCTGCTGCTTGGTGTTTAGCGCCCTTGCACACCTCTCCCTCGCTTCCTCTCCTTTGCTCTGTAAAACCCCTTTCACTTGTCAGTTTCACTTCTTATTTCTATGGCAACCACAGCCCCCAGCCTCACTGCCTCCCCCAACACACACACACACACACACACACACACACACACACACACACACACACACACACACTCTTTCCTCCCCACCCCTTCTTCCTTTTTCAAGTACTATCTGCCAGGAAGCTGCTGACAGGCGGCTCTTCTAGTAATTTCCCTCATAAAACCAACAGCTGAGGAGAGGGAGCTGAGAGGCAGGCTGTGTGCTGGGGCCAGCGAGAGAGGGGAGCCACAGGGGGTCCACAGACCCTGGGGTGGGGGTGGGGGTCCAAGCAGCAAGGCAATAGCAGACCACGTCAGACCTGCCAAGCCTGCAAGGCTGGTGGGGTAGAGGCCCAGCCCCAGGGCCAGGGACATGAGCCAAGAGCCTCTGCTGGCCCCAGTGTGCTTGTCTGGCTGTGACGATCCAGACTCAGGATCCAGACTCAGGGAGCCAGGCACAGCCAGCAGCCCACATGGGAAATCACCCCAAATATCCTCATTACCCAGCAAGGCGCCCAGACCCACTGACCTTTAACTGCCAGACTGCCACGTCACTGCCAGATCACCAATTCCAAGGGCATTGTGAGTCACATCTTCTGTGTGTACAGAAGGCCACAAGGCAGGGGATGGGGCAGGGCAGGAGGGAAAGGAGGTGCCCCAGCTTCCACTAGGAGGAGAGTCAATATTAATAACTTTAGTACAAGCCCCCCTTAAATACATATATATATACATATATATATGTGTAAAAGAAATATGTTTTGGGCCGCTAATGACCTTCAGATTAGCAGCGTTTTTCAGAAAGCACTTATGTATTTTTAATTCGAACGTAGCTGAGTGTCACTTGCGGTGGCAATGAAAGCAGCAGGCCAGCTGGGTAGTTTTAAATAAGAGGAAACCCGGATCATTATTTTTGAAACTGTCAGCTTTTACGCCTTTTAATGGATTCACTTGCTCTCATCTCTCCCCTCACTTCTGTGGTCTTTGAAGATGCCCAGGCATTCTCTGTGGGAGAGAGACGCAGAAGCACCAGGCCTGCCATCTGGCCGGCCCTGCTCGTCCCCACCTGCCTCCTGGGCCAGGCACTGGGAGGAAGGCCCGAACACAAAGGTTGTCCTGAGAGTTTGGGTTGAACAGAGGGGATTTATAGCTGGCAGTGCCTGCTGCTTCTCCAGCCTGCTCCTGAGACTATTACTAAGCAGAGGAAACCGGGACACAGAGATGAGACCAAGAGAGAAGATACAGCAGTGAAAGGAGAGCAGAGTGTGAGTGAGGAGCAGGGTTGAACCAGCCAGGACATGGTTCAGCTTGAGTATGACCCCTGGCTGACCACCACAATCCTGGGAATCTTCTAGAATGTAGGTTTTAAGGCGGCAGCCTGCCTCTGGCTCAGTCTCTGAATCACTGAGAGGCATATCAGTTGCGTATACGGTGATATGTCTTTCAAGAGACATAGGCTCACAAAGTAGGTATGGAGGCCACTGACACAGAAGGAGGAAGTGATAGAGATAAAGAGTAGAAGGAGCTATTGAGAGGGAAATTGGGACCCCAGGCTACTGTCTGTTCTATGATCATTGCAGGGTGTCTTCACTCAGTTCCAACCTTGCCCTTGGGACTTTTTGGTACTTGTAAGAATGTGAGTAAGGAAATCTTGCAGCCACCATGGTAGACTCTATCTTTTTTTTTGCTTTTTGGGTCACACCCGACAATGCACAGGGGTTACTCCTGGCTCTGCACTCAAGGAATCACTCCTGGTGGTGCTCAGGGGACCATATGGGATGCTGGGATTCAAACCCGGGTTGGCCGGTTGCAAGGCAAATGCCCTACCGCTGTGCTATCACTCCAGCCCCAACCATGGTAGACTTTCATCAGCACCCACGGGGACACCAAGGAAAGGTGGGCATTAATTTTAAGCTTGGCCTTAAAAAATGTAGGCGTGTCCCTCTTTTGCTCATGTGGACACCAGTACACAGAGGGCACACCACTTTCATTTTCAGCAGCCATTCAGATAAGTCTCCAGAATTTAGATAAAAGTTAAGCTTTTTCATATTTCAGGCATAAAGAGTGAGGAAGATCTGGGTGCTCAAAGCGTAACTGACCCTATACGTAAGGTTAACATGTTGATGCCATCTTCAAATCCCAACCATAAAGTCATTTCCATGCAGAGGTGATTCAGCCTGGAATTCAAAAGCCAGTCTCCCAGGATGACTAGGAATGAGGGTCTCTCTTGATGGGATACCCCAACTGCACAGACTTTAGCCTCGTGTCTGCCTTCTCCAAAGACAGACTTTGTCATTCTAGCATCATGAAAACATCATTGGTAAGCTCTCAGGTCTATTCTGATTTCAGTAATGCTACTTATAACTGCTCATTCAACAAATGTTTACTTAGTAGGATGTTAAGCCACCTGGAGACAAGCACTACTTCCAAGTGCTTAGGATCCATCAATAAATAAAACGCAGAAAGATCTGGGTCTTCAATAGATCTAGCAAGAGGAGATAGACAAATAACAATAAACATAAACTTAAACTATTGAAACTTCTTGAAGGTGAAAGTGCTATGGGGGAAAAGGAGTGTGGAGTTCAGCAGAAGAGTAGTTTGCAATTTTAATTAAGTTGATCAGGAGAAAATTCATTGAGAAGGGAGGCTTGGAGCAGCTATTGGAAAGGGTTGGTTGGGGAGTAGGACAGAATGGAAGAGAGCAGGTGAAAGCCCTTGAAAGTCTGTCCAGGTGTGAAAAAAACCAGTTTGGTGGGGGTGGCAGGCCAGAGACAGGATGTAAGTGGTAGAGCACAGGACTTGTCTATGTGTGCTTCTGGGGTCACTCTCTGGCACCACCGTGGTCCCTTGAGCACTGTTCCATAACAGTAAAAACAAACAGCCACTTATTTTCAAGGAACGAGTAGACTTTCCAAATCCCGTCTCATTTAGACTTCACTCTACTCTCCTATTCCAGACGCTTTTCTCCTTTCACTGTTGTGAAAACTAAGGCTTAGAAAACCACATTTCAGAGTACTACCAACCCAGTAGGATCACAATAAATCTGATGTGGGAAAGTTGTATAGAAGACCACCAAGCTTAATCAGTGAAAACAATAACACAGAAGGCTCAATTAGCACCAACCAACCAGTAAATCCTCAAACAATGACTTTAGTAAGACCATTTTGAGATATAAAAGTTATCACAAATTTACTGTTAATGATTTAAGTTCTTCTAATTCCAATTGTCTGTGTGTCGTAAGAAACAATAGGAAGCAGTTTTGTGCCTGCTAAGGGAGTAGGCTGGAGTGGTGGGTGGGAAACTGATGGAGGGACGGTCACACTGGTACTGGGATTGCTGTTGGAACATTTAATCCCTGAAACAACTGTATTATGAAAAACTTGGTAATCATGTTGTTATAATAAAGTTTTTTTTAAAGAGAAAGCTGCATAGTTTGGTTAATGCTGTCCAGATAGTGTGGGTTGTAGAGCTGGGATTCCAATCTTAACCAGACTGATCCTAAACCACATTTTGTTTTCTAAGACTTACTTTGCCTTCGAGTGTGCAAAGATAGATGTGGAGATGCTGCCTTCAAAGGTCATAGAGTCTAGGATGAAGACTCAGGGAGTTATGACAGCTAATAGGCACAGACTGCAGAGTAAACCCACATCAACCAATTATGGCCCAGCCTCCAAATAAGGTACATGCCACACTGCCAAAGGGAATGGTCTCACTAGGGAGGATAATGGTCATTGCAAGAAAAAGATGTCAATCATAGTTAATAGCAAAGAGACAGGAGAAGGCAGTCTTCCTAGTAATGTCATATCTTCTAGACCAAATTAATGAAATCACGGTATTCTACCAGAGTTGCTGATCCATGAGGAGCTGAGGCAAGCTAAGTACCCTCAGCACAGCAAAGTTAATATGTGCGGATAAACACGATGGAGTGTTTGTGTCTCAGAATGCATATTTTTTACATAGGATTTAAGATCATAGGGAAGAGTGGGCAAAGCAACAATAAAAGAACTAGGATGTGCATATGATATTACCTATAATACAGGAATATATAGAACCAAATTACATGAATTCATCACAATAAAATGGTTGCCTATGGTTGGACTCATGGGGAAAATAATCTTGTTTTCTGCTTTAAAATTAGATTCATATATGTGTGTTGTTTCTGGACACTGCAATGCTTCATTAGTCTGCCAACTCTTATTCCAAGACAGCACTATCTTAATTATCACAGCCTCATTGCACATTTTAATGTTGTAGAACATGAGTCATCTATCCTTATTCACTTTCATAATTCTCATAACTATTTTCACCTGTATATTTTTCTAGTTGAATTATGAGATAATTTTGTAAAGTTACAAAACCCAGCATTTGCACTGGTATGAATCTAGGTAATTTAAATATTAAATTAATGTAAAAAAACAAGATTTTTACCAGATACAGCTTTTCACTTACAAATATGACACTTCTCTCCATTTCATCAAAAGCTCTTTTAACATTCCCAGCAAAGTTTCATACTTTTCTTATATATGCTATAATTTCTTGCTAGTAATTTCCTATAATTAATGTTTTGCTATAGTCATAGGAATTCTTTCCACTACATTTTCTAATTTGTCATGTATATTTTTAATTACCCAACATGTTGATAATTCATATTGCCATTAATGCTTTTAGTGGAATTAATTATTTTTTCATATTTATTCAGGCTCCTAATAATACAGTCTATAATTGAGAGTGTTAATTACAAGTTGCCATTATTTTTCACTTATTTTTTCCTATGTTATTGCATTGTCTAGAACCTCTAGAAAATATTTAATAATATAAAACACACTGCAGGGTTTATTTTCAGTTTGTTTGTGAATCTGGCATGTTATAATTTTATTTGAAATTCTTGCTTCTGTATTAATGCAATTAGTGTGCAGTTTTCTTATTTGTGTACTAGTGATAACTTTTTCAGTATTTTCTAAACAAAGATCCTATGTGTATGCTTTAATAGTAATGCTTTTAACTAAAAGTACTTTTATAAAATAATGGAATGGGAGGTGAAGCTTTCATTTTGACTTGTAAACCCAAGATTCTATTGGGACAATGTTGTTGATCACTGTCACTGTCATCCTGTTGCTCATTGATTTGCTCGAGCGGGCACCAGTAACATCTCCCTTGTGAGATTTGTTGTTACTGTTTTTGGCATATCGAATACACCAATGGGTAGCTTCCCAGGCTTTGCCATGTGGGCAAGATACTCTTGGTAGCTTGCTGGGCTCTCTGAGAGGGGCGGAGGAATTGAACCCAGGTGGGCCGCATGCAAGGCAAATGCCCTACCTGCTGCCCAGAATGTTGTTGATACTCAAATATAATCTTTCTATGATCCTGTGGAAAATGAGCTCCTCAGATACACCCCTTTTGGAAAGTCTCAGACTTGTTGGGGATTTCCCAAGCTGTCAATCATTGCTAAAGAATCACCAGGACTATAGGGACTAGACACTCACTTTCAACAAGACAGCAGATACTTGAGCACGGTAAATTGACCCATGCAGTTTCAAGAAATTTTACTGCAAGAACATGGTTTGGATTTTTCCTGAGTTTATCAGTCACCCATTTGGGAGTGGTTATTCACACCCAGTCAGAGTCAGGGAGATCCCGAGATTCTGACATACCGATCAACGATCAACAGGACATCATTTATTTAGGGAAGGCTTTGTACATCGTGAAGGAGAGACGCTCATACTATAAACCAACCCATTGTTTAGTTTAACCATTGTTTAATCACCAGTGGCTTATGTGCCTCTTTGAAAAAATGCGTAGGTATTCAGTTAGCTCTTCTCTTCTAGTGAAAAGATTCTTCTCTGTGTTCTATGAGCATTCATAATCTAGGCATGTAAGATATTTCTATAAATTATAAATTCATCAACGGAAACCACAATAATACATCTAATTAGCTCAAAGGATCCTGCCCACAAGATGATTTTAACTTTCTTGTCCAATTTTGCCCAAACCACTATAGCTGAATGTAGGCAAAATATTTGATAGTGACTTGGGTCTCTATGTCCACTAGAAACATAAAGGAACTAGTTGGACTTTCCCCACAAAGTTCCCTAGTATTTGTTCATTATACAGATACACATTTACTTTAGTACATTTTTTACAGATATACAAGGGGCAGAAAGCTTTATTTCTATTATATAACTACTACAAAACGTGTGCATCATATACTGTACTTTTCTTTACTACATACACAAGGGCAAGGAGGTCATCCACTGCTGTGCTTAAATGTATTTCTCTTAAAAATAAGTTACTTCAAGTTAGAGGAGGATAAGGAATCACAGGTATTGGAGAGAGTGACTCCAAACCAGTAAGCTAGAAACCTTGACTTTCCATTTTCAGTTGTGCAGCAGCTTATCACAGCTGAGCCAATGATCTTCTACTGTTTTGAGCCCTCCCAATATGCTAGTGAATGGTGAAGCCTTCAAGGCTGACACCTTCTATTTCATCCTTAGGAACCCCTGTACCCAGAAGCCACAGACACATTGATTTTCAGCAGAGGCCAGGGGGTTTGTGCCCTCTGGCTGGCTTGGGTTGACTTTTATACTGGTAACCTTCTCTAAGGAGTCTACATTAATCTGGGGCATCATTTCCCATTACTCAGATAACACCTCCTAAGTTCAAATTCGATTTCCACATAAGGATTAGGGGAATTTTCCAGGGTGGCAGGGCTGACAGCAAACATTTATCTAGATTTCCTTGGTCCAGTTTCTCATACAGCAGTGGGTCACTTTCATCATTATTGTAAACCCAATCCAGGGCAGTAAGACCCTGTATGCTATTAAATGCCCTATTTATGGTCTTTCAGAGAAGTCTGTCTCTTTTAGGGAAACCATCCTTACATAGTCAGTGCCGCTGCAAAATACTCTGAGCTTTTTACTCTCATTTCCTAATGGCTCTCTAGTTGCCATGACAGGCTGCAGTGGGACTGAGCCAATAGATGATGCAGATGTTTCTTCTTTCTGAAGAATCATTATGCATCCTACCACCTTCATCTCATAATAAAACAGCCAGAGATCTATAGATCTCCTGGTTTCTGCACATAGTGGTCACAAACTTTCCTCCTTTCATGTATAGTGTATGATGCATATGTTTTTGTAATAGTTATATAATAGAGATAAAATTTTCTGCCCCTGAGAAAATCTAAAAACCAGTTACTACTGTAGGGTAAACTTGAAGTTGAACATCAGATTGGTGAAGACATCCCAGTAGAGGAGAGCGAAAATAGCCAAGGCCAAGTTCAAGCAGAGGCTTTTGAACCCATTTCCAATATTTTACCTGAAATTCCTCACCTTCCTTTTTAAGAACAGAAAACAAAGTAGAGAACAATGAGTTTAGATTTCAGTTACAACGCTTGTTAAATGTCAAAAATAAGATGGGTCAGAGAATTTGCTCTATTCTAAAGCTAAAAAACCGTTCAGCCACAGTTTCATGGACATTGGTCGTAGACACAAGAATTCTGGGTCAATGATGAAGGACAGTAATCAGTATCATAATTTTGGACCAGTTTCCTGAGCTCCAATTCCCACATGATGACATGATGAAGAGGACCAAATGATATCTGCCTGGATAGAGCTGCATTACAATGAGGCCAGCTAAGTCTCCTCCAGAATGAGTTTGCTTTCTTGTTCTAGAGCGACATTTCCTTATTAAATTGCAGAAAAAATATGTCTGCACTTTGCTGCAGAAGGTGACACTGTCTACCAAGGCTATTCACTGTGCAAACATTCTTGGAAAGAATGTGCAGAACAAAAGACAACCATTGTCTTACCCATCAGACTTGCAGAATGAAAGAAATCCATGAGGAGTTTGGATTTAGTCTACCTTTTTGAGGTGTTCAACCCTGTGAAAACCAAACATATGCATTCGATAACTATTATCACAATCAATATAGTGTATTTTTTCAATCATTCTCCCAAAGTTCCCAGGTGTTCTTTTGTAATGATATTTTCCCCCATTCTTTTCCCATTTCCTGCCAACCAAGGATCAGACTTTGGTCTCTCTAGTTTTTCTTTTCTAGAGTGTTATAGAAATTGAATCATAAAAAGTGTACCCACTTGTATTTTGCTTCTTCCATTTAGAACAGATTAACCATGTCATTATCAGTAGTTCACTTACTTGTATTGCTGAGTAGTATTTCAGTCTATGTATGTACAACGATTTCTTTCTCCATTCACCAGCTGAAGGACATTTGGATTGTCTCCAAGTTTTGACTATTATGATTAAATATGCTGCTGTTATCCATATATAGGTCTTTATGTAGGTATATATATTCATTTATTCATAGTAATTTGTTTGGAGTAGATTTTTGTGTCACATAGTAGTTCATGTTTGAAAAAATTGTACTTCACTTGCTCACATTTGATATGCAACTTTACTTAGACAATAAATAGGTTTCAGTGATATCCCATTATGCTTTTAATTTGCATTTCTCTAATGACCAATTATGTCAAGCATTATTTTTATGTCCAGTTTTTACCCTCTATTTGCTGAAGCATCTATTCAAGTCATTTTCTGTTTCTTCTTATTATTGAGTTTTGAGAATTCTTTACATACTCCAGAAAGATGTCTTTATCCAGGTATTTTATTTCAATATTATGGCTTATCTTTTTTACTTTCTTTCATGCTTTTCCATTTTTTTTGATGATGATAATGATGATGGAGATCAAACCCAGGGACTCAGATTTTGCCTTTATTGTCTTTATTTTCCTTAACATTAATTTAAAAAATTCTTAAGTTTTAATTAAAGTTTTCATTTAAAAAATGTGTTTTATACTTTCTATTCTAGCTAATAAACTTTAACCTAACTAATTCAAAGTTAATTTTTTCTCCTTTATGTTTTATAGTCTTTTATTTTATATTTAGGCTTATGATCTCTTTTGAGTGTTTTTATACATTTTGTTTATTTAACAGTGTATCTTAACTTTTGAAAAATGACAGTATGAGGAGTTCAGTGTGTTTTTTTAAAATTGATTTTGTCCTTAGTGCCCTAGCTAGAACTTCTAGTAAGATGCTGAATAGAAGGAAGATATGAGAGTGAGTATCCATACCTTACTCCTAACTTCATAGAGAAAGCTTTTCATCTTTCTATTCACCAGTAAAGTATCTTGTCACTCGTGTATTAGAGCAAAGGCTTAATTGTTATTTTGGCACTTCAGAACTAGATAGGAAGATGCAGAATCATTTGAGTTCTACATTCCAATTCCTGGGCTGGAGGAGCACTTACAGAGACAAGAAGGTCAGGAATGGTACCTATTCCTTTCCACTTTATGCAACAAGGTTGCAGTCAGTGCAATGCTGATCACTTTATGTCATCAGGTCCTTTTGGTTATATTTTAGTCTTGGGTGGCTTTGTCATGCTTTCAAGTATGGTTTTAAATTGACCATTTTGATCCTTTCTCTTTAGCCCATGAGTTGTTTAAAAGTGTATTATTTATGTATAAATATTTAGAATACTCAAGATATTGTTACTTAAAATTTTAACATTTACTTTAAGCAAATAATGCTTTTTTAAATCTCAGTAAATCCTTTTAAATAACTAATATTTATTTTGTATGCACTGTTTTTGAGTGGATGTTCTGAAACTATCAAATAAGTCATGTTGGTTTTATAGAATCGTGTAAGTCTTCCATATTTTTATTGTTTTTCTACCTTCTTATTCTTCTATGTTAAGATAGAAGGGCTGAAATTCCCAGCTGTAATTGATAGACTTACATATATCTTTTTTAAAGTTTATCATATTTTGCTTTCATGGTTTTAAACTCTCTTATTTGGAATATAAACATCTGGAATTATATTATATTATGGTCCCTTGATGCACTGATAACTTGTTATCATGAAATAACTTTGTTTATCTGTGGTAATATTCTTTGCTTTGATTAATAATGTAGAGTTATTTTCTTTTCATTTTTAGCCTATTTATGTTTTTCTATTTAAAATACATTTCCTATAGGTAGCATGCAGTTGGGTCTTATCTTCAATTCAATCTGATAAGTCTGCTTTAAATTAAGTGATTAAATAATTACATCCAATGTGGTTACTAATGACATTGCTACCAAAGTAATTTATAGTAATATTATAAGGGACACACACAAATGTTTTCTAACACTGGAAAGACTGATGTATTATTAAAGAGAAAATTCAATATCATAAAATTTCAGTTATTTCTAACTTATTATCTAAATTAAAAATATTACCTTTCCCCTTCCCACTATGGTGTTGTGATGGCCAGGGTCTGTGCATGCCTGGTGGTGGTGCTTGTAACACCAGGGATTCCAAGTGATGGTGATGGGGAATTATTCAAAGCATGTTGATGGTGAAATGTGCAGCAGGCATTCTGCCACTGATATCTCCCTCTTAATTTAATTTAATTTAATTTAAAATGAAAGCAATAAATTGGTTTTTTTGGTTTACAAAATCAATCAATATTAGTTTATACAATATATCTCTAATTTTATTTTATTTTATTTTTAATTTTTTAAATTTTATTGAATCACTGTGAGATAGTTACAAGCTTTCATGTTTGGGTTACAATCTCACAATGATCAAACACCCATCCCTCCACCAGTGCACATTCCCCACCACCATTAGTATGTATGTTATATCATTTTCCCATATGGAAAAAAATAACAATATTTTTGGTAGAAAATCATTTCTAAGAAAATTCTTAAAAATGAAAATGAGGAGTAATCAATGTTACAAATATTTAAATATTTGATAAATGTACAGCAATTAGTACTCTACTGACATATGATTGGAAAATCTATCAGTGGAACAGAAGAGGAAATAGACAAGCAGATCCAATAACCATTCAAAAGTGCTGTACATGAGAAGAGTGACATTTCATTTTAGTGTAGAAAAGATGGAATATTCAATGCATGGTGTTTAGACAACTCAGAAGCTTTCAGGCAAAAAGTATTTGATTTTCTTTTTCACAGTTTATATTTATGTAAGTTACAACTGGATAAAAATTTAAAGATATAAAATACTATGCAAAGACATAGATTCTAAGCTAAGACATTGGAGAATTCTAAAAATTATCTTAAAAAGCTAAGGCTGTGGATATATATAACATAGATAACACCAGAAGTTTTTAAAAATTGATCAGCGTGATCTTTGACAAAGTCGTAATGGTAATTCAGTGGAGACAGGATAGTGTGCAACAAATGGGACGAGAAGCATTAGACTTCTAAATGAAAGAATAGCAAATAAGAAGGAAACAGAAAATAGTCATCTTGTATCTCTGCAAAAAACTAGCTCAAAATGGATCATAGAACTTATGTAAAGCATACAAATATAAAATTTCCTCAAAAATACAGAATAAAATATATGTGACAGGGGACTGGACAGACAATACAGCAGTTAAGGCACTTGCCTTGTTCAAGGAGGACTCAGGCAAAACCCCCAGCACCCCATATAATCCCCTGAGTCCTTCCAGGAGTAATCCCTGAGCACGGAGGAAGGAATACACCACAAGCAAGGAGTTCAAAGCAAGGAGTAAATACTGGGTGTGGCCCAACCACCACGACCCCTCTTGACCCCACCACAAAAATCTCAAGAAAACAAAAAAAGTCATATGTGACCTTGGGTTTTGTAATAAGCTCTTAGACTCAACATCAAAATCATGTTCCATTAAAGAAAAAAAAACTAATACATTTGACTATTAATTTGACAGAAATAAAAATTTCTGCTTTGCTAAAGGTACTATTAGAAAAAGACCAGTTATGGACTGTGGACTCTGAGATATCAAATATGTCTTTGCAATGTCATATCTGATACAGGGCTAATGTCCACAATATGCAAGAAACTCTAAAATCACAACAATAAATGTTTAAAGACAGTGTTATTAGTTTCACTCAAGAAAGTACAAATTAAAACAACAATGAGACACCACTATAAACCTATTAGGATGATTAAGTTTTCTAAAAAGAAATTAATTTCTGACAAGGAAGTGGAGGAATAGGACCTCTCATTTTGGAGAATTTAAAAGAGTACAGTCATTCTGGAAGACATTGGGCAGATTTTTTCTTTTTGGGTCACACCCAGTGATGCACAGGGGTTACTCCTGGCTCTGCACTCAGGAATCACTCCTGGCAGTGCTCAGGGGACCATATGGGATGCTGGGGATCAAACCCGGGTTGGCCCCGTGGAAGGCAAATGCCCTCCCAGCTATGCTATTGCTTCAAAGCACCGACATTAAGCAGTTCTTACAAAACCAAACTTATATGATCCAGATTACACTTCTAAGTATTTAGGAATCTGACTTGAAAATTCATCAGCATATAAAACTGCACATGAATATCGATGCATATTTTTCATCATTAGTCAAACTAGAAGTGACTGAGATGTCCTTTGATATATGAATGAAGAATCAAACTCTCATGAAATGTTTTTCAGCACCGAGAAAGATTGAGTTATCAAACGACACACAGATATGTGAATGTTAATCTTAAATGCTTATTGCTAAATTTTAAAAAGTCAGTTTGAAGAGACTCCTTACCATAATATTCCATTTATTTTTATTGTATTATCCCACTCTGGAGTACATTTATATCTCTGAGTCTAAGTTTACTCACTTATATGGAGATAAATCAAATGGGGTGAAGGGACCCCTTCATTTTACTGATTATCTGATCTTACTAATTTTATTTATAATGACCTAGTTTTCAAGCACAGTCACAATCTAAAGATAGGGTTCCACATATTATTTTTGAAGGGTCATAATTCAAGTCATACACCTCACAAACTCCAGAGACCCTCCCAATCCCACCCCACATACATACAGTACAGGAGCTTTTGAAAGTAAAGATGTTAGAGATAAGCAGAAAGTGTAGCTTCGTTTTGGCAAGGTGAGGGTACAAGGCAGATAACACAAGGGCAGGGAGGGGAAAACATGGGGCAAACAGAGGGAAACACCAAGCGAGAAAGGGACAGTGTAATGGCAGAAGGACACAGGCTACCTGTAGTGCTTGTGAGTTAGTTGTGAAACCAACTCTCCCTTCGAGTCAGCACTCACTGCAGCCATGTTGGAAGAAATCTTTCACTATAACCTATATTTCTCATTCCCAGAATTCAGCCCAGTGATGGGAGTGCATAGTCTCAGCCTCAGGCCATAGACCAGGTCAGCATCTGCTCTGAGCCTCTCAACTCTACCAAAAGTTCCCTGGGTCCTACTCTTCTCACAGTAGATTCTGGGCTGCAGAAACACAAATAAGCACACCAAACCTCACACACAAGTTAGAGACCCTGTCCCTATAGTGTTGGCCAATATATTGGCTATTATTTGGTCAACATGAGTTACATGTTGCCAGATTCTGGGTGAATCTGGCAAGCTACAGAGAGTTTCCTGCCCACATGGGAGAGCCTCAAAAACTCCCCATGGTGTATTCATATGCCAAAACCAGTAACAATGATGGGTCTCATTCCCCTGACCCTGAAAGAGCCTCCAATGCAACATCATTGGAAAGGATGAGTAAAGAGAGGCTTCTAAAATCTCAGAGCTAGGACAAATGGAGACGTTACTGACACCGCTCAAGAAATTTGATGATCAATGGGATGATGATGATGATGATGATGATGATGATGATGATGATGATGATGATGAGTTACATGGTGAATTCCATGCTAATGCATCAGTCATGTGTGTACTGCTTCCTTGAAGGACTCTCCAGTCTTCAGCAATGGGTAATGGGTACAATCTCTTTCAGGAAGGCAGTGGAGAGGTGGAAACAATTCTTATCCTTCCTTCCTTCCTTCCTTCCTTCCTTCCTTCCTTCCTTCCTTCCTTCCTTCCTTCCTTCCTTCCTTCCTTCCTTCCTTCCTTCCTTCCTTCCTTCCTTCCTCCTTCCTTCCTCTCTGTCTCCTTCCCTTCCTCCTTCCCTCTCTCCCTCCCTTCGTCCCTTCTTCCCTCCTTTCCTAAAATTGCTATGCTACGAAGGCCCTATGGTTTTGGAAATTACCAGGATGCCCCAGTGATACAGGGCCATACCTGGTGGTCCTCAGATATATGGTGGTGGGAATTGAGCCCAGGTGAGTTTCATGCTAAGCAGGCTCCCTAATTACTATATTATCTCCTGCTCTCTCTCTCTCTCTCTCTCTCTCTCTCTCGTTAATAATAGAATTAACCTCTGCTTGTGGTTAACCATTTGGAAAATTCACATAAGTAAAAAGTGAAATAATAATAACAATAGAAACCTATCCCTCTTCCCCCCATACACGCAAGGAGATAACTGTGATATATTTTTGTTTCATTGTTCGTAGTGATGTTCATTAACCACTTTTTTCTCCCTATTCTGCCTTGCTGATGTTCCTTTGATCTGGAAAGTTGAGGTATTCTTATGAATATGTGAAGGAGAAAGTTTTTATGCTTTACAGTCAAAAGTAAAAAAGATTTAATTAACTGAAATTTTGGAATACAACCACTACACAAAACTCAGTAAGAAGACATAAAATAGCCTAATTTAGGTGAGAAAAAAAACTCCATACAAGATGGAGAGATGAAAACTTAATAGCACTTCATGTGTGAAAGATTTGAGTGCTCAAATTTATCATAAATAAAACAGGAGCCAAACACGAGGCTGCTTTACAGATATAGCTAAGCTAAGAGGGACAGTGTGGGCATTATACATGTATGTGCATGTGTTTGTTATTTTAAATGCAGAATTCATGCTTTGAAAGCTCTACAAGCACCTGTGAACAGTGGTTTATTTCAAAGTGGAAATGTGCTAATGGGATGGAGTTCTTTACTTTTCATTTTATATCCTTTATGTATGTGTATGTATAGTGTGTGAATGTTTTTTGACATGACTATGTACTATTTTTGTATTGTAAACATTGCTTACATAGAAAAAATATAAGATGACAGAAATACTGTTGGAGCTAGATAAAAGTTTACTCAGTTTGGAGTATTATTGTTGTTATTTTTCATACTAACATGAGAACATAGCAGTGAGAATACTGCCTGAATACTCATGGCTGTGGTAATATGTACAATTCTGTAACTATGCTCTCATCATTTGACTTTAGTAGTGGTTAAGGCAGAGAGGGTCTGACACTCAATGGACTTCGTTTGTGGAATAATTGGCAAGAATCTCACCCTTTGCACCATTTTAAAAATGAGAATAATAGTGTTTCAGACTTGAATTGGTTCAAAAAATGATTACTAATATTTTTTGAACAGTTTGATGTGTATTAGTGGTCTCTTTAAATGTTAACCTTGCAGTTCCTCAGATTTCTCTGTAGTTTTGACATAGCTTCCATGCATAATGTATAATATCTCATAGCCTAAATATGTCATAGCTTAATAATTCTTCTATAGTTTGTCATGGAAGTTATGTGTGTATTCCTATAAGGATGCTATAAATCAGTACTGCTCAAATGTGAGATCAGTACTTCTCAAACTTGACACAGGAATTCTGTTGAAGTGCAGATTGTGTTTCAGGAGGTGTAGAGGGAGGTCTGAGAGTCTGCATTTCTGGACGAGTTCCCAGAGGGTACATTGTTGCTGGTCTATGGACCACACTCTGAGTAACAAGTTCGAAGCATCTAGTGAGAATGAAAGGATTTAGATGGGATGAGAGGGCTTGGGATGTGACTTAGCAGTACAGCATATGCCTTGTATGTAGGCATTGGTTTTGGAAAGAGAGAGAGAGAAAGAGAGAGTGAGAGATTAGAAAGTCAATTAGGAGCTATTTCCTGGGATAAACCGAATGCTGTAATTCTTGAATATCTAAAAATACCCGGAAGACTGTCAAACAAAGGAGAAGCATGATTTTTCTAGAACCCACGAATATAAACTAATGGAGAGAAATTGTAGAGAGGGAAAATTTCCTTCGGTATAAGGAAGAACTTTCATACAGACCTTACTTCTCTCTGCCATTCTAGGGGTCTGTGAGCAAACACTGGCTCAGCCAGTTTGTATAGCCACAACGCTGACACTTTCAGCAAAGCCAGAAGCAGGGACGACTGTGAAGGGAGTTTGGGGGAAGTGTCCTCACTTGGGGGCAGCATGAGGGAATCTTCCCAGAGAGCAAAGCAAGAGGAAACAGTCCTCTGCCTGACCCCAGAGCAGAACTCAGAATCCCGTGACACACCCACTGCGATGCTCCTGGGCCACCTGTGCCCTGGGTGGGTATCATGAGACCTGGTCTCGAGTGGATTGTTTTCTGCCTCTGAACCCCTCCAATTCCAGCCTCTCCAGTTTCTCTGCACTCACACTGCTTGCTAACTTGTTTCCTGGCTCTTGGTCTCTCCATGAACTTGCCGCCTATATACTGCCAAGGCAGCAGACTTCTGTAACAGATTTTTGCTCACCACGTGGCCAGGAAGGATCTGGGCATGTCCTTCAATGGGATGTAGACATCTCATCCTCCCGCTGGCATAAATCAGTGGCACCTTAGTTCCCCCCTCTCCTTAAGTGGCGGGCCTGGCTCTGCACCCCCTGAGTGGGAACAGCTGTGCATCTGCGGGGAATGAAGAGCACCAGATTTCCTGTCACAGTCTGCTTGGAAGCAGAGTTTCCTCAGGCGACTTCTGAAGGGCAAGGGAAAGAAGGGCAGCATGTGAGGGACTAACAAGGGGCTTCGAGGACTGCTCAGTCTTTGAATGCAGCAGTGCTCATGAAGAAGCTGGCAGAGGAGAAGACCTTCTCAAGTCAGAGGTCTGGATGGGGACGGAGAGCTGTCATACCAGTGGCATCTACAACAGGACCACTGTTGTTCTGAGACACAACTCCCTCTCCATTTCTAAAAGCGTCTTCCACTTCAATCCAGCAGGAAAACCTACCAGGCAGAGCCTTTTCCTCTCCTGTTGGCCATTTTTACCTCAAGACAGACAGGGTATAAGATCAACAAGGTGCTTTGTAGAATTAGAATTCAAGGCCAAAGCCCTTCTGTGTGCTAGCCAAGGTGCTGGAATAAGAAGACATGCCAGGAAATGAAAAGACAACATTCTCAGTGGTTCATAGACACTTCCATACCTGGCAAGGAAAATAGGAAGCAGGTATACCACCCCTCCATGCTCCTGAAAATACCTGCCCATTTTTCATGGACCTACCTTTTATAGGTGAGTTTCCCTCAAAAGACACAGAAAGCCCTGATTTTATTGTATCCTCATTGGTTCCAGGTTCCCACATAGAGCAGGTTGTCAATCCTCCTGAGTGGCTGAGTCTTGATATGGAAGAGAAAACCAAACCAAGAAGAAGATAGAGAATTACAGTGAGGCAACGTACTGTGCAGAGTCTAGCTAGTCCTCACCTCCTGTACCCCTGTAACAATAAACCAATTTATCTTTCAACATCTCCCGAGAAATGATCATCATTTCTAGACCAAAGCTCAGAATCAAGCATCAGAACAAAATAACTCAAGGTATTTGTTAGCACACATTATGTTCTTGCCTGTGCAGCATACACTCAAAATGTACAACACCCTCAGTTCAAATTTACTTGCCTTAACAAAACCAATGTCCTTGGAACAGAATAGGTACTTAATCAACATGTATTGATTGAATGAATGAAGCTTGAAAAACAAGGGGGTATAACAAAGCGCTTCTATTTAGTTTAATGATGCAAAGAAAAGGGAGGACATGCAAATAGAAAGATAAAAGAAGAGATTACCAGGTAATACCAATCTGAAAGAATTTTGATCTGAATTTGTGCATTGTTCTGGACTGCCTGCTGTTCAGAAGTGACTTGAGCTTGAGTGTCAGTGGTGACTGCACACAGATAGGGTGGAAGGGTTTTCAGGCCACACTGAATGCCCCAACATGATAGTAGATTCCAAATCCTTCCTCCAGTCTTCCCTGGCCTTGCTATGATCTCCCTCCATTTCATTATCCTACCAACATGCTTATTAGACAATTAAATGCTTAATTTGGATAAAATAGGAGAGGGTGTGAAAATGATAGTTCTCATGCACTTCTAATTAGTATTGAGTGGGATAGATTCCAGAAGGCCCGATTCTGAAATTGGGCCTTTTTGGTCGCACATAAAGAGAATAAAGCTGTAGCTGCAAAGTGAAACTGTCTAAATGGAGCGAGAGATGAGGAATTGTACTTTTTCCTATCTCCCTGCCCTCCTAGGCACAGATATCCACTGTGGTTTTCCCCAGCAGGAAATTTACGAAGCATAGTTGAATACATTAATGAGGATGTATCTTAAAGGAAGAGCAAGTGTAAAGGGGAAGTGTCTCATACTCTCATTGGTCTGTGGTTTCTCTCTGGGGTCTCCACTTTCTCCAACCAGAGTAGGACCAAACTCCGGATTACCCAGAACTCTGAAACTAGACCTGTCCATGGGCTCTAGACAGATCTAAGCTCTAAGTAACAGAGAACAGACCAAGCAGGCAATAAAGGGATATTGCCTCCCTTTTATCATGAATGAAAGCAAACTCTAGCCATCTATGCTTGGAAAGAGAATAAATTAATACATAGTCTTTTACTAAGCATTTACTGTTCCAGACACGGTGCTGTTTTGCATGCACTGTCTCAATTATTGCTGCATTGCTCTGATAGAAGTACTTGGTTTTCACTTGATGATTGAGGGAAGAAAGGAGCAATGAGTCTAGGTAAATTATCTGAGAGGATGAATGTGGAAGATGGAAGGGGGCCTTTAAGCCCCATCATTACCAGATTCCTAGACTCTTACATTGAGACCTTACACTCTCAGCTTCCTGGAGCAGCCTCACTGAAAGTCAGTGTCCCCTCCAACTGGTTGGTTTAGGGGACCCAAATTACTCATTGGCACCTCAGTCCGCATGGAAACCCTGCAAGCTATTGGGCTAGCAAAGAGGCTGTCAGACTTCGGCAGGGTAGCTCTCCATGGAGAATGGATGGGCTGTTTGGAGCACATTAGGTGCTTTTTAAATACTTGCTAGATGTCATTAAGCAATCATTGAAGAAGTGGAGTTCACTTTTAAGAGCTCATTGCTCCAGCCCTTCCTACTGGGTGGTCTGTGCCCCTCTGATGAGGAGAGGTACCATCAAAGTAGCCTTTATATCCTGAAAGCATCTCTCAGAGAGTAAGTGGGGCCCTTGTTGTTACCTCCAGGGAAGCAAGTAGTGTTCTCCCCAACTGGCCTCTTCAGTCCAGTGCTCTGCCACTGAGTTAATACCCCCTGCCCCCAGCTGGCATCTGGGTGACTCCTCCCTTCAGAGGAGCTGGGGGACGAAACACAGACACAGGGTGCGCACAAGCTCAGTTGATCCTGGGTCAGTGCAGGCAGTAGTGGTGTGAGCGGGTCCTGCCAATGTCTCCCAGCAGGAAGAGCCATGGGAAGAAGTCAGGAGGCAGCACTGAACTAGCATGAGGGGTTTGGGAGCCTAGACCTGGGGGGCAGTTAAGTTCATGTTATGAAACAGCTTCCCAAGATCACCTCTGGGAAAATATTTCATGTGAGCACAGGGCCTGTGCTATAAATCTGGAGCATTGAGGGAGCTGGAAGGAGTGCAAAGCATTTGGGGGCAAGGTGGCTAAGTTTAGGGGTGGGATGGGGTGTTTAGGTGGAGGTCCGCAGGACCTAAGATGGAGAACAAGTCAAAGTCTAGACATATCAGGGTCCCAGACACAGTGTTACTGCGGGGGACAGACTTGGGGTATACAGGGTCAAATAAAGTGAAAGGAGAGGCTGATTAAAACAGGGTAAATGCCTTGGTTCTGTCACCCAGGGCTCTTGATATAGGATATAAAATAAACAAATGACATAACGAGTTAGGAGTCTCAGACATGGCTAGGCAGGGGGCACTTGTTAGCATTGGCTGTGGTCCCTGAGACCAGTGTCTGCCTTCCAGGATTTAACCGCCCCACTCCAGGGTCTCGTCACTCTCCTGTCTGGGGTGATATCAGCTGGAGATCAGCCATCTGTGGAAATGCAATTGTCATATACCACAGCCATGTCAAGTAAATCAATCTCCAATTGACTTGGACCAGCCATTTCTGCATCTCGCCATGAGCAGGAGCCTCTCGGGTTCTGGCGGACAGTGCCTGCCACAATGTCATGACCTTCTGTGTGTTGTGCTGGCCTCCACGCTCACTGTGCAGACTCTGCTCCCCAGGGCTGAGCTGCTGCTAGGAGGAGGCTTGGTGTGACAGCAGTCTGGGAACCATGCTGTGTCGTGTCACTATCCTTAGCAGGCTCTGGGGACACTTGCCTCTACCAAACAGCAAACAATCCATCCCTTGACCACTGGGTTGAGCCACATGCCTAAAATTCTCTGGTCCCTCTTGAACAGTCCCTAATGACTCCCATGTCCTGAGCAAAAACTGGAAATCTAAAGCCCCAGTCCTGATTCCATCTGCCCTCCTGTACTTGCGTGGCTCTGGGCTAATCCCAATCTGACCAGCTGAGAGGAAGAGAAGTGTCCTTTCCCACAAAATACTATGTCACAGCCAGCTGTGCTCCTGACTTTCAACTCAGGGATTAATTCTGGCAGGGATTGGGGGACCATTGGGGTACTGGGAATAGAACCTGGGTTGGCTGTGTGCAAGACAAGTGCTTTTACCCACTATACTCTCTCTTTTTGGCGGGGGGGGGGTGTCACACAAGGCAATGCACAAGGGTTACTCCTGGCTCTGCACTCAGGAATTACTCCTGGCAGTGCTTGGGAGACCATATGGGATACTGGAAATCCAAACCGGGTTGACCACGTGCAAGGCAAATGCCCTACCTGCTATACTTTTGCTCCAGCCCCACCATACTCTCTCTGGCCCTGGTAAAATAATTTACTTTAGAGAAATATGAGGTGTGTGTGTGTGTGTGTGTGTGTGTGTATGTGTGTGTGTGTAGGAGAGAGACAATATGTGAGAGTGCTGAGAGTATACCTCAGGCTGAGATGCAAATCAATCTACCACATAGAGATTACACAATTTCCTTATTTTATATATCTACCCAGAACTTGGGAGAAAATTAGTGAACCTGGATGAAAGAAATGTAGGTAGCAAGTTTTAGTACCAAATTATTAACCCATGTTTCATCCAACTCTAATCACCCAAGAAGATCTCTCTCTAGCTCTGTCTCTGACTCTGTTTCTGCCTCTTTCTCCCCTTTAGCTCCTTTCACAGACCTTGCCTGCTTTTCTCCTTCCAGAGGTCAGTGTGACATCATGGCTACTGTATCTCAATTCTTTTTCCTACACATACACACACACACACACGAACACACACAAACACACACACGAACACAAACACACACGAACACACACACAACACACACAAACATACACAAACACACAAACACACATGAACACACACACAAATGGGGAGACAGGGAAAGCTGCCCACAGCAGGCTTCAAATGGCCATCTGATCATCTGAACATCTGACCTCTGTCTGTCTCTATCTGCCTGTCTGTCTGTGTCTCTGTTTCTGTCTCTGTCTCTGTCTCTCTCTTTCTCTGTCTGTCTGTCTGTCTGTCTGTCTCTCTCCTGTCAGTTCTTTGTTATGAGATGCCCCTGTGAGGATGTTATTCCCTCACTATTTGAGCTGGGCTTAATGAAGGTAGACGGGAGGTGCACTGCTCATCCTGGGGTCCACACTTGTGCTGTGATCACTGCCCCCACCACACACCACACAGTGGCACCAGGGCTGTGAGCAAGCTAATATGACTGTGGCAGACTCTGGGCAGGTCTGTGGGCTCCAACAGCTCCAGCTCCTGGCAAGGCTCAGGAGAGGCAGCCCCCTGGGGACTCCAGGGATTACAGACACCTTGGGCCCGTGAGGAGGGCCCAGGCCCAGCAGCCAGTCAGACGGGGGTGAGGAGAACGGGCCTACACACACAGGCTGTAGCCAGGCCTCCTCCCAAAGGAAACAGGATTCTCTTCTGAGTTGCAGCCCGACCCTGCCCGCAGCCGTCTCTGAGAACAGGACGCGTTCCTTTGTCCTTACTCCATTCTCACCTCCAATACAAAAGCTGATGCTCTTATTCTTTCCATTGCTCTGGACATTCCCACCAGGCCTGAAGAGAAATAATTTTTTTTAAAAAGCCACTGTAAGAATCCCTATCCAGGGCCCCACCAGTCACAGGACAAACATTATGTCTTAGGCAGGAGCCACATTCCTTTGGACAGTGCAACCTTGATAGTAAAGCCAAAGGCAGTGCGAGGAAATGTGCAGAGTAGAACTGTACAATGACCATAATGATGAAGAAATGCCCCTGCGCCATTGTTAAAATACAAAGGTTCCTTTCAGTGTGAATTTTACAGGACCAAAATTTTTGTGTGTGTGTGTGTGGGGGGGGTTATGCGCATGTGCATGTGTGTGTGGGAATGTCTGTGCACTGCGTATGTGTATGTACAAGGCTTGGAATTATGAGGAGAAAAATCAAGACTGTGAGGCCCTGTAGACAGTGCCACCTTTTTCCTTCCTGGACCCATGCTTTTGGAATCAAAGTGAAGCAGCATATGGGCCCCATATTGCATGGTAGTGCCCACCTTTTACAGAATGGCATCGCCCATCTGGCATCAAAGCCTAATCTTCAACAAGCATTACTGCTTCTGAGATTTGGAAGTTTGTATTCCTATGGTCTGGATATCCTTTGGCTCTGGACCCATTTAAGGGTACATCCATCCCTATGTTCACTATTTTCAGGTTTTGTTCTTTCTGAAATTCTATCCACCTACCCTGTCTGGTAGCCCTTTTGCTGGAATTATTCCAGTCCATCCTTCAGCTCATCTCTCCTGCCACACATTGTTGGGCTGTTAGAACGACTTCTGATCTTAGTGGTGACTCTGGCTACTTCTGCCTGAGAGATGTTACACTCTGTCCTGGTAGGATGGGCAGATGCTGTTGGAACCACCTGTTTCTCACTGCTTTTTAAATGACTGCCACCTTGAAACTTTCCCCAGGAAGTTTTAGGTGTGATGTGACACTCAGCAGAATGTTGTCATCAAGAATCACTTTTGTTCCCCCCAAAGTTTTGAGTTTTTTTTTTTTTTTGGCCACACCCAGCTGTGCTCAGGACTTTCTCCTAGCTTTGATTTCAGGGTTTACTCCTGTGGGCTTGGGGGACCACATACGGATTAAATTCAACTTAACTGTGTGCAATGCAGACCCCTTGCCCTCTATCTCTCTGGCCCCTGCTTCCAGTATATTTTGAATTCTTCACTTTTAACTATACAACAGACAGCATTTCCTATTGATTAGACAGGAGGAATTATTGTGGCTTATGTGCACTATTTCCACTCAGTGAGAAATTACCTCTGCACCTCTTTGGAGGCTGAGTGTTTTAGCAACTAGTATGACTCTCTAGGTGGTTATCTCCCTTAGAGGATGTGACTACTATCATTTGACATGGTGACACTTCTTCATCCTGAGTCTCCAAGTAATTGACATGTTCATAGCCTTACCAGGGCCCTCCCAGAGCCCTTCCCCCAGCTAATCCTCAATGGAAGAGCATGTTGTGAGATTGAGGTTGAAATCTTTGTTATTTTCAACCTCCGATGGTACAGAGCTGTTTACTACCTCGGCTTCACTAGCCCATGCTGCACAGATGGGGAGATGGGGAGGTCTCTGGACAGGAAACTGATGAATCCCAGCTAGTTCTCAAGTTGTGTGGGACTGTTCATGAATCCTCATGGTCATACTTAGCTGCACAGCATCACAACCCAAACTGCTTATCTCTAGCTGTGCCCTGAGCCATATCACTCTAAGACTCTTCTTTATCCTCAAGAATATCAGGGGCCCATTTATTTAGACTGTGCCTATTTACCATATTATTAGCCTTGAGGGGTTTATAAGGAAAGTATTTTTAAAATAAAATATAGTGGCATTTTCTTACCATCTTTTTCAAAGCAATGAAGAAAGATTTTGGGGGGGGGGAGGCATCAAGGCATAGAACTGGAGGGTGGCCTTGAGTTAACCTTGCTACATCACCACAGAACTGTCTGGGCTTTTTGGTTTTACCCAGCATGGGGTAGTCTTCAGTCAAAATTGTCTTTAATGAAAGCATCCATATGTGAGAACCTGCTGATTGTCCAAGCAAGCACGCAGCAGGTACTGGGCCTGATGGGCTCACCCATGACAATAGATTCTGCCTCATCTGAAAATATGCTTCACCCTCATTAGCTAAGCACTTGCAAAACGTATGCCCCCAAGTTACCCCATATAATGGACTCGGAATTATTTCCCAGCATAACTTTTTTTTTCTGTCCCTTAATGGATTATGTCATCCTTTAGGCCACAAGGATTCAGGAAGCAGCAATGAGTGGAGGCAGAGAACCAGCCACTACCATTGCCAAGAGGGCCTGGAGTCTTTCAAAACTCATGAGGTTCACGGTACACAGGGCTTATTTCCATCATGGGCCTTGTCTACTGTGTTCCTAGTTTGTGAGGCCATCCAGAAGTCAGAGCACTGACCCCTGACAAATTTAAAGGGGTTAGTAATTAGTGGTCATGAGTAACAAGAGATTTCCATGAAGGAATGATTTTAGATGTTTGAGCTTAGGCTAGACAATTGCTTAGGCTGATAGCTCTCAGAAGAACTCTTAGCTCTCAGGTCTCATCATTTGCTCCGAGGTGGGGCTGCTGCTCTGCAGTGCTCCCCTCTCCTTTAGCTACTGGTCACCCCCAGTGAGCACAACAGGTAAGGAAGAATTCTTCCTTCCCCATATACTTAAGCATTCAATTTGCGCCTATGACCAATTCCACATACCCTGAGGGCAGGCTGCCTACATCTAATTTCTGGAACCAATTTCCATATCAGCCAAAATTCTGCTGCAACAACAGAAACCAATTCTGACTGACTTAAGCAGGGAGAGGAAAAACTGTGAGGAAGGAGGGGTATCTGTGTGTGTGATTAATTGGAAGTATCCTGAGGTGGTGCATGTACAGCTGATCTCGGAATTTGTAGTCTCGGGGACAAGGCTGCCGTATTTGGCTCAGTGGCAGCAGTAACTGAGGAACCTCCTGAGGTGGCACATGCCAACCCTTCACCTTCTTTTATCCCACAGTTACCCAGTTACCACTCCCATGACAGGAAATGAGTTTGGTTCAGTTTGCCCAATATCCAATGGCAAGAGTCAGAAAATGTTCCAGCAGAAGGGTAAGAAATAGTGTCTGAGTAGAGATGTTACCTAATTCCAGCCACATAGCCCCGCTGTCCTCACCACTCCAGAGAGTGGGGATAGGGTGGCCTGGAAAACAATAGGCTTTTTGTCTAGGGTAGGTTTGGCCCCTCTGTGGCCTAGAGAGAATTCCTCTGATCCTCTCTGCATACCCTAGTCTCACTCATACAGGCTTTTCAAGCATTGGAGGGACAACAGCAATGAGGTAAACCTCTCTAGATGCAGGAGCAGGGATGGGTTGTGGGTCTTTTATCTATCACACAGGATATCATAGTGAAGAAAGGTATTCTATGTTTCCATTGGACAGAATAAGAACACCCCTGAATGGAGCTGCCTCGTGCACTTGGCCAGGGGGCAGATATCATTGGAGAAGCTCTCTCAGCGGGTCAGCAGCCTCACTTTGGAGGAATAAACCCCAATGACGTCCACTGGTGGTATCAGCTTTCCTCTTTAGACATGAGAGCTCTCACATCACTGTCTACACATTCCGGGAGGACTGGGCTCCAGGGAGCACTACACTTTGGAGGACAAAAACCAGTGAGACGTCCTAGTCTGAATGAGTATTGGCAACCGTTCAGGGTGAACTGCCTTGGAAGTTTCCAGGATATGCTTATACCACAGCTCAGTTCTACCCCATCATAATCAATCTTCATCTTACCAGTATCTGTTTGGTACCTCTACCCAGCCCCATAATGGCTGCCTTTACTTTCCAGACACAAAGTTGACAGAGAGTGAGGAGCCGTCCATCTCCAGCTGGACCTCTGCTTCGTGGCACGGACTAATGCTAGGACACTTCACTTGCCGGGTCTCAGGGGCTCCTGCTGTCTCAGATCCTGTTACACCTCGTATCATCGTATCCTTCCCATATGTCCCACAAGCCAGCTAATACTTACCTTTCAAACTTACTCTCATTAGATCCCTCTTCACCACACCCTAGTCCATTCCCCCCAGGAAAGCTGGCCTCTTTCCTATGCCCCTGTTACTCCTTTTCCAGATAGAATACATTCTCACTTTTATTTTATTATTTGATTCTCTATTCAATTTAGTGCCAAGCATGAATGTTATTCAAAGAATTGATTTAGGGAATGGGTGGATAGGAGGAGTCTTGGGTGCCTGAGTCTTGGGTGCTCAGGTCCAGCCTGCATCCAGGAGCTGGCACAATGGCCTGTACAAACCTCACTTTAACTGGATCTGCTGACTTTAAAGGACCACCTCTTATCCCCTTGATGCCACTTTATAGATTTTCAAATCATTTCAAAGCTTTAACTTTCTACTAGCAGTACGCTCACATGGTCTCTTGAGGCAGAGAATAGCAGGTTGGGAGAAGAGTTATGAAATGCATCTTTCCATTTTTAGTAAATTCCAGGCTTGTCAAGTCAGATTCTGAGTAAATTGGGGAGCAATATCAAATGACAGAGAAAAACTAGTAGGCGTGTCTGGGTCTTCATGTCTCTGAAAACTCTCCTTCCTGATAACAAATCTTTCCATCGATTAAAGAAGTAAATACTAGTAGCAAAGAGGCAGATTTAAGTAAGATTTCTGAGAGACATATGAAAATAACAAAAATTTAGGAAAGTTGGCATGATGGAATCTTAAGGAGAGTTTGTCAGAAGATGCCATCAACTCTGTATTTTGTATAAGAAGATTCTTTTCCACTGCCAAAACCAGAGACCCAATCACTATGCAAAAGGTCCAGTTTATCACCCAAGCTATATAGCTCAGAACAGTTGGTTCTGAAAGAGACTGGTGTACACTAAGCCTCTTGAGAATTATACTCTATGAGTCATAAATCTTTTCCAATAGAAGCACACCTATAAGCTTATAAAGAATCATGGATACTGGGGTTGGAAAAAATACTATTTGGGTAAGGTTCTTACCTTGTATGTGACTGGCGCAAGTTTGATCTCTGGCATGTCATCTCTCAAGCCCTCCAGAAGTGATCCCAGCTCCAGGAGTAAGCTCAGTGCACTTCTGGATATGGTTCCAAAACAAAAACAAACGTAAGAATCACATGTTCATAATTAATCATAGCAATACTGCTTGATGGAATCAACTTGAAACTATTCAGAGGAGCCTGAGCAAAGAAATTTTAAAGTGCACTGTATTCATTCAATAGAAAACTTCGTATCAATGAGGAAGCCCTATAAATGTGTGTCAACATGAGTGAAACTATAATCGGTATACTGATTGAAAAAATGAGTCCATGCTCTCTAATTCTGTTTATACATAATTCAAAAATAAGTCGAATTACACATATGCTATTAAAAGTCAAGTAAGGGCACACCCTCTATGAAGTTGTCCACATGCCAGCTTCTGAGTTATGGAGTCATACTTTTCTTACTTTACTTTATAGAGTATTTTCCCTTCCTCCTTTCCTCCCATCCCTTGTTTTCTCACATTTCCTAAATAACTTAATTCACAAATCAAGAATTAATAAATGTATAAGCTTATATATATGTACATGTAGATATATTTGATGAAAAAGTGATAAACACATGGAATATTATTTAATCAAAAGAAAACCCTACCATTTTGACAGCATGGCTGGAACTTGAATTTATTATAAAAAAATTCAGGCAGAGAAACACAAATGTTGCATGATATCACTTGTATAAAAATATTAATTAAAAAATTCTCATAGATCAAGAGTGGAGGCTCCTGGGACCCACCAGCAGGGAGGGGCTCAGACTCTTGTTCCAGAATAGGTCTTCTGCTATCAGCTCAGGCAAACCTCCCCTGGGATGGTGAAGCAGCAAGCAGAAGGTCAGGAAGAAGCTATGGGATTGGCCCTTAATACAACACAGGTCACATGTGAAGGTTTCTGGAACCAATTGAGTAGTGAGGGATTCTGGGTCCTGTTCTGGAATAGGCCCAGTGATATCAGCTGGAGAAAGCTTTACCTATAATGGTAAAACAGCAAGCAGAAGTTCAGCAAAGAGATCCTGTGCCATATTAAGCACCCACTCCACAGCTCCTTTCTAACCTGTTTGCTGCTACAACATCCCAGGATGCGCAGGGAAGACAGAGAGCAATCTCCAGCTTAATCCCTCAGCATCTTCCAGGGGGATTAACTATAAAGATTTATCTCCCGCACAACATGAACACTAGAAAGCCAATGGGAAAAACACGTAGAAGCCCACCAAGTTTAATGAGCAAAAGCAATATTACCAAAGACATAAACACCAGTAAATCCTCAGTGTCTTTAGTGACACTATGATGAAGATGTTCAATGAGTTCAAAAAAATGATAGCACAGGTATACAGCAAAGCACAAGAAAGTATAAGAGTTGAAATGAAAAAAACTACTACAGTCAGAAATGAAAAACGTGGTAGCTGATATTAAAAAGGAAGTCAAAAGAAGCTCTGAACAGCAGAACAACAGAAGCTGAGAAAAAGACAGAGGAGTTCCAAGAGGAAATGGAGGAAACCACCAGGAAACAGTAGAAGGTAGCAAATAGCGTGAAAAGAAATGAACAGCATACCAGAGAACTATGGGAAGAATTCAAGAGGAACAATATAAGAATCATCGGAGTCCCTGAAAAAGAGGAAGGCAAATGTGATAAAGAAATAACGGTTAAAGAGATCATCAGTAAGAACTTTCCAGAGTAGAGGATTACAGGCACCAAGGTTCAAGAGTCCTGAAGGGTCCCAGTGAAAATAGGCCCAACAAGGAAAACTCTAAGACACATTATACTCAAATGACAAAATACAACAATAGAGAAAGACTATTGAATGCAACAAGATCATGAAAGGAATTTATATACAAATGAAAGTCCATAAGATGTATGGAATATTTATCAAATGAGTCTCTATGAACCAGAAGAATATGGAACGATAACAATGGTTTTGTTGGTTGGTTGATTTGATGCTTAGGAATTCCCGAACTCCTTGCTCAGGGGCTCCTGGGCCTCCTGCATCTAAAGCAGAAGCTTTATCCTTAATCCCAATAACTTCCTCTTGAGATGCTTTGTCTAGAATAGTGCTGTCCAATAAAATTTGTTGTGGTGTAAGAAATATTCTAGACTTGTTCTTCCCAGCTGTATCCACAAATGGCTGTTGTATACTTAAAATGTTATTGCTAGTGCAACTGAGGAACTGAATTTTTAATTAGTTTAAAGTTAAACTTTAAATTTAGATTCCCCATTTTCCAGTAGCTAGGCAGTCACACCCAGGGACTGCCCCCGGTGCCGTGTAATCCCACCAATGGCCAACATCCAGAGACTATAAAACCAAGCTCCCAGAAGAGAGCAACATTTTATAGCTTAGTTCTCCCTCTGGGAGAACCTAGAAAGCTATCAAGAGTTTCCTGCCCACATGGGAAAGCCTCGAAAACTCCCCATGGCATATTCATATGCCAAAACCAGTAACAATGATGGGTCTCATTCCCCTGACCCTGAAAGAGCCTCCAATGCAGCACCATTGAAAGGACAAGTAAAGAGAAGCTTCTAAAATCTAAAATGGAGACGTTACTGAGACCACTTGAGAAATTTGACAATCAACGGGATGATAATAATGATGATGATGATAGTACAAAAAAATAAAACCTCAATGAAATGAACACCTCATCAAGAATACTCTATACAGCTAGATTAACATTCAGATTTGAAGGACTGATATAGGGCTTCATGGAAAGGCTTTGGGAATTCATGGCCTTGAAGCCAACATTGCCAAGAAGCATTAAAAGAACTTCCTTAAAGGACAGGAAAAACTTCCTATCATATGGCATTTAGTATGGCACTCAATGATAGTGCATATGGTTGTCCTTTATTAGATTGAGAAAGGTTAAAAACAGGTAGCAATTAATCATCACAAATTGACTTTTATTGATTTATTTTCTGATAATTATGCTTGCTATTTTTTAAAATTTATTATTACCAAATAATATGAAATGAATTTGTTATCTGCCTGACAAGAATGATTGCTGGGGGATGAGAGGGAACCCCAGGATATTGGTGAAAAGAAGTGAACATTGGTGGTGGGATTGATGTGGAACATTGTATGCCTGAAATAACACTGTTATGAACAACTTTGTAAATCACAGTGTCTCAATAAATATTCCTGAAAAAAATATCTTAGAAATAGGGAACAAAATGGTAGTTGCTATAGGTGGAGGGTGGGAGGTAAGTTAAATGTGTAAACATAGTCTAAAGATAAACTCAGTTAAAAGTCTTGGATTTATTGTTATTGATCATGATCATGATTATGAAATCCCATTAATCACTGATTTCTCAGGCGGGCCCAGTGACCTCTCATTTCATCCTTTCCCTGAGATCTTAGAAGTCTATCTCGACTCGGCCCCCAAGGATGTCGCACTGGGGGCTCTTTCAGGGTCAGGTGAATGAGATCCAGCTTGTTACTGGATTTAGCATATGAATACACCAGGGGAAGCTTGCAAGGCTGTCCCATGTGGGCAGGAAACTCTCAGAAGCTTGCCAATTTCTCCCAGAGGGAGAAGCAGGCTACAAGGTATCTGGGAGCTTGCTTTTAAGTCTCTGGATGTTGACCATTGATAGAATTACACACACCTGGTTTCCTCTGCTGGTACCTTCATGCATGAGGCCTGTCCGAACATGTGGAGAGGGGCCTCGAGCATGGCTGTAGCTAGGTTCTGGTGGTCTTCCGTTGCTAGGGCTCTGCTCCGGGTGGGGAGGGAAGCTGGAGCCCATCCCCTCCGAGGGGCCCTGGGGAAGACAGCCAGGCGTGCAGGCAAGAGACTCTCTGTTATTGATACATTATTGTATATCTGAAAATTGCTAGGAAAGCACATCTTAAAGGTCCTTTTTATAAAGAATTGTAACTATGTTGGGCGAGATGACAGATGTTGACAAGACTTGTATACAGTCATCATGTCACTATATATGTATATACATATACATATATGTATACATAAAACCATTGTGTGTATTTTAAGCCTCTAGATGTTTCATATAAAATAAATTTCAGTGAAATTGAGTGGAGGGGAGATAAAGGTCAAGAGAATCCCTTTTGGAATGGAGGGCATTATATTATCAGGAAGAGGCAAGCATTAAGGAGATAACTTCTGGGATGATAATCATGTTCTGAATCTGGATGAAGACTGCATACATGAATCCAGAAAATTCCCTAAATTAAGGCATATATGCTGCCCAAGCCCATGTTCTGCTTTCACCCTTGTGGCCGAGCACATGTGGTGCCTGAGCACACGTGTTGCCTATGTCTCCCCTCTTGAGATGTGTATTTTCACGCTTTCATGACTAATGCTGGGATGTGTGTAGGGGTTCTCTCCGCCCTTGGAGAAGCCTGGTTCTCTCTTGAGCATGTTACTCTCCACGCCCTCCCACTTACTCTTCCTCCTCCCTTTCAGAAACCTCCACATAAAATCTGTTTTACTTCAAAAAATTTTCCTAAATTAGATATCTTATTCTTTATATTTTCTATATAGATATGATACTTTAAGCTAAAATAACAAGCATAAAGTAAAAGGTGGCACATGACCAGGCCTCTGAAAGGGTGTTCTTATATGACTTCAGTACAAAACATCAGCTCTAACTGGATGGCAATATACTGCTCCACTCAGTGAATTTCCCCATTGATGGGATAGCATGTAACTAACTACCTGAAGTCAAGGACAGTTTCTGACAGGAATTCTGATTCCACAATCTTTTTAATCTCCTGGGATGTAGAATCTTATCCTTGCAAAATACTCTAGACCTGATAATTAGGCAGATTAGATCCCAAGTCTCATTAATGAACAAAATAAGGGTAATCCCTGGTTTGCCAGACTTTTAGATACACCATTCCACTAAAAGTATCTTAGAGCAAGTTTCAGTATTTGATTGTGACAAATAGCTCCAGGTATTTCAATCTGAAATACTCCATGAGTTCTGTTTGCCCTAATTGGAAATACAAGTGAAAATAACACAAACTCTGGAGGCCTGTGTAGCCTGTTGTCAGCTATTGATACTACAGATCAATCAAACCTGGTCCAAACAGTACAAGCTTATTATCAACTCAAGCCTAGTTCTTTCTCGTCCAAAGACGTTACTACAAGGAAAAGGCTATAAAATTACCAATTTTTTTTAAAGTCTGTATTCTCTCCTCACCCAGATTTTTAAAGTGATTTTCATTACTTTTTCTATGATGAAGAATCAGTAGAAGTCTCCCATTAATGTCTGCTAACACTAGATTTTCCTGGGGCCAGCACCCTTGGTGAGCCTGGCAGCCCTCCCCTGCCTCCTACTCTCTGAGCAGTTTTTCCTATGGATGATGAAGAGTTAAGTACTTTCTCATCCTCTCACACAGCTAAAAGTGGCCATACTACAATCATGGCCAAGGAGACTTAAGGCAAAGTTACCTGGAAGGTTGTTTTGTTGATTAATGGGAAAGCCAGCTAGCATTTCCTTTATCATTCCTCCCTGCATTGACTATAAATGATGTTTGGAAGTGTGGCAGCCATCTTCCACCGCACCAGTGAATCTACTCAGTTAAGGAGGGTGAAGAGGAAAAACAGAATGATCCGGGACTGCCTACTTCCAAATAAGAAGGGGTATTACAGAGGTAGGAGCCAGAATGTTTTGTAAACAGACATATAAATTATCTAGACAGTAAAATTGTAGCAATTTTCTTCCTGTGAGTGCCAGGTTATCATGCAGAACTATCTATAAATCCTAATTTGGTAGGGAAGTGGGGACCTCTTGTTAATGGGGAACTTCCCATGATGCCACAGTTATGGCTCAAGGGAGTGAAGGCAGTGCAGCTGGGCTATTGCTACACCAAACTGAGTCATCCGTGAATTTGACTTATTTGTGCCTGCAGGAACAACTGAGCCCAATTATTATTTCACATACATTTTTACTTATTAATGAATTGCCTATATGCAAGCAAAACCTTTTGATTTCAAGGGTCCGATACTACTGAATTTATGACAAGCTGTTTAGATCACATGGAGTTCCTTGATCAGATGTTCAGGTAATACCAGGGCCAAATAGCCAGAAACTATTTCCCAAAAGAAAGGTTATTTGTAAAAGAGAGAAAGCTTTTTCCTCCCTAATCCTAAGATGCTCCACATTTCTTGCCAGAAGACTGACAGAGCTTCAGAAAAATTGTGATATAGGCTCTGCTAAGTCAGAGGGGCCAAATGGAAGAGAAACTTTCCTTGAAGCCTGGACTTCCTGCAGCATCTGATTTCATTGAGACCCACTCAAAACTTCCTACCTGCTTGAAAAAATGTACCTGAACATTATACACAAATATGGTATATGTGTTTCTGACATTCAAGGGAATACTACTCCTCCCAAGTGGCTTCATCCTCTTAGATATAGGTAGATGGTACAGGCTATAAGTACTTTCACATTGAAGGAAATTTACCATCTTATCTAGAGCATAGAAAGGTTACACATCTGTCTGAGGTTTTAGGGGTTGTAGACCCTTGAAATTATATGAGATTTATCTCCATTTTCCAGTACTAATGTATCTTACTAAAATGTTTAAGATGCTCTATACTTTCTGGTTTGAGGACCAGCAATGATATATGTAATAGCCTGAGGAATGTCAAGATGATGAATATCTCTGGATTAGATTATAGCAAAGAGTAGAAGTTTTGGCAGAGTCTGAAGTAAACAATAAAGGTGCATTATGGCTCTGCCAGGTGAAAGAGAACCACTTCTTGGGATCTTATCAATTTACAGGTTGCTCAAAGACCTCACAATACAAATACTCATGTGATAAGTTCTGGGGGGGTGGGTGTCAGTTTGTTTATGGAGAGATTCCACAACCAGAACAGCAGTTATAATTAGTCCGAGTTTACACCTGATTAAATATACAGAATGTCAGTCATTCTGTAAGATCCATTTACCTTTTGCACAGACAAAGTGGACCACTCTCAGTGGGAGGTGACCATAATTGCCACCCTTGTCTCTTTCAAGTCTTTAATGGTGACATTAAAATTTGCCGTTTCCCCTGAGGTTTGCATTTAATTTACTATCCTAGAAAGCTAGAGTTTCACAGGCTTGCATCCCATCCTTTCTTGGATCAGAGAGACATTGTTGGGACTCTGCTACTTTCTGAGTAGGTCTTTGCTAGTTAAATACTGAATATCAGGGTGAAATAATCAAAAGGAAGTTCTATAAACCCCTCAAAGTCCAAGGATACAGCATTGGACCAAATTTATTACCAAGTCTTTATCAATCCCCACTCATCATTTTTCATTATGGCTTTTCGGATTCTTAACCATATTTGTCACCTGATCATCACTAGAGGTTACTCCTGAGCAAACAGCCAGGAACAGACCCTGAGCCCACCTGTAGTAGCTTAAATCACTATCTACCTATAAATATAGATAGATAGATATAAAGAGATAGATACAGATATAGATACTATATATACTGTCTATATATTATATCTATGTATAGATATAGATACTATGCATCTATATATCATATATCTATTTTTATATAGTATATAGATATTACATATAGTATCTATATCTATATACAATGCCTCAATATTCCTAAAATATATTGGTTATTACCCATCAGATGGCTTCCTATCCCTTTATGGTTTTTTTTTTTTTTTGCTTTTTGGGGTCACACCTGGCAATGCACAGGGGTTAATTACTGCCTCTGCACTCAGAAATAACTCCTGGCGCTGCTCAGGGGACCATGTGGGATCCTGGGAATAGAACCTGGGTCAGTTGCGTGCAAGGCAAATGCCCTACCCATTGTGCTATTGCTCCAGCCCCACCTATCCCTTTATGGAGACATACATGAAGTAGGGCCTGCCTCAAAAATAATTTTGCCTTTTTTGTAATCAAGGGGCTTTGGGACTATAAATTGATTATCCTTTGGAGCTGAGTGAGTGGGAGGTCAGGACACTCTATTTTGAAATCTTTATCAAAGTTTCTAGCCTCCAGACAATAGTTTTTCCCTGTGACATAAATCAAATGGTATTTAAAGAGACTGACTATTTTTTCCTAAGTACATTGTGTTCAACAAACTACTGTCCAAGATTTCTAAGGTCAAAACCATATCAACGATGATTACCACTCTATCCTTGCTACACATTATGGAAATTCCATTCACCTTGTCTTTAGCAGTTCAGAATATTCATTGGCTTCAGAATCCTACAACCCTCAGTGAAAGCAGCAAACCATCTCTTTGGCAGCATCGCCCAGCTTACACATGGCTATGACAAATTCAGCTGAGATTTCTGGGGTTCCCTGTCCTTGATCTTCTTAACTTCTAACTTAAGGAAATACAACCTAATAACTTACTTTTTAAGTATTTAGTGAGACTGAGTAATTGTAAAGGCTGTACATTATATATGTATAGATATGTACATGCACATGCACTTATTGATATATATATATATCAACATTCTTAGTATCCTAACCATTTTGAGTCTTTCCCATATGTTTTGCTAGAGAAGTTTGAGTATCTCAGCATCACTGAACTTAGGTTTCAGTCAACTATCCAAAAACTATATTGATAAACTCAGCTAGATTCACTGTTACAGACAATCCTAATTGCACTGGCATCTTATTCTCCGATTATTTTCCATGTCTCTGCTTATTTAAATTGGAAAAATCTTGCAGATTTTTTTTGTATTAGCTATTTTCCTGTGGGACAGACTTTATATCTGTCCACTGAAATGCATAACTCTAAATATGTGTCTAGATATCTAGAAATAATGAGGCAAAGAAACAGAAACAATGAGGCCAGAATGATACTGGAAGGGTGTAAAGAAGCTGGGGTAGGACTTGATACCCGAAGGATAATGAAGGGAATTGGTAAGACAAATGAAACTTCCCACCCCTACTCCTTCCTCCCTTTGCCAATCTTCCTCTACTGCCCCCTACTGGAGGAACTTGATGACTAGTGTTTGCAGATGTTTCATCCCAACGTTATGGACCCTGTGGAAGTGTGGTTTGGAGAGGTCAGATGCAGCAAGTGAATAGTAACCCTGATGTTGCCCCAGCCATTTGTGATTTATTCATTTTATTTTATAGTACCTACCTATCTACTCTAGGAGAAAGACACCATTAAATTCTTTTAGAAGCTATTCCTTTCTCATTCTCAGCCCCTTGAAAATTAGAAATAAATAAAATGCATGAAATTTTTTTTCTTAAAATTTTAGAGCAAGGGAAGGAAGAAAATTAAGATGGAGTAAGAGGCCAAGTCTAGTGCTAGTATTTTGCTAAAATTTGAGTCGACTAAGCATGAAGTCAATGCACCAAACAGAGCATAGCTGACAGTCCAGATCATAAAGTTGTATGAACCCCATTTAAGCTTTCCCCCAAACCAGAATTATCTCAGAACATTTCCACTTCATTAGTCAAATACTCCCTTTTTCTGGACCAGTAGATATCTTTGGCATCTACTCAAAACTTTGCTCCCGAGAACTACCACAAATTCATAGGACCTGTTCCCAGGTGGGTGACTATTTCTGTAGGAAAGCATCCACTTTTCACTTACCAGTCCATTTATGTCCAAGACTAAATTTTATACTTATGGACAGAGACCAGGGCATAGGTTACTTCTCCATGAAAGGATCAAATACAGGAGCTAGACCTCTTTCTAACATGGTAGGTAACCATATAAGACTGCTTACAAGACCTGCTAAGGATTGAATTCTGCCACAGCAATGGAGGTGGTTGTAAAACATAAGCATATACCAAGTAGAATGAGGCAAAATGAAGACAAATAGAAATTTGAAAAAAAGAAAAAAAATCCAGAAGCATGAGAGTAACTACTGGCCTGTACTTGAGCTCTGAATTGCCTCTGAGGGAAAGAAAAAAAAAAGGAAAAAAGGGGAAAGAAAGGAAAGGGAGGCAAGTTTTTTTCCGATTCCTCACATTCTTATTAAGTAAAGCCCACAGGTCTGTTTGCAGAAGGAAGAAGCCATCAATAGTTGTTCAGTGGCCACTGCATAATAAACACCTCCTGAGTATTATTTTATCCACCCCTCCAAGTAACTTGGTGGAGTAACTTTGCAACAGTTAGGGATAAGAAAGCAGAGGTTCTTTGAAATGAGATGCCTAACCTATGATTCCAACTGTGGAACGAGGTGGAGCCAGGATTTGAACTGAAATCCCATACCTGATTTCAAGCCCATATCCATCTATCCCCTCCAAGAGTTAGAAGTTCTGTGTAAATTATGGTACAAAAACAAATAATTACTGACTTAATAGTCAAGAGGATCTAAGTATTTTTACATGTGTGATCACACCCCAGAGAAAAATTCACGTGGGGTGGTGCTGGTGGGGTGGTCACATATTGCACATAGGGAATGTCTGTAGAACAGACAGAAAAAACCTTGTGGAATGTTTTTCTCGAAAATCAACAAAACAAAGTTCTATAAGGAAGGCCCTCAAATAAAAGGTATTGATTACTTGATGGACAATGTCTTTAACTCTAATTTTGGAAAAAAGACAGGGAAAATTTCCAGACGACTGGTTCTCATATAAATAAAATATCATTAAATTTTAGCTCTGAAATGGCAAGTCTGTGGGGGAACACAAATTGCTCCAGCTAATATTTTTGTTTTCTGATGACCTTGCCGAATCAAAACAAGGAGCTGAGGAGATTCAGAAAACAGAGAGGCAGCGTATCGCTCCTGTGGCTTTGAAAGTGCCGGTGTCCTGAGAAGGCCTGTGAGAAGGGGTGGGGTCTCTACTAGATTCTTTAGACTGAAACTTGAATGATCTTTCTAAAATGCAAATTGAGCATGACATTATCTTCCTTCAAACCCCTTATTAAAGCTGCACTTTGCCTTTGGGATAAAGTCCAAGATTCCTTTATGACTAAGCTCACAGTTTCTGGACTCACATATCCCCTCCCTTCCTCCTCAAATGCTACACTCCAGTGGACTCCTGAGAAACTATCCCAGTCTCTGTGCTGCTTCTTTCTCCAATAGTGATCCCTCTGATCATTCCTCAGTCCCTTCCTTGCTATCTTTGTCAGGCATCCAGCTCTTCACATTTCACGGATCAAGGACTGACTCAGTTTACCTCTCCCCTTTTGTTTTTTTCTGGCTGGAGATGATCACAGCATCTGGACTCGTCCCCCTTCGGGTGTCTCTGACATCAGAGCATCACCCATTCTACCACTGGAAATGCTCATTTTTCCTGCCCAAGTCTCAGCAGCAGGTCCTGGGTTGGACAAACCAGTCATTTAAATAAAGAAATCAAGAGTCGTGAGCATGACACATCTATTTTGAAAGCTGTTTCTATACATTTTAGTTATGGGCTATATAGGTAGAAGAGATCATCTCCTGTCTGCCGTGGAAATTTGAATTCGGGCCTAGCTATAAGGATTAATCTGTGGGCAGAAATTAATCATGTCCTGGAATGGTTTCAAAATGAGCTTAAGTCGAGCCCCTGAAAGATGATATCATGTGGACGTGCTGGACCAGCACTTCTGTGCTCCCAGACAAAGCAGCTGACATTCCGGGGCCTGGCCTGGGCTGAGTCCAGAGAGAGCAGAAGACCTGACCATGGTTGCTGGGATCCCGGAGCCTGGGGCAGGTGGGGCCATGGCTAGCTTTATCCTGAATTTCATTTTGCTCCTTGGTGGCAGGAGAATCTTAGCCTGGGTCTCTCCATGGTAGCACTGTGGCACTGTCCCGTTGTTCATCGACTTGCTTGAGCAGGCACCAGTAACGTCTTCATTGTCAGATATGTTACTGCCTTTGGCATATCAAATATGCCATGGGTAGCTTGCCAGGCTCTGCCATTCGGGCGGGATACTCTCAGTAGCTTACTGGGCTCTCCGAGAGGGATGGAGGGATCGAGCCTGGGTCGGCTGCATGCAAGGCAAACGCCCTACTGCTGTGCTATGGCTCCAGTTCCCCTCCATAATACATGCTTCAAAACTGTTGGCAGAGAACTGAGCACACGCCCCTCAGATGCTGAACAGAGATCTCTCCACTGCCCCAGCTTCTGGATTCCCAGTCCTCCCAGTGCTCAGAGAACAAGGAGATACCACATGGTAAAAAGAGCCCTCATGCCACTTGAAAAGCTTTTGTACTTTGAGCGCCTCTAATTTGGGGGTTCCTTGAGATAAACATTTCTGTGAACCCTTAATTTCTCATCTGTAAAATGGGAACAGAGATTCTGTCCTGCCTATCCCTGGTGTGGTCATGAGGATCAAATAAGATAAGGATTGTGAAAGGGCTTTGCAAGCTGCAAAGTGCTGCAGAAATGCCAAGGAGTGTGATTGTGAGACGAGGCTGCCCCCACACTCACTTCAAAGGGGAGAAACAGGGCGGGGCGGGCTTGGAGCTCAGCTTCTGAAGTGCAGGAGCAGAGCTCTCCGCAGAGAAAAACAGCATTGCTGCTTAAAAGGCGACTTTCAAAACAACCATTTTCTCTCTGAAGGGAGAATATAGCTGGGAGTACTTCAAAGCCCGAGGAAAAATTCCAGAAAAAAAAAAAAAAAAAAGAAAAAGATGTTCTCAGTCCAACTTTTAGTCAAGTCAGAGTTATTGGGGAAAAAAAAAGCCCTTCAGAACTCTTCACTTATTTAAAAAGAATTTTAATGCATTTAAAAATTAACAACCGTTAAGAAGGCCAGACAAAGGTATTGCTTTCTCCGTTCCCAGGATCACACGGCAGAAGGTGGGCGCAATGCGTCTGCCCATCCCTCGGTCACGGCTGCCTCTGATTAAACATTCTCTCCAAGGCTTTCCCTCCCGTCCTGATAAATTTCATACCAAGAATAAGTCACCAGGAATAGGCCCTTATCTTCCCCGATCCATCTCTGACACCTAGCTATCAAGCACAGTGAGATTATTTATTCAGTTTTCCTTTCTCCTTCCTTTAAAGATGGCAACCTACAAATGATCCACTTCAAGGAGTCAGAGCAGCATCACAATATTTCTATTGAAATGGGGGGCGGAAGTGGGAAATCCTCTCCACCCCCAAGCAAAGAGAGCTCCCCTTTGAAGACAAGTAGATACAGAGATAAATAAAGCCTGGGGCGTGCTTCCGGCTGGTAGTGAAGAGCAATGGTGAGGGGGTTCTTAGCGGTGGTGCCCAGAAGGTGCCCCCTGGAGCTTGGTCAGACCCCTCTGTGGAACCTGATTACGCCCTCCTTCCAGTTCCCAGTCTCTTTTTTATTTTTTTCTTTTTGGGTCTTTTTTATTTTTTCTTTTTGGGTCACACCCAGCGATGCTCAGGGGTTACTCCTGGCTTTGCACTCAGGAATTACTCCTGGCGGTGCTTGGGGGACCATATGGGATGCCGGGGATTGAACCCGGGTCAGCCGCGTGCAAGGCAAATGCTCTACCCACTGTGCTATCGCTCCAGCCCCTCCCAGTCTCTTCTTGCTCCCAGTATTATGCTGAGAAAGCAGCTTGAGACTGAGGTTCCCCAGAACCCCAGGACCAAGCTTCTCCCACAACTCTGCCCCGTGGGCACCTGAACGCTGTGGTTACTGGGAGACAGGCTGAATTTCCCCATAGCACGTCCCCATGCTCAAGCTATGATCAAACGAGACTTCTTAAATGACACGATATTCACATGGATGACACGTGTTAAATAATCACGCCCAGGGGCAGTGGGCAAGAAGCAGGCAGAGGACACCGAAAGAATTCATTCTTCCCAAAGAGACAATCCGCAGAGGAAAAAGCACTCTGTCCCATAACCACCAGAGTTTATTTCTGTGAAGGGACTTAGAGATAAAAGTGAAAAAAAAAAAAAGGAATCTCTGTGGTGGAACCTCAGAAGACAACGGGCAGGGGGTGGGAGGCTGCCAAGGAAGTTTAGTGCCCGGGAAAGGAGAAAGCACATCTTCACACGGGGTGATGTCATAGAAGAAGAGGCTGTGTGAGCCCCAGCTCCTCCACCGCAGTTTTAAGCAACCCCGTTTAATTAAAGTTGTGCCTCGCGCTGGCATGAGAGCAATGGAAGTGTCAGTTGGCTTGTCAGGAGCTCCTTTGCCTGGGGCACAGAGCAGAGCACCCGTGGCGGAGTGCCAGCCTTCGTCTCCAGCACAGATGGGAAGGCCAGGGGTAATTACCCCGCCTAGGCCAGCCGCCTTCCTGGGTGAAATTACAGAAAAGTATGAAGAGTGCGGCTCCATCTGATTCTTATGCAGCATCGTTTCCAGGGCAGGAAGGAGGACGGTGGAGCATGACGTTCTGATCCGGCCAGGAAGGCGATCCTGGCCCTCCCGCCGGCTCCCGCAGGCAGGCCGGTTCTACACGCAGGCCTGCTCTGAACAGACCCCACAGTCCTCAGTCACTCAGTCCTCAGCCCCTCAAAAGAACCCACCGCTTAATTGTTCTGAGTTTTGAAGTATATGCACATGCAAAGGGTCTTCTCCAGTCTCTCTTCATTGGCGTCGTATAAAGCCCCCAGGCCCCCCACCCCTTCCCATCTCCCGTGTCTCTCACAAGTCTGGGCTTTCCAGGCGTCCCACAGCCTCCACTGTGACTTTCCACTGTGAACTATGGACCAGGCATTGACGAGGGGGCTTGCAGTGGTGAGAGGGAGTGGCCATCCTCTTCACCTCCACATCCTTCACCTGCATGGAGGAGAGTGTGGCCTGCTCTGGGGCCATCAGTCAATGACCAGAAGGTCCAGTACCTTGTCTGAGTGCTGCCTCTCCCTTGTGTCTGCGCAGTTGCAGAACTGCATCTCTTGTTCCTCTCCCTGCTATAGACACAGTCTAGGGTCACTTCTGGGTTTCCTGGGAATCAGAGGCAAGTGAAGGAGGCCCGTGGGGCAGACCAGGTCATAGTTTCACTTTGCAACCTCCTTACTTCAACCTGGAAAAAGGCTGTGTGCCTCCCTGGACCCATCCTGAAACATTTATTTTATAGATTCACTGTATCACTGTTTCACTGTCATCCCATTGCTCATCGATTTGCTTGAGCGGGCACCAGTAATGTCTCCATTGTGAGACTTGTTGTTACTGTTTTTGGCATATCAAATACGCCACAGGTAGCTTGCCAGGCTCTGCCATGCAGGTGAGATACTCTTGGTAGCTTGCTGGGCTCTCCAAGAGGGGCGGAGGAATCAAACCCAGGTCGCCTGAGTGCTAGGCAAATGCCCTACCCGCTGTGCTATTGCTCCAGGAAGCATAAGGCCATTCTGGGCTAGCAGGAGTCCCCAGAGAGGGAGCCAGAATGCTTTGCTGAATGTGCAACTGCAAGAAGTTGGTGCTGAATGACTTTAGAGGTCCCTTTGAGGACCTCTGAGGATTATCAGGAAACTTGACTCAGGGCCAACAGAACAGCCAAAACCAAGACCATCATGCAGCTGACAAAGAGCGAACGTGACCTTGGGCATGCATCATTGTGATGACCTGGAAAAAGAACAAAGATCTATTGAATGCAATGCATTGGGTGTATCTTGAATTCTTCATCCTTTTGCTCCTTTTTGGGGGAGGGGGGAATAAAATCCACTTATGTAAGTATAATCTGACTCCAGATACACCTGTCTTTTGCTTTGAGGGAGTCTCAGATTCTTCAGTGTGGAATATTTGGAGAACCTGCTGGCATTTCCCATAGCCACCAGAACATGTGAGAGTTACCATGCAAAAAGGCCTTATTATGCCAAAGAGCAACAATAAGTACTCTTCCCTAGTAAGTACTCTTCCCTAGATGTTCTGCATCTTAGAGGTGGGGACAGAGGGGCTGATCCCTGCAGGTGGTGATTTCCTCAGGCACTGTTTAGGGTTCAGACATGGGAGGCACGGACAGAATGAGGAAGAACAAGGTGGAGGGAGAGCTGAGAGATTTCTCCCCTTTCTCTACCTTTGTCCTTTCTCAACAATTGAAGTCTTTGAAAGGTGTTAAAGGAGATCAGTTGGTCTGGAATTTGGAAAATGCATTGAACTTGGTGAAAGAAATTAGAAAGTGGCCCCATTGAAAAAGGCTTGGGTTAGGGTGATTGCAACCCAAATGGAAAGAAAGAGACTAAGTTTATGAAGGAAAAAATAACCAGAACTTGCTCAGTGGTACTTGAGAAAAAAGTACAGTCTAGAATGACCTCGATTTTTTTCTCAGGGAACTGGGGAGAGAGGTTTGCCAATTAATTAAGATGGCAAAGACTGTCAAGGTCACTGTCACTGTTGTCCCATTGCTCATCGATTTGCTCGAGCAGGCAAATTGCTCAAGCAATGGAGACCAGTAACATCTCCATTGTGTGACTTGTTACTGTTTTTGGCATATCGGATATGTCAAAGGTAGCTTGCCAGGCTCTGCCGTGCGGGCGACATACTCTTGGTAGCTTGCTGGGCTCTCCGAGAAGGATGGAGGAATTGAACTTGGGTCGGCTGTGTGCAAGGCAAATGCCCTACCTACTGTGATATTGCTCCAGCCCAAGATGGCAAAGACTAGGGCGAAAAAATATTGTTCTGTTCAACATGGGGGAATGTTCAAATGTATTTATCTCACTTATTTCCCTACAATTATATTCATTTACAAATATAATCTTATCTACCAGCTATATGTCTAGTCATTACTTACTTCTAATCTATTTATCATGTCTTGAAGTTTAATTATATTGTGTGGTCTATATTATGATTTTATTTTTCTACTGTATACTGTTATTATACATCCATTCATGTTATAGACTTCTATCCTATACTTTGTTAATTTTATACATTGAATTTTTAAGGGATAGTGGCATATGGATTCCTTAAAGCTTTATACATAAACAATATCTGTGAATAAAGATGTTTCTAGTTCTTGGTTGACCATCTTTGCAAACTTGTTTCTATATATTATTTTATTTTAGTAGCTCGAACCACCAATGTAATAGAAGAATGTCTAATGTAATAGGATGTAATGGAAATGTAGAGAGAAACAATCCTTATCTTGAGACCAGCACTAGGTGGAAAGTGTTGCGTACTTTATTGTCAAGTACAATAGGAGTTTATTTTGACAGATGCCCTTTATCTGATTGAGGAAGCTTCCTTCTATTCCTAGTTTCTAAGAAGTTTTATCATAAATAGCTATTGAATTTTGTCACATACTTTTCTCTATCTATGGAAACAACCACTTTTCCCTTTATTTTGCTAATGTGGATTTCGTATTATTTTCAAAGGGTTAAGTTAACTTGCTTTCCTGGGGTACATCTCACATGGCTGAAGAACCTTATTGTTTCCATAGAGCGCAACATCCACATTTCTGGGAGTTTGTTAGGCGTTTTTGTATTTATGTACATGTCCCATTTTCTTTATTATAATGAGTAACCTTTATAGTTAAGATGTGACCATTTGGGGTCTTATTTGCATCTTAAAAAGTTTAATAAGAACTTTAAATTCTGACTAGGTCTAAATTCTTATATTTCCCATCACTTTGGGATCTCTGTCCTACCATTATATTTTTGCCTATAGCATCTGCTCCTTGCTCTTGGTTTCATAGTCTTCTCTCAAAGTCATGCCAGAAGCCTCAAACACACTTGTCTCATGGGTTCGGTCCACCTCAGTTACACCTCTCTGAGATATGTTTAAGTGCTTCCAGACAGCAAACAAGGTGAACAGAGGCCCAGCTCATGAATGTGTCTCTTCTCTCAGTGTTTATAGTCCTGCTACACCTATACAATGTGATCAATGTACTTGTTTACTTTTAGAGGTAATAGTGATGATGACAACAGCAATGATGGTGAAAATAATAATGTCACAATGATGAGTGATTTTGATAATGAGAATGAGGAAAACCAAGAGAAAATCAGAATGACATGATTATTTCTTGTTGGTTGGACAGTGAGTCTTTTTAATGCAGAAACATGACCCTAAAATCAGGCAAAATTACTTGATTTGTTCGTTGATAAATGTTTCTCTTATTTTCTCTGTTTTCTTTTTGGAAAGTCCTATCATCTAGATTTTGACTCCTGAGATATTCCTAAAATGTTCTATTATTTCCCTTTTGACCACATCTCTTATTTTTGTTTACTGTAAGAAAATTTTAACTCTAATTTTTCCCTCTATTGAGTTTTTCAGTTTTGTCATCATGCTTTAATTTAAAAAATTGTACCTGCTACATTAATGTTACGGCTCAGAGTCATGTCTTCTTTCATTTCATAGAAGCAATGAATTTATTAGCTGTCAGATGATTATAAGATTTTATTTTAGGTTTCATATTATTGCATGTACTGCAAATTGCTTTAACTCTGACTTGCTTAGGTCTCTTTGGGCATCTAGAGGACTGCAGCTGGGTATATGGTGACCCTTGATTACTGGTGTCTGTTATGTCTGATATATAAGTGACGTGGCCTTACATCCCCATCATGACTATGGCATTGGGAAGTACTGGTTGACATTCATTGAAATGAAGCATCTACATTTTTCCTCCTATCCTAATCAGATTTCTTCAGAGAATCTCCTGATATCAAGCTTGAAAGGTGAGATCTGGGTGCCAGGGTCCTGTTACCTGCATTAAAAGGGGATCTGGGAGACTCAACAATCAGTAGGATATCTTGCATATAGCTCCCCCTTTTCTTGTATGCGGGCCTTGATGTGCATGGGCCTGATGGCTCCAGGCAGAGACTCTATGCTTTCAAATAATTGTTTACTTTTCAGCTGTCCACACTGTAACCTTCAGATTCCATTTTCTTTATGCTATGTCAAATCTGACTTGTACACCTACACTTCAGCTTTCAAAAATGTTTTTACTGCTTTTTTCACACCAGCTCTTTGTCCTTGAAGGTCTATGCCTTTTAAAAATACAACATTTTAGTAATGTTTAAGAGAAGATCCCACTTTGTTTTTTTCACTTTTTGAGTCACACCTAGCAATGCTCAGGGTTTACTCCTGGCTCTGCACTCAGGAATTACTCCTGGCAGTACTCAGAGGATCATGTGGGATACTGGGGATGGAACCCAGGTTGGCTGTGTGCAAGGCAAATGCCCTCCCCACTGTACGATAGCTCCAGCCCCAAGATCCCACTTTTTTATCAATAGGGAGATAAAAGGATATTTGATGAATATCTAAGGCTAGAACTTGTAGCCCACAGTTACCAATAAAAGAAAACATGCAGACTTACCAGGTTTTCCAAAAATACACAGGCTAGGATGAATATAAACCTTTTCTCCAACCCCCACAGCAGTAAACTAAGAGAACAGGTCTTAAATTGGAAGGCATAAAAAAAGACATTTCTACCCACTATAGATGATTTACATAGAGTTGTTTTCCCAAATGTTCAAAAAACCTGGAGAAGCAGTCATACTGGTAGATCACGTAAGGGAGCAGCATCTGGGACCCATTCAGGAGCCCACCTTCCTCCCTCCCCCCCGTCAGTCCATAGCTTTCCTGTGCCCACTGCACCCATGCTCTGAAACGAGCTCTCCAATAGACCTTCTCATGTTCTTGGCCACATATGCTCCACTCAAACTCGGCAGGAAGTTGGCTTTCCATTTAACTTTAGTGTTCTATGATAACTGCTTGTTAGAAGTAGCATGCCTGGGTTTAGGTAATCTGATTCAGAATTCTGTCACTAGCCATTTTCTCAAATATATCTCTGAGGGAAAGCAATTATAATAGCCATCAGCTATTTCCAAAAGGTTTGTAGAGAGAAAGTATTTCTGTAATACCTCTTTTCTTGTGAGAGAGAATAACTTTCTCGTTCCCTCAGAAGATAGGATAGGGCATAAGGACAAGTAGAACCTCCTATCAAGGTGTCGATGCATCTTTATGGGGAAGATAAGTCATTCCTGGTGCTGAGTTCTGGTCACTACAACCACTTTTTCTGGCTGCTTGGCATACCCAATCTACCGAGGACCTTTCTCTTGGGGACCCCTGCCTGAAAACCACATCCTATCTCAAGAAGGTTCAAACCTTCAGAAATCCATGGACATGGGCCAATCAATCCATACTTATGCCCCTTCCCACTCACATGCAGAGAAAACCAGTAAATACATAAAGGGATGGGCAGAGGATATATTATTAGGAAGAAATTTCTTCTGCAGGTTGAGAGATTTCATTTTGATCCTGTCTTTGGCATGTCGTTATGATACAGCAGTGTCACGACCACTTCACAGTCACAGGCAGAATTATTTTCACTGGCATCTTTCATTTCTGATCCCCTCATCTTCACGTGTCTGCCTGCTGACAAACCAGAACTGTCAGAGCCACCTGTCACGGCAGGAGGAAAAAAAAAATACCTCCTTGACAACTGTATCTTCCTCCAGCACACTCTTTGTGCTCACTGTCTGCTTCCCAGCCCGCTTGTGACACTTCTGTTATTTCAAAGGGCCTCATGAAATTCTCCCCAAAGAAATCTCAAACCCAATTAACTTAGATTCATTCTCATGGCGAACGTGCTACATGATATATAAAGAGGAAGTGTACGCATGGCCAAGTTAAGCAATAGGAAGGCCTTGTTGTGAAACAATAGCTTCTCTCATTAAAAGCAAACCCTGGCTCCCACATGGACTTCTGCTAGAAAGGGGTTCTTGTGGTTGGTGTCGGGATGAGTGGTGGGAAGCTTGGTTCTCATTCTGATGTTAGCCCTTGCTGGCGAAGAGTTGTTTCCAAGTGGAAAGCAATGGATCTTCCTATTTTACGCTTAAATAACACGCTTCAATGATATAACAACATGCCCTTCTTCACATCTTCTCTTCCCCGGGGACAACATGCCAAAGCCTGTTCTGAATTGCAAAATCTACATTTTCTCTGGTCCCTAACTCCCAAGTCAGGCTAATTTTGTTTCTTTGACTTTTACTTTAATAAATGCCAACCAAAAACACAAAGAAAATGTTGCTGATAGAGGTAACAGTCACTAGGAAACTTCTTGTTCTCCAAGTTGAATAGCGATCTGTAAGCTTTAGATTTGGGATGGTGATTGACTCATTTGCATAGTCCCTCCCCAACCCCTCCTCCCCTTTGCAGGATCCCACAGAAATGCCTGAGACATTTGGCAAAAGAAAATTCATCTGGAATACTACTAAGTTTAAGGAAGAGAGACATTGATGGAAGAGAAATGATAAGAAATTTTATGGACAATAGACTACAGATGTGACTGGGTCCTTGAAATTCAAAGCCATGAGGAGATGACTAGGGGTGTAGTAAGTGGTGCTTCTAGGGATGTCCCAGAGGATTTTCTAGCTTGAGTTTAACTGTGGAATGATAATCAGGTTCTTAGCTAGAGTACTATTTATAGCATTGATTCCCAAATTGTTCTGAGACACATACTCAGATTTTTAAAAAATCAAGCACATATCCACAATTTATGTAAATTTACTTGCAAATTAAATACTCTACTATTCTCATTAGAAAATATATCAACACAATTTATATTTGGGTGAGACTAATCATTAATGATTACTAATGATAATTCATCTTCTATAAAGTTTTGAATTTTAGGGGTTAAATTATTATTAGGGCTCATAAAATCATCAGCACTATTTTTATTACACAGTATTGTGAATGAAAGAAGTGTCAGTTATTTACTAGTGTTGGCATTTTGAAGCTCTCTTTGATTCACATTTACTGTGCCAGAATTTTTAATCACTTAACCATTTTGTAAGGATTAGATTTTTAATGGAATGGGTTCTCCATAAATCTCTTTAACCAAGAAGATATAAACTGCAATTCATCACAAAACAATAAAACAAGCAAACAAGTGGATTAAAGAACTCTTATTCTTACCTCGGGAATGACAGTCCATATATTAAAATTAGTAAGGCTTACTGTCTTTCAGATTGAGATAAAATTCAAGTCAGGAAAAGTGCTAAGATATTTTTGGCCTACAAACTGTAGGGAAGTGGCCCCACAGTAGTATTCCTTAGGGTTCTATTCTCTGTATTACCTACGCCTGCACCTTCCTGGAGTTTATTATTATTACTATTATTAATGAATCACTGTGACGTACAGTTACAGACTTACCTCACAGTGTTCCGTGCTTACATTTCAGTCATACAGACGATTGAGCACCCATCCCTCCACCAGTGCCCACCTTCCTGAGTATTAAAGAAATCCTATGCATACCTGCTGAGTCCAGTGGCCCCCAGTGTGGATATTGGGGAAAGTGGAGAGGAGATACTGGACAACCCAGAGTAACTTATAGAAATTACAGTGTTTCCACTTAAGGGTAAAATATAATCAAGTGTTATGTCCACTGTGTTTAGATTCTGGGGGGCTAAGTTGACTTGTTTATCGACCCAATATCAATACCAGTCATCCCCCAAAGTCTGCACCATGTTCCATCCCTACCAAGCATCCTTGTCTTTTACTCATAAATGAGAAAAGTTATCCAGGGATCACTAGGACTTTAAAAGATTCAATAGCATAAACAAGAAAGAGACAGAAAGAATTAAGATAAGCATAAACAAAAACCAAAATAGTAACTGTGAAGATAGGGGGATCTTCTATAGCTAAAAAAACAACAGAGAAAGTAAAAATGTAAAATTCTGCTTTATTTTCTTTTGAGTTGACTATGTGAAAGACAAGCTCCTTACCTCCTGTACTGTCTTTCCAGCCTCCCAAAGTAAAGTTTTCTTTTAAACTAGAGAAAGAAATTAGAGTCTAAAATGCATTTTGAATAATTTTACTTGGAGAATTCAGCCAATGGTGATAGAGAAACCTTCCAAAATAAATGATGCAGTCACTCTGGTCCAGACAAAATGGAATAAATCTGTTTCCTCCATATTTTCCCTGCTGAGTGCAATAATAAACTCTAGAAATGTAGAAAGAGATGATAAAGAAGAAGGAACTCAGAAAGGTATCAAAAGAAAGCAAACTGGGTTGAACTTCATAGCAATACTACATCCCTCAACAACACAGCAAGGAAACTCAGACCTGGCATTTTCCAGTGCCAACTTTGCCATAGAAAGCAATTTGGTAATTTCACTCTTCACTTGGATTCAGAGGGAGTCACTCTCAGACAGATAATGATTGCTCTCATATTATGAAAATAATAAAGGGTAAAAGACAACAGAATATGAGAACTGGTTTACAAAACAAAATTTACCAAGGATGGGGGAGAAAGGGAAGGGAAGGAATGGTTGGCAGAGAACCCTGAAGGCAATGGACGAGGGAAGTGGACACTCTGGTGGAGGGTGTGGTGTAAGAATTCTGAGTGCATAAAACTCTGTCACTGGGGCCTGAACAATAGTACAGCAGGTAAGGAGCTTGCTTTGTATGTAGCAGACCTGGGTTTGATGCCCAGCATCCCAGATGGTCCCCTGAGCACTGCCAGGAGTAATTCCTAAGTGCAAAGCCAAGAGTAACACCTGAGCATCGCCAGCTGTGGCTCAAAACATGTTCTCAAAAAAGCCCAAAACAAACAAACGAAAAATCCTATCATTAACAATAGTGTAAATCTTGGTGCCTCATACCTTTTTTAAGGGGTGGGGTTGGGGTGGGGAAGAGAATCATTTCAACAACATTAAATACCACCGGCAAGAAGATATGATTGGAAATCCCAGGATTAGCAATCAAGGACAGATACTATTTTATCACTAGGTTTGAAATTTCCCTTCCACAGAGACACATAGAATGGGTAGTAAAGCCATCAGGAGAGACAGAAACACACCAGGTAACTGCTCTGTCCCTGTGACTTCAAGGTTCTTTTCTTCTCCCAGAAACACTAGTGTTAGCGATGGTGATTAAGTGAAGACTGAGGTGTCATTGGACAGCATCTCAGTAGATCCCCCTCTATTTAAACATACCTGGGACCCTATCTAGGAAAACCCCTCCTTCCTCAGAGGCAGCAAACACCAGTATAGATCTTGAGAAACCTATTTCAGTAAAGAGATCAAAATAACATCATTCAGGCTTTAAAAACTGACAAAGCATTCAATTTTAAGATAAATAGTGCACTGGTAAAGCTTTTTTTTTAAAAAAAAACCTTATCAAAAAATGGGGAGAAGAGATGAACAGAAACTTCCTGAAAGAAAACACACACATGGCCCAAAAGTATATGAAAAAATGTTCCACATCACTGATCATCAATTATAAAAATCAGGAATAAAATAACACCTCACACCGATTAGACTGGCACATATCATCACAAAGTATGAAAATAACTGGTGTTGGCATGGATATGGGGGGAAAAGGAACTCTCCTACACTGCTGTTGGGAATGTTGGCTGATTCAACCTTTTTTGAAAATCAATATGGACACTTTTCAAAAATCCAAGCATTGAGCTTCAATATTATCCAACAGCCCCACTTCTGGGCATCTACCTCCAAAAAACCCAAAACTGTATTCAGTAAAGACCTTTGTAATTCTATGTTCATTGTAGCAGTATTCATAATAGCCAAAATTTGGTAAGAACCCATGTATCCAAAAATAGATGATTGGATAAAGACACTTTGGTATACATACACAGTGAAAAACAACTCAGCTATAAGAAAAGGCAAAATCATGCAATTTGCTACTACATGGATGGAATTGGAAAGTATCATGCTGAGTGAAGTAGCCAGGAGGAGAGGGAAAGATACAAAAGATTTCTCTCAAATGTGAGATATAAAGAAGCACAGTAATGGAACCAAAAAAAATGGCCTAAAACCATAGAATCTAAGAACTGATTTGCAGAATGAAGTTTATCAAGGCGGTAAGATATAGGAACATTGAGATAGGGGTACTGGTGAGAGGGTGACCCCCGAGATAATGGTGGAGGAAAACAGACTCTTTGGTGGAGAACCATGGAGTTAAGCAGTTGTGTGCTTGAAACCAATAATTGACACTATTGTAAAATTGGAAACAAATGGTGACTAAATTACTTTTTTAAAAAGTAAAACAAATATGTGTTTCCAAAAGTAGTCAAGATCCACATGTTAAACCTACAGGGGTAACTGTCGTCTTAGACGTTGAGAAGGGAGGAGCTAATGAGTCATGGAGGAAACAGAGGTTGAAAGCTTGCCAAGTTCAATGAAAGACACAAATTTATAGACCCACAGTAAATCACACTAAGGGGAAGCCCAAAGAAATCCATATCAAGACACATAAAAATTAAATTTTATAAAAGTAAAGATAAAATAGTTTAAAATAGCCAAAAAGAACATAAATGTCTGTAGAGGAAGATCCATTTGAATGACTGAATTTCTCATCTGAAGCCATGGAAGCCAGAAAGAAGGTAGTCCAATATTTTACTAGTAGTGAAAGTACATAATTTATAAACCATAATTTCAATGTCTGAAACTAATCTTTAGCCCTGAAGAGAACATAGAAACATTTCCAGACAATGGAAATATTTTTTAAAAATTGTAACCTGAAAACATATCCTTAAATATTGACTCAAGAGACATATCTTCAAGGGCTAAAGAGATAATACAGTGGGTAGGGCACTTGTTTTGCATGTTAAATCTCTGACATTACATATGGTGTAATCCCTGGCATTGCATATGGTCCTCTGAGTACTGCCAGTAATGAACCCTTGGTTTATCACAGGAGTAATCCCTGAGCACAGAGCAAGGGTATTCCCTGAGCACCATAGCCAAAATCTAAAAATATTATTTTAAAATATTTTAAATGTCTTTCAATAGAATGAGAATTAAAAAAATAAGGTATATTGGAATTTCTGGAAAGGATAAAGATATCTATCTATCTATTTATATATATATAGATGCATCAAATACACTTTATGATTTTCTTTCAGAATGAATTATTGAAACAAAAATCACAGCAGTCAAGACAGTGGTTTTAAAAGTGGAGAAGACACAGGGATCTAATAAAAATGGAGTTTTCACCTCTAACTGGAGATGTTGATACCAGCTGTTTGGGGCTATATGACAACCATACAATGACCCCCCAGTGATGGCCATGTCCTAATTCCCAGAACCTGTGGATTAGTCATAACACAGGTAATTAGATGAAAGATACGAGTTTCTTGCCTTGAATTAATGTGGGGGCCCAATGTGGTCACAACAATCCTTATGAAGAGGAGGGAGGATGATCAGTTGAGAGAGAAGGTGAAAGGAAAGAAACAGATCAGAAAGGAGAAAAGACAGCACGCTGCTGCCTTTGCCTGTGGAAGAAGGCACCAGTTCAAGAATGTAGACATTCTCTAGGGAAAAATCTTAACCTTGGGTTTGGCAGTGGATCATTATATTTGACACCAAAAGAACAAGCAACCAAAGGAAAAATAGATAAATTGGTCTTCATTAAAATGAAGCATTCTGGGCTTCAAAAGAAATCATCAAGAATATGAAAAGATAACTCACAGAATGTGGGAATATATATTCAAATCATGTATATGATAAGTGTCAAGTATCCGGAATACATAAAGAAGTTAAGAACAAAATGACAAACTCCTCAATTAAGAAATGGGCAGAAGTTTCAGCAAGATGTCAGAATAGTAAAGATGCCAAGTTACCTCTTCCCCACAATACAACAAAAGAAGAGATAAAATAGTAAAATGGTTTAAGACTGCTGTTGTGATAAAACAACAGTCCCTCAAAACGAGCAAAAGTCCTGAGGTGCGGCATCTTCACAGGGAAAAGTGACGGAGAACAAGGGAGACAGAGAAGTGGGGAAATTTCAAATACATTCTCCTGGAAGACTTGTGCCCCCCCCACCCCCGGACTCAGCGAAGCCCTTGGGGACTGAAGGTCTCATGCTCCGAATACCTGGAAGGCTCATTCTCAAGGAAGGCACCTACAGTTCATTGTGTGAAATGAAGAGGCACCCTTCAATGAACAATGGGAATCTAGGAATATATATTCAAATCATGTATATAAGTGTCAAGTACCCAGAATATATAAAGAAGTTAAGAACATTCCAAGGACAAGCTAGGGCCAGAGGGGGATAATAATGCTGGTAGGGGTATCTGAGGCCATTGGACAGTCCCTCAAACTATTGGTGCAATTCATGTCCCAGAGAGTGACTGACAGCTTGACTGACAACCTCTGGTGTTGGCAGTTGGAGTTGAAGACTTTAAGAAAGCTTCAGGAGTGAGCTTGGAAGTTTGCCTGCATCTTGTGTCCCCCTCACAAGAAGGGCTCCTTTCTCAACTGACTTCTGAGCTAGGCAAAATATCAGTCACAACACGACCTGTGGCCATTGCTGGGAGTCTAGGAGAGAGAAGCTCTGTTCAAGGAAGTTGCTGAGGAAAGACTCCAGTCATATTTTCCACCCCACCTTGGCTCTCTCCTGGGACCATAATTCCCTATACAAGGGTGACAGGGGTCTTCAAGGGAGGCAATCTTTTACATAAGATACCCACCGGCTCTAAAAAGCACCTGGATTGATGAGAGAGAACAAGCAACTGTGATCACTACTGCGACTGACCTGTCTTTAGATCTAAACTGCACCTCCCAGTTTGCCTTTTTTCTGCCCATATTCCTGGGGAAAATACATGCTTAAGAGCTTTCTTACTACAGATGAACTACAGCTGACGAGTCAGTGTTTCCCTGAGGCTTCTGGAAAAATTAAAACTGAAGAACTAGCTTAGAGAAATCAGTAGTAGTAGTAGTTATCTCCTTCAGTTTGGAAACTCACAGTACTGAGGAATACTTGAAATCTTGCTAGTTTCTTATAAAAGTCTCTTTGTTTCCTGTTATCCCAGCTCTGAATGTATTAGAATCCCAACCATACAGAGGTGACAGTATATAAACCTATGGACACCCAGAATCCTTGGAAAACAATCTATGATTGTATTTTGCAACCTATATCAATTTTAACAAACTGAAAACATCAAGTTAATGAGATAGTTTTAGTTATAGCCATGAAAATAAATATATAGTTTTTATAGGTCAATGGATAAATATAATTCAAATGATGCAACACAAGTAAACTGCAGAGGCCAGAGATTCTAAACAACAGAACTAAGTAACTCACCTGAGAGGACTTCACTGATGTTCTCTTAATAATGTCTATTAAAATAAGGTGAACAACTAAATAAAATGAGAACTATTAAAAGGAGAAAAATATGAAAACATTTCAAACATAAAAGAGCTAAAGAAAATAATGGTTGAACTAAAATTTACAATGGAGGGTGTCAAAAGTAGACAAAGCAAAGAAGCTATTAGAATCAGTTATCTGGAATATAGAGTAGTAGAAAGCACACAGACTTGCAAAAACATAATTGCTAATATGGAGATGACAAAATATTATGGGATGACAGTGAAATAAATCATCTTTATATCTTAGAATATAGATCTAAGAAGGATACAAGAGAGAGAAAGAGGTAGAAATCTCATTCAAAGAAATAATTACTGAGAATTTCTCTAAATTGGGAAAGAAATTCAGTATCTTATGGAAAAATTTTAAAGCTAACAACAATAAACCCAGACACAGACTCCAAAACCTACTGTAATTAAAATTGAATAAACTAGAGATATGGAGAGAATGTCTATATTTAATATTAAATTTCATACATAAGGAAACCCCTTTAAGGTTAGATTAAGATTATCTCTAGATTTCTCAATGGAAACCTCACAGAACAAAAAGATATTACACAATATATTTAGTGCTGAAAGAAACAATTTCAACTGAGAATACCTTGCTATATTATCACTTGGAATCAAAGGAGAAATAAATATCTTTAAAGGCAAACAAAATTTTGACAATCCATTGCTCTAAACAAGCCTGTAATCTAAATTAGGGGTATTCCAATAAAATTTAAAGAAATTCCACCTAGAATCAAGAAGACACCAAAAAATATACAGCAAGGAGGGAAGAAAAGCTAGCACTTAGGCCATTAGAATATCAAGACCTAATCTACCGAATATGTTTTTAAGTCTAGATCCTTACACGAAAATTTCAGTATCTGAAAGGGAATTCAAACATAATAGAGAAGGAAGAAGTCAAGATTCAAAAGGTGAAAATAAGAGGAAAAAAAAATAAAGATAAGAGAAAGCCCTGTAAGCCCGGAATACAAGGTATTCCCCCCCTCAAAAAAAATCAACACAAACAAAAAAAAGAGTACTAAGTACTGATACAAAGCACATGTGGATGGATCTCAAGAGCCTAAGTTAAGTAAAAGAAGCATGACAAATACATCTTTATGATCCATCTGTGAAGACAGCCAGGTGCAAGGGCAAGAGACTCTGACAAGTTTGGACGAGCCTCATGCATGAAGGAACTAGCAGAGGAATGTTTTTAAGTCTAGAATGTTTAAAAGAATGCTTTAAGTCCCCCAGGTGTGCTGGACTTGGGGCTGAGATCTCCAAGCCTGCTCAGGTTGGGACTGGACCTCTTCCTCCCAGATCCCCCATTTTCCAGTAGCTAGGCAGTCACACCCAGGAACTGCCCCTGGCGCAGTGTAATCCCATCAACAGCCAATATCCAGAGACTATAAAACCAAGCTCTAGGAAGCACATGGCCTCTTATAGCCTAGTTCTCCCTCTTAGAGAACCTGACAAGCTACCCAGAGCTTCCTGCCCACATGGGAGAGCCTGGCAAGCTCCCCGTCACGTATTCATATGCCAAAACCAGTAACAATGATGGATCTCATTCCCCTGACCCCGAAAGAACCTCCAATTCGGCACTGTTGGGAATGACAAGTAAAGAGAAAGAGAAGTGGCTAAAATCTCAGGGCTAGGATGAATGGAGATGTTACTGAGACCGCTGGAGAAAATCGATGATCAACGGGATGATGAAACTAACCAGAAAGAATGGAGACATAGAGATGTAGAGCAGATGAGTGGTTACCAGGGTCTGGGAAGGTGAGAAGACAATGACTACAGAATCAGTATGGCTTCTATTTGGATGCCAAAAATATTTTGACTATGGGAGAGATGTTGGTTGTATATTGTCAAGGCTCTAAATACTTTTGAATTGTGTACTGCAATATGACTAATTTTATATTATGTTCATGTTCAAAAATGTTTAAAGTCAAATGCCATACTGTATCATTATGAACCATATAATTACATATTGCACAATTCCACTTATATAAATCACAATATCTTAGAAAAGAAAGTTAGATTACTAGTTGCAGGGGAGGGGGTATAAATTATAAAAGGAACTCACTATAGATTATAGATTATACATAATCGATTATAGATTATATAACCTCATTATAGATTCCCAAACCAAGACAAATGATAAAATCACATTAATTCACACATACAGAAGCATACATGAGTAAAAGTCAGATTAGGAAATCTGAATAAAATCGATGGACTGTGTCAATGCTAATATATGATAGTTCTGTAAAAAATATCAACAAATTGTTGGTGGGAATGCCAACTGGCCCAACCTTTCTGCAAAACAATGTGGACAGTCCTTCAAAAACTAGAAATTGAACCTCCATATGACCCCACAATACCACTTCTGGGAATATATCCCGAGGATGCAAAAGAACACAGTAGAAAAGACATCTGTACCTATATATTCATCGCAGCACTGTTCACAATAGCCAAAATCTAGAAACAACCCGAGTGCCCTAAGACAGATGACTGGTTAAAGAAACTTTCGTACATCTACAAAATGGAATACTATGCAGCTGTTAGGAGAGATGAAGTCATGATAAACATGGAAAGTATCATGCTAAGTGAAATGAGTCAGAAAGAAAGGGACAGACATAGAGGGACTGCACTCATTTGTGGAGTGTAGGGTAGCATCACATGAGGCTGACATGCAAGGACAGAAGATACAAGGGCCAGGGAGATTTCCCCATAGCTGGAAGACTGCTTCATGAGCGGAGGGGAGAAGGCAGATGGAATAGAAAAGGGCTCACTAAGAAAATGATGGCTGGAGGAACCAGTTGGGATGGGAGATGCATGCCAAAAGTAGATAATGGACCAAGCGTGATGACCTCTCAGTGTCTGTGTTGCAAGCTATAATGCCCAAAAGTAGAGAGAGAGTATGGGGAATATTGTCTGCCATAGATGCAGGGGGAGAGTGGGAAAGGTGGGGTATACCCGGGATATTGGTGGTGAGGAATGTGCGCTGGTGGAGGGATGGGTGTTTGATCATTGTGATATTTTAACCCAAACATGAAAGCCTGTAACAATCTCACAGTTATTCAATAAGATTTAAATAATTTTTTTTTAAAAGTTGAGCTTAAAACAGTTGGCTTGAAAGACATATTTTTTTGTGAAGAATTCATTACAAGATATTAAAAATATTGTGTGAAGGTTAAAAAAGTAAAAAATAAAAATGGGGAAAAATCAACAGATTATATCAATATTAAAATATCATAGTTATGGAAAGTATACAAGAGCCTGCTCTATTATTTTAAGATGTACATTAATCTAAAATATCTCTATTGAAGATATTGAGTTATATACATTTGAATGATGAGGATATAGGTGCAATATACAAGAACAAAAAACATGTTGAAGTATGTAAAAGCAGGAGGAAGTAGGTAGTGAAGACCTGACCAGTGCAGCACTTAATCAAATTTTAAACCAAAAGCCAACAGAGCAATATTCATTTTATTAGGTTAATATATCAGATTAACTATAGGAGTAAAGACTGATTGCATAAAACGAGACCATTTAACAATAAAAGACAATAATTGGAGAATCCTGAGCCAACAACGAAGGCTCCATTAGTGAGCTTGCATGATTTAGAACATGAATTTACTTACTGGTTAAATAAAAGTCATTCTATTCTTTACTACAAATAAAAAGAATTTCCAGGCAAAACTGAAACCCATTTTACAAATTATTTTTCAACCTTAATAGTTCTCTGGAAAAAAATATGATATCTATCAACACAAATCAAGCTTGCAGGATATAATAAAGACAGTAAGCAACAGTGAAGTGGATCAACAGACTTAAGGTGTCTTTGTGAAGACTGAATAAGATACGATCATTCCTGTGTCTAATTTACTATTTATACATAGTGCCCATTTGTGTTTTTCAAATAGTGTAAGCAATGCTGCAGTAGCAAATATCTCCCAAGTCTCCCAGTCTTGACATGAAAAGTTTTATTTATTACTCACATAAATTGTAACACATATCTGGTAGCCTTCTTCCATCTTGCATGTGTTCTCAAGGTCAGTATAGCATAGGTTGGAAAGAAAGGTTTGGAGGATTTCATAAAATGTAAGTGCGACCGGGAATGAGCCTATAGCAACATTTCTGCCTGCATCCCACTGATCAAAACTGTGTCAGTTGGCTTTCAACTAACTGCAAGGAATCTGTGATAGGTGGTCCTCTATGGATCCTCTAACATACAACAGAGTCAAGAGCACGCAATATTGGTGTCACAGCAGCCAATGAATGGAAAGTCTGGCCTTCTTTTACAGGTGATATTTCCACAGCCGATGCTTCTAACGTCATAGCGACCACAGCTATAACTCCTCAACATTTTCATGAGCACGAACAACTTTTCACTGCTCCAGTCTTCACAGTCATCTAGGAAGTAAGCTAATAATTAATTATTATAAATCAAGGTTCAAAGAGTTTGAAATTGGTTGAAGTCACAAACTAACAAATATTTTTCTTATTCCCAGAACATCCCCTACAAAAACAAGAGTTTCTTCCAAAAAGGTGGATCCTGGAAGATGGCCAGCCTTTGCCGGCTTTAAGCTAGCTGCCTGCTACATAACCATTGGAATATCTGTAAAAAGCTTTCCTCCTAGGTAATTTTTTCTTTGATTTACTGGTTGTGTTAAAATTGTTATTCTATAATGGTCAAGATGTTGCACTTAAAGAGAAAATTGCCCTAAATAAAAACGAATGAGACTAAAAATCTCTTCTCTCCCGATGAAAAGATTCTCATGTATTTTGTTCTCCTTGCAAGCACACTAAAAAAGCTTCTTCGGTCTATGATTTCCCAATTACCTCCTCTAGTGTTCGCTGAGAGCAGAGACGGAGGATAGGATCATGAGGCTCGTCACATTTGATCTTTTCCAGGCTTCAGCAAACCTGTGAATCACTTTCATAAGCTAAATCAATATCAGGTGTCACCTGGTGGCAGGTAAGGGCAATTCGATGGCTTTTCTAATACTTTGCTGGCATTGATTTTTCCACATATCAGGAGAGGGAGGCTGGCTGGGGAGCGGAGGAGCAGGCCTGGGCCACATGACCCCGCAGCCCTGCAGGCCAGGTCAGAGCACCTCGGGGCTCGGCCCACTTTCCCCGCCGCTCCCAGCCATGCCCCCGCTTCTCAAGGGCCCACACTCCTGGACAACACAGCTTGGCCCCCAGGCAAGAGAGAGAACCTGGATCCCGCCTGCACCAAGTGAAAAGGCTAGTTCCTCCACTCTCCTGGGAAAGCCCGAGCCCGCCAGCCCGCGGGCTTGGTTAGATCTGCTCTCGGAGACTGGAGGGGAGAGCACGGAGCCCAGAGCCTGCGCAGGCCTGAGCTGTGTGATAAGCATCACCCGGAACTTGAGAGAAATGCACACTCTCAGGCCACACCCCAGACCCGCTAGATCAGAAGTTCTGGGAGGCAAGGCCCAGCAGTCAGGTTGGCGACCCGATTTCCTACCTCTGGACTGGTCCCTCCAGCTCTGTCCTTACTTGCGGCTCCTGGTTGCTAAGTACAGTCAGCTCGGTGACAGGCAGCTGGGAGGCAGAGCCGAAGGTCGGGCGAGTGCAGCTCCAATTGCAGATGGCAACCGTGACGCGAGCCGTGGCGTCTCTGCTGGGGGAAAGCTGCGATCAGATGCCGGGGGCGGGGGGGGGGGAGGTGGTATCTGAGCACAGAAAAAGACTCCCCCAATTTAGTTGTTGCTAAATTAAATTGCAAAGCAACCTCAATATGCCTTTGTTAAGGGGAAGCTAGGTAGGCTTATGATTAAGAAATGACAGGACAAAGGATGACTTCCCCCCTGCACCTGCTCCCCCTCAACCCTCCAGTGCTTGCCACCACCAAAGTACTGGACAGACTTGGTCGAGCACAGACACTTCCTAGGGCTTCTCCGCAGCCATCCCTCATGCAGAGCCAAAGAGAGAGATAGCTCCGGACTGACCATGGATGCCTGCTAAAAATCTTCCCCCCTCTTCTAGTTGCTTCAAGAGGAAACTTGTACCTGTTCCTGCCATATCTATCCTCCATACCTGCCCCTGGGCCCCACCGACCAACCCTCCTGCCAGGGGAGAGCACTGATGGAAGGAGGAACATGGTTCTCTTGGAGCCTTACCACTTTGTTTCTTTCAAGTTCCAGATGGAGATTCACTAAGAGTTGGAGGTCCTGTTGCCTTCTGCACTCTCTCAGCCACTGTACCAAGTCTCTAACACAACCCTGGACATGCTGTTGGTGTCTATTCGTCTGAGCCCCAACCAGTGAGTAAGCTCTGAATGATGGAGACCAAGTCCAAAATAACGACCCAGTTGTGATGGTCTGAACTGTTAAATATTTACATATGCTTATGCTCAGATATGCTAAATAGCTGTAATCACTCAGTGACACCCCCAACTTCTCTTCTTTGAGTGCCACCTGAGACAGGAAATGAATAGACATTGAAATTCCCATTTTTTTCTGCCCTACCTCCTCACCCCTGACATCTAATTATGCACTATTCATTCAGGTAGAAGACCCCTGGAGAAGTCATCCCATTCAGCCTCCTACCTGTGAGGACAGGAGAAGGTTTCTGGGCTATTTAGAATCATTTGTCAGCATGCCAGACTCAGTGTGGAGAAAACATGGATCATTGCTGGTAGGTGGTACCCACATTGCGGAAGACACATCTCTGACTTTCTATTTCCATGGGCACAACACAGAGCCCCAGGGAGGCCAACCTAGATTATTTTCTCAGAGAGACTATTTTAAAGACATTATGAGCCACTCTACTCAACATGCAAGCTACCACGTCTTCATGTCTTCTTTCTTTTCTCTAAATTTAACTGCATAACCTTTACTATCTTGTGGTAAAAGATTAAAGTATGTAGTAGAACAGTTTCAAATAAGCAGCGGCTCACCTGCTTTCTTATTTTGAATCATATTTGTTTAGATACTTCTTTAAATTTTTAAAGGGCTGGTTAGATAGTTCCAAAGGGCATGATCACATGTCTTATGTGAGAGAGGCCACAAGCTTGACCCCTGGCACTGTATGGTTCGCCAAAAAAATCTCTGAGTGTGACCCTGTTGTACCTACACCAGCAAAACAGCACCTTAACATTACTGCATTATTAGACCCAAACACCAAACTATCTAGCTTGCACAGAGGGCTTGAGTATTACAGAAGTGGTCTCCAGATTCCTGGGCCCCCAAGCACTGCTGGCAAGGCTTCCCCAAAAGTGAGTGACTCAGGAAATATCAGTAATTCTAATCTATAGTCTTTCTCTATCTTAAAGATGAAGAGATACTCTTGTTCATTGCTTGGTGGAGACCAAGTTCTTATTTTCTGTCAGTGAGCTTCATGAAAGATGTTTCCTAAAGCAGCAGTGGACAGGAGAGGCAGATGTGGCAAGGTTAAATCTGACTTTCTTATGGTACTGGGAGGTCATTAGAAAGTGACCTCAAAAACAATTGTTTCCTGCCTTGGTAGATGCCTCACCAAGAAATTCTGGAACGTCATATCTGAAAAGCGAGGAAACAAGCTGTGTTATCACCCTTGGGATCTGCTGCCAGATGGGGACTTTAACTATCCTTTGTGATACCTTAGCTCAGCTTTATCTGAGTGATGGGCCAAAGTGTAGAGAACAGGCCCATCCTTGGTCACCAGAGGGTAAGCCACCAGCTGCCTAAAGGCTATAGATTCTCTAAGGTAACCTCAATCATAGCTTCATTTACCTGATAGGAGATATGCTACATGTTCTTTCATGTTCTAAGGCCTAGATGCTCTTTTGGAGGTGGAGAGCTTATATCTAGCTGCATTCAGAGCTTACTTCAGGCTTCTGTCTGGGATCACTCCTCATTCTACTCTTGGAATGGATTGAAATAGGATGGCTACATGCAAGGCATATGTCTTACCCACTGTACTGTCTCTTGCCCCTCTAGCTACATTTTCTTACCTAAAAGAGCCAGAGAAGTTACCTCTTGGCTAGGTTCCACAATGGGAGAGCAGAGTTCCTGAGATGGGTTGGTTTTCTCTTGCTTGTCTTGGTCTTGCCAACCTCTCAGGCTGTTCTTCCAGGAACCCCCTTTTCTCTCAGCTCAGAGAGGCACTGGGGGAACTCTCAGAGAGTGAGCCTGGGTAAGCTCTAGTCACTACAGTATTAGTCAAGAGAGGTCAGGTTATGCAGCATCAATAAATGATTTCAAAATCTCAACAAAAGTGCTTTAGTACAGGAGAGTTCTATTGAGGTTATAACTCAAGGACTAGAGGTAACAGAGGTGTCATAACAACACATGTATTTAAGACCACCACAGAAGTGAGAAGGAAGTCTGCTCTTCAGGTCCTTACTGGAAGGACATAGTTCATATTCATCATATTTCATTGGTCAATGAATATCACACAGCTACACAGCACCTCAAAGGAGAGATGTTTGATACTACCATGTATTCCAAACAGGAAGAGCAAATTAAAAGGATTTGGGGCACATTCACACCCAGCCTATCATGGACCCAAGCAACATATCTCTCCAAGCATGAAGAATGCGAGACTTCTGTGGCACTATGTGCCCAGAGATATGCAAAATATGTGCCCACTTCTAGCTATGAGCCTTGTCTTCACCTCTCCACCCGACCCAGGAGAGCTGTAATTACAACATATGTGATGTCATCTCTGCTACAGCATCCCTGAATATTGGGGAACATGAAAGGCATTTCAGCATGAGCCAGTCTACTCCACAGCCCCATAAAGACCTATTCTTTTTAAGGGAATTATAAAAAAATGAAAATCCTAGCACCTCCTGTCCTCATTCATTCCATTGCCAAATAATTCTGTCCTTCCCATTCTTACTTTCTGACAGCATGAAGCATTTGTAGATCAACATAGTAAAAACAAAACAAAAAACAGTTAACGAACATTGAAAATTAAAAGGAGTTATCATATTCTGGGGTAAAGGGAAGTGAATAAAATAGATCTGCAACCCACAGACTCTCCCCCAGAGAGACTGTCTAGGAGACATACCCAGTTGAGCTGCAGGCTATGATATAATTAGAACAATATTGCCCAATTGCAAAGATATGTGCCTGTTTGCATGAAATAGAAGCATCTGCTGAAATTATTTGAGGTGTCCCATCGCTAATTAAAAGAGCTTTCATTTTTAGAGGATGCACCATATGGATGTGGTTGAATTTTGGGTTGCTGGATGTGAATGAGAACTGGGGGAGTAAGCATGGCAGGTGTATGGTGAGGAATACCCCAGAAATTCTGATTTAGTCTTCCAAAAATTCTCCTCTCTAGGAGACTTGGAAGAGGAAAGATGCTGCTGGAGGCTGTTTTAGTGAGTCAGGAAAGGAGGGAAGGAAGCACACCATCCCAAAGGACACTCTAATGTGTTCAAGATCCCCTAGAATTTGCCCCTGGGAAACTTGCTCTGGGGCTTTTAATTGCCAAGTAGCTATCTTCTCTTGAAGGAACTCTCCAAGTAAACAGGAACAGCTACTGAGTTCATGTGATTATACAACATAAAAATGTGAGACTCCTTATTCCCCTAAAAATGATTAATGATTTCAAAATGATGGCAGCTGAACATTAAACTGCACAGGTCAGACACTCATAAGGTAGTTAAGATGAAGGCAAGATCCGTAAGAGAAATGAGGACCAGGAGAGGAAGAGGTTAAAGAGCCATCCCAAGAGTTAGTCTTGCACACAACAGCCTACAAGGGGCTGCCATATTAGCACCCTGCTGCAGACCACCCATCTCAGGCTTTGGCAGGATAGATTCAGAGAGAATGGACCTGCTCACATATCTTTTTATCGGCTGAAATAAAACCCAGATGTCAACTTCTGGGGTTATATGCGTTGCCCTACTTTACACCTAATCTGCCAGGAAGGTTCTACTTTCTATGGACTCTGCTTTTTATCATTTCTTCAAAGCATATTCATACTCTGGAAGCTCAAGTACACTCCATTTAGCACAATGAAGTAGTTCAAATAGGTACCAAGCAAAAGAAAAGTTAGTATTGAATTGGAGGTAGACATAACCAAGAGACATTATAAAAGATGATTCTTGGATAGGGAAGATAGTACAGAGTTTATGGCACACAGCTTACATGTACAACCTGGGTTGAAGTCCTGCTACCACACAATCTCATGAACATTTCCAGTTGTGGTCTTGGAGATCCCTGTGTACCATAAGGATGGCTTTGGTGTCCCTGGCACAATATGGGCCTAGTAGTTTTACATTATTAGGACAAAACATTGAACCAGCATCACAGGAAGGGGCCCCTTGACCTCCTGATCCTTTGATGATTTCTTGGGAGGCTCTCCATAAAACTAAAGAGTGATAGAGAGAGAGTACGGGGCTGGGGGTTGGAAGGTGCTTTCCTTACACGTGGCTAATCCCAGTTTGATCCCCAGTACCACCGATAGTCCCTCAAGCATTGCTAGGAGTCATCTCTAAGTATGGAACCAAGGAGAAGCCCTGAGAATAGTTGGGTGTGGCCCTAAGACCAAAATAAATAAATAGAATCTTACAAGTATCCCTAGTTAGAAAGAAAGTAATTGATTATTTAGGATAGGATATCTAATCTACATGGATTTAGATGGTCCATAGCTAGAGCATTCTTGAAACAAATATAGAATTCTTCATATATATGTACATGTGTAATTTATATTGATATCTGTATGGACCAGGGAGATGGCTCAATGGACTGGAGTGTTTGCTTTGCATGCAGAGCCTCAGTTTCAACATCTGGTACTAGATACTCTCTCAGGTACCAAGTCATGAGTAGTCCCTCCTAGATTTGACCCCCAAACTCCCAAAACAACAACAGGGAAAAAAATAGTAGAGCCAAAGAAATAGATACTGAATTAAGGTCTCTGAAATGTGTGAGACATGACTGTTTTTTTTTTTAAGTTCAGGGGAATACAGACATTCAGACCTAGGTTTTAAGAAGTGTCTTTAAGAAAGCAGAGGCACCAGAGTGATAGTACAATGGGTAGTGCATTTTCCTTGCACACAGCCAACCTGGGTTCAATTCCCAGCATCTCATATGGCCCCCTAAACCCACCTGGAGTGATCTCTGAGCTGAATCAGAGATACTAGAATTCAGCCCTGAGCACTACCAGATGTAGACTGAAAACAAAAAGCAAAAATCAAAAACAAAAAAAAGGGGGGAAGAAAGCAGAGGCTCCATAATATCCAGGGAACTTAATGGCCTTTGAAAAATAACATAATTACACAAAACTGTATGTGGAAAGATAGACTTAAAATCACTAATCTAGAAGTGGTATATCTGGCTCAATTTCTAGTTTTTTTGTGGAATGGCCATATTGTTTTCCAAAAAGGCTGGACCAGTCAATGTTCCCACCAACAATGAATGAGAGTCCCTTTTTCCCCACATCTGCACCAGCACTGATTGTTCTTTTTTTTTTAATGTGTGCCAGCCTCTGTGATAAGATTATATATCACTGTTGTTTTGATTTGCATCTCCCTGATTATTAGTGAGGTACAGCATTATTTTCATGTGCCTTTTGGCCATATGTATTTCTTCTTTGAGAAAGTTTTTGTTCATTTATTATCCCCAATTTTGGATGGGGTTGGAGGGTTTTTTCCTTATAAAGTTTTGGGGAGCAAAAACACATAGCAGAAATGACATCTACACTCATATGTTCATTACAGCACTGTTCACAATAGCCAGAATCTGGAAATAACCCAAATGCCCAAGAACAGACAACTGGTTAAAGAAACTATGGTACATCTATACAATGGAATACTACACGGCTGCTAAAAAAATTAAGTCATGAAATTCGCTTGTAAATTTATGGATATGGAGAGTATTGTGCTAAGTGAAATAAGTTAGAAGTAGAAGGACAGATGTAGAATGACAGCACTCATTTGTGGGATATAAAAAATACATAGTATGAGACTAACACACAAGACAGTAGAACAATGGAATACTATGCAGCTGTTAGAAAAGATGAAGTAATGAAATTTGCATATAAATGGATCAACATGGAAATTGTTATGTTGAGTGAAATGAGTCAAAAAGACAGAGACGGACATAGAAAGATTGCATTCATATGTGGAATATAAAGTAGCAGAGAGGTATGAGCTAGCAATGATGCAACTTTTGGCAGAAATTTCTCTGGACTTAGTTATTAAAATACTAAAATACAGAAATCCAAAACCTCGCAGCTGCTATTGTGGCCACACGACCTCATATCTCTTCATTCTTAGCAATGGAAAACAAATTATCAAATTCTTCCTTTTCAGCAGGTCCGACTTTGGGGAGGGGGAAACTCCAAACAATAATAGTGAGTTTTTTGTTTGTATGTAATCAAAGTAAAGAGAAAGTAAAGTGAAATTTATCAGCTACAGAGGTGGGGTGGAGGGCCAGAGAATGGGGGGGAGGTTTACTGTGGTTCTTGGTGGTGGAATATGTGCACTGGTGAAGGGATGGGTGTTCGAGCATTGTGTAACTGAGACTTAAGCCTGAAAGCTTTGTAACTTTCCACATGGTGATTCAATAAAAAAAAGAAGAAAAAAGACAGTAGAAAAAAAGGGTCAGGGTGAATGATCCATGGTTGGAAGCTTGCCTCAAGAGCTGGGAGAGAGGCCAGTTGGGATACAGAAGGGAACATTATGAAAATGATGGTTGGAAGGATCGTTATGGATGGGAGATGTGTATTAAAAGTGGGCAAAGGACCAAACATGATGAACTCTTAGTATCTGTGTTGCAAACATAATGCCCAGATGGGGAGAGAGAGAAGAGAAAGAGAGGAGAGAGAGAGAGAGAGAGAGAGAGAGAGAGAGAGAGAGAGAGAGAGAGAGAGAGGAGAAAGAGAGGAGGGAGGGAGAGAGAGAGAGAAAGAGAAAGAGAAAGAGAAAGAGAGAGAGAGAGAGAGAGAGAAAAAAGTGAGTGCCATAGAGAAGGGCTGGGGCTGGTGGCAGGAGGGATACAGAGGATATTTGTGGTGGGAAATGTACACTGGTGGAGGGATGGGTGTTGGAACGTCATATGACTGAAACTATATCATGAAAGCTTTGTAACTATATGTCACAGTGATTTAATAAAGAATAAAATAAAATAAAATAAAATCACTTATCTGGAGTTTGAGCTTAAGGATTGATAAAGAAAAGGAGAAAAGCAAAGGTAAAGTAAAGAAAGAAAACTTAGAGTACAAATTAAGAGATGAACCAAAATACTGACATAGAGAAAACTAACAAAGCAAAAACTATATACTTGAAAAGCCTAACAAAGTTTTTAACACCAAAGTAGATCAAGTAAAATGGGGGAAAAACTCATTAGCAACCAAATAAGGAATGAAAAGATCACTACAGATTCTATATCCATTAAATGAATAGCAAGAGAATGCCATTAATAAATTTAGACCAACAAATCCAACAATTTAGGTGAAATGGAAGATTCTTGTTTGAAAAATATAACACTAAAATTGACAAGAGAAGCTTGCTGTCAACCCCATGTTTTCTTTTGAACGTGTATCTCACTTGTCTTTATCCTTCTTTGCTTGCTTATTTTCACCTGGAGAAGCCTATTGCTTATTTTCACTCTGAAGTTCTCCTTGAGTACAGACTTCTCTCCTCCCCTCATATCTTTCTAAATAAAATTCAATGAAAAAGCTATCTTGCTTCACCTCAAAATAAACAAAATAACCTTGACAGAAAAGCATAAAAATGGTAATGCTATATCTACTAAAGAAGTTGATGAGAAAAAAAACATTAAAAAATTCCAGACCAAATCAATGTGGTAGTCAGAATAATGATTTTTCCAGACAGGTCAACATCCTAATCCCTGAGAGGCTGCTAAAATCTCAGGGCTGGGACGAATGGAGACGTTAGTGATGCCCGCTCAAGTAAATTGATGAACAATGGAATGACAGTGATACAGTGATTTTTAGTAAAAGAAATTTTTAAAAAGGTGTAATTAATTTTTTCAATCAGTTTACCTTCTATCTTAGTCAGATGAGTCCAATGAAGGATTTTAAATATGAATGAAGGAGAAAGAAGGATTGGTGTAAAAGAGAGAATGGCTGAGGAACAATCAACTGAACAGCATAGACTAAAAATGGAAGATGCCAAGAGTCAAGAACGCACAAAGCTACATTAACTGAATAAAGCAAGCAAATAGAGGCTACTTGGGCTTTTCCCAAAAAAGGACACCAGCCTTGATCATGTCTTTCACTGAACTCACTGAGACTCACTGTCAAATGTCTTCCCTTTGAAACTACATTTGATCACTAATTTTATATTAAATTACTACAGATGCTATTAGAAACCAATTGGGTTTCTCTAGTGGGCTGTATATTTTTTGAAAAAGAAAGAATTTCAAACATACAATTAATTTTTTTAAAAAATAAGATACTAATACTAAAAATTGTTTTTTCATTAAATGATCAGTGTCTAACTGATTTTATGAAGTCAGTATAATTTTATGTATTTATTTATTGCAGGTTGAGACTTGTGTGCTAATATATATGTAAAGATTTGTTGCCTTCTACTTTACACCCCATCCAATGTGATGTACTACTCCTGGTAGATCGGTGGTGTTAAGTATGAGATGTCGCTCCAGAAATTCTAAAATGTTAAGTAGGGTGATAGAGCTGGAGTTAAATTTTTGACTAGATGGCAATTTTGGGATCCAGAGGCATTTCTGCAGCTTGCTACTCTCTTCCAAGATTTATTTGTGAGTCTCTGGACCATGGCCATTAATGAGCTTATATGGCGCCAGAAGCAGTTTGTGGGTGTGACTGCCAGGCTCCCAGAAGAGTAGAGAGATGGGGAGCAGTCTCCCATTCCCGACTCTGTGAAAGCCTGGAGATTTTAGTCTAAAAACCCACATACCTGGGTTATTCAACAGATTCATTCTCACATATGATGGGCTTGTCCCGAGCCTGCGGAGACTGGCCGTGAGCATGGTGGCACTTGGGTTCTGGAGGCTTTTGACTTTGGGGGCTCGGTTGGGGTGGGTGAGCACTCTGAGGTACCCTGGATGAACTCCTCCTGGCACAGGGTGTGTAGGCCTCTCTTCAGTACAATTTTTATACCCCAAACCTAACAAAGACATAACAAGAAAAAAGAACAAACCAAGACTCAAGAGATAGCACAAAGATCTGGAATTCATGTTTTTCATACAGGAACCCCACGCTCGATCTTTTGCACTACATGTTCCCCTGAGCACTGCTGGGAGTAACCCTGAACACCAATCCTGGAGTAGCATCTGAGTACCATGGCATGTGCCCACCCTATGCTTCCAAAGCAAGAAAGAAATTTAAAGACCAATATGTCTCATGAATATAGATGCAAAAATCCTCAACAAAATCAAAACAAGTTGAATAAAATAATATATTAAAAGGATAGTATACAAATCAGGTAGGGCTCACCCAGAGAATTCAAGATTGGGTTATTCATGAAAATCAATCAACATCATTTGCCCACGTTAATAAAATAAAGAGGCATTATATGCTTATTTCAATAAATAGTAAAATTTTGTCAAAGCAAGTTGACAAAATTAAACACCCACTATAATTAAAGAAAAACAATCCCTCATCAAACTACAAAAGAGATCTTTTCAACCTGGGTACCTATATTTTAAAGCAAGACAACCTCTCTCCATAAATAAAACAGTTAATACACTTCATTGTGGTATGAAAATTAATCACTGCTGCTAATATTATTAATAGCACTTAATTATGAGAGACAGAATATTCTATCTCTTAAGTTTAGGAGCCTAACAAGAAAATTCATTTCTGCCACATCTATTCACATTTTTCTGGAGGCTCTAGATTTGATATTCTTTCAATAAAATAAAATCGTTGTGTAAATTAATCAATATATTTAGCAAGGTCATAGGTTATAAGGATAATACACAAAAATCAATTTTATTTTTGCATACCAACAGAAACCAAGCACAAAGTGATATTTCTAAAAGTTCATCACTGAGTAGTGGTAAAGCCTCTGGGATGTGTAGGAATAAGTCTAACAGAGGTCAAGATCTGTATGCTAAGACCATAAAACATTGCTAAGAGAAATTGTGAGGTACCTAGATAAATGGGAGAATACATTATTTTATTCTGTAACTTGATAGTTCAATATTATTATGTGACAATTCTCCCAATTTTTTGTGGATTCAATGAAATTTTCCCGTAGGCGTTTTTGTAAAAAATTAACATGTTTGAGTATATACGAAATTCTACATGAATTGATATAAATTATAACAATTATATAAATTCTAATAATTATTCAAACTGCCTAAAAGAAATAGATCGTTTCAGGGGAGGGGAGTTTTGTGACACAGTCACAAGTTCTCAGGGGCTACTCCCAGCCCTGTGCTTGAGAGTCTTCACTCTTGACTTTGCTCAGGGCACCTCATGGAACCAGGGATTGAGACAAGGTCAGATACATTCAAGGCAACCACCTTAATCCCTGGGATCTCTCTTGTCCCAGAAGAACAATTAAAAAATTAAAATGTTGGCAGTTAGTTATTACCTTGTTTCAGTATATAATTTCAACAAGCAAGAAAGTTTAGATGGGTGAAAAGGTAGACAAATAATACAAGGCACAGAGCAAATCATACAAAAATATGCTATACATATTTTATCAACTGAGCTTTGACAAAGATGCTAAGATAATTCAATAAAGATAGGAAAGTCTTTTTTAAATGATGTCTAGATTGCTGTGTGCTAAAAAGTTGTAAGCATTAATAGTTCCCTGACACCATACAAAATAATGAACCCAGAATGAATCATAGACATAAATCTACAACTCAAAAGTACAAAATTTCTAAGGAAAAAACACCCCAGATGAGTATCTTTGTGATTTATGTATACGTACAGGTTTCTTAGAGTCAAAAATCATGAGCCTCAAAAAAAAAATGAAAAATTCAACTTCATTAAAATCAAAACCTTTGGGGCTGGAGCAATAGCACAATGGGTAGGGCATTTGCCTTGCACTCGGCTAACCCGGGTTCTAATCCCAGCACCCCATATGGTCCCCCAAGCACTGCGAGGAGTAATTCCTGAGTGCACGAGCCAGGAGTAATCCCTGTGCATCGCCGGGTGTGACCAAAAAAGAAAAAAAAATCAAAACCTTTTGTTCCTTGAAAAATATCATTAACTAAACAAAAAGCCAAACCATATATCAGGGAAAAAACACTCATGATGTATGTGAAACAAAAAATCTTGCATCCAGATCTGATCAAGTTCAGTAAGATAAACCAACAATAATATAGGTCAATAAAAACTAATATGAAACCACTTTCCCAAAGATATCAAATGACCAGAACACGCCACATCAATAGTCACCAGGAGCATGCACATTAAAACCACACTGAACTATCACTAGATTATCATTAGGAGGCTAAAATGGAATGGTTGGTCACAATACTGTTGGACAGAATATGGTGATGGTGGTTTAATAGGCGAAGACTGTAGCAGGAAGGGGTGCCTGGGCTTCCTTGGTCTGTCCCAGCTCCTAGCATAAACTTCCATTTTCTATACCAGCCCATCTCTGAAATGAAGGATTTGCTTCAAGATTATGGCAATCTTTAGCACACACAGACACAATGAAGCATGCTTTTTTGAGGTTTGTCAAAAGATCTCTAAGCAGAGCTTAGAAGGAGTTTCATAAGAGTAACAGAGAAAAAATGTCAGGATTGGATCTCTTCGGAAAGGGAACCTTCCAGCAATAACTTCTGTCTCCTGGGCTCTCTTTCCTGAGCCTCATTTTGATTGGTTATTATGAAGCTAAGGAATATCTAAAAATATTGCCAATTTCACTCAAAATATTGATAGGATGATCAGTATTCAAGTACAGGCAGCCTGACCTCAGGCTGAAGTATTTAGCAGAGATCCTTCCTATCCTGGGCAGGCTCTGCCCTGGAGCACCTAGATATGTTGTCTGGTCCCCTGCTTAGATTGCCAAAGTTGGCTCTCCATCACCAGTGGTGTGTGGAGTCCCACTCTCAGTCATCTGTTTAATCAGGAAGTCATCTCTTGCTTTAGCCATGTGGATTCAATACAGGGTTGGTTCCTTCAACAGGGACCATTTCCTATCAAAGTAATATGCTGATGAAAACAATTATCAGGGGGACCTGTGGCAACATTGGGGAGGGCATGGGGAGTGGGAATGGGGTTTGGAGGGTCACACTCAGTTGTGCTAAGAGGTTATTCCTGGCTCTTTACTCAGGAGTGACTCCTGATGGTACGCAGACGTCTATATGTGGTGCCAGCAATTTGAATCAGGGTTGCCACCGCAAAAGCTACAGGAGAGGCAAGTGTCTTACCTGTACTATCTCCTCAGCCCCTTCATTGAATTTCTTGGTAGAAAAGAGTTTCAAAGACCTCAAGGAGAATGTAAGTGTATTGGGGAGCATGGTTAACATAAAGGAGAAACTGAGAACCAAAATGAGAAGCATAGCTGAAAATGCTTGTAGGAGTTCAGTACTAGGTTTGGGGAAGTAACAGAGGACATAAGAAGAAAATGCAAGAGTTGGAAATAAAAAAAGACAAATTTGTGACCTATACTCTTCTGGTTCCCTGGTCCTCTATTTATCTGAGAGACGGTTTCTGATCAACTTTTTGTGGTTATTCAAAGAATTTGCCAGAAAGTTATACCTCATGCTTCTTCAAACTCCTTGGCACTAATTAGAAAAAGAAGAAATAGCACAATTTGTGTGCCTTAAGTCTGAAAAGAAGCAAATTAAGCAGCTGGGAAATCCAGATTTTTCTCAATTACTATCTACAGATACAAGAACAAAGAATAATATAATCTGTTTAAACGCAAAACTGTGAAATGATTGTTTTAACCAGTGTGACTTTATGTATTCTGAATGGAAGTGATTGTGTTTCTGAATCAATCAAATTTTCCAATATAATCAACCTCCTTGATAATATTACCCAGACAAATTTAAAGACAACAAGGAGCACTTCCCTGTTTCAACTTAAAAGGATTGGAAATCAATTTCCAATTTGTCCTCAAGGAAACTTTCCCCAAACTTTCTCAAGTTCATCCATATTCCCTTGGAGCTGCATCCTTCTCTGGACGTGTCAACTTCAGTGTAACCAGCATCTGTGCTCCCGCCCTCCCTAGAGGGAGGTTAGGAGACAGATCAAAGTGGCAGATGCTAGGAAGGGACTCGGCACCGGGGAAGTGTCAATGATCTGGAGGTTAAAGGGGACCAGTAAGTGAGAAGGGCAGCCTGAGGTTGGGCAGATAAAAGAACAGACTAGAAAAGTTGAGACAGGATTGTCAACTCTTTTTACACCATTTGTACAATACATCAAGAGTCAAAGGCAGACCCAAAGTGGCCTCCAGTAGCCCTCCTAATTAATGGAAGAAGTGACTGTTTAACTATGACAATGGCAAAGTTGGATACTTAGCACTTCTACTATCCTGTGTTGGTGTAGGGACCTCAGTGCTAGCATCAACTGCATAGTTGATGGGAACTAAAACGCTTACTGGAAAACCTGTGGGAATAGGAGAGTCTCTATGCTTGTTGCTCTTGTAGGAGAGACAGTTGTAGGAGGAAGTTTTGCCCTACTGTGTTTTTGCACAGTATAGGATACTGATAAAGACAGCAGACTGTGACTGGGTCTTCTTGGTCTCCAGAGGAAAAGTACAATCTCTTAGACTAGAATTGAAACATCCTCTGCATATAGATTATTGGGGTGACCTTCCACTGACCTGTCAACATGAGTATTGGCCCTAGTGCCAGAGCAGACTAGCCCTGAAGACCTCATCTTGTGCATGTGTTAATTTTTAGTTCTGGGTTTGGGTGAATTCCCTGAGGTGGAGGCTAAGCTTTCAAGTTGATGATAGTATGTGTATATTTCAGTTTTTAACAAGTATGGGTTGATCACAGGCTACCAGATGAAGCTCTTTCCAGTCAACAGTGTTAACTACAGCTTGAACTAAACACTGTTTCCAGCTATATTGTTCTTCTCGTCACTCCTTCACCCAACTGATCACACTGTCAAACCTCTCTGACTTGGCTATGATGTCCCCCGACACCAGGAAAATATTCATTGCTTGGAAGTGAGTTCCTTATGAAGAACTCTTTAGTGACAGAAATAATATCTGATGCTTCTGATCCCTCCTTGTGCGTAGCTTACAGAATCTTTCATGTTGTGGGTCCACAGGTGACCTTCAGTAAATGCTTTCTGCAAATAACTGAACTACATAAGTGACATTATTAGAACAGGGGTGGAAATCAGAGACAAAAGCATGAGAATTCCCATCCCCTCCTTTCCCACCACCATTCCTGTGGAGATACTCTTAGGCTTAATGCTCTTGATATGTGTATTATTAATAACATCTGATAAATATTCAGCATTTATTAGCTTCTGGATGCTTTCTGTGTACATGCATTTAATCTTTACAACAAACTTGTGAATTATCTATTATAATTATTCCCATTTCACTAATGAGGTCCTTGAAGCAGAACAATACAAGATGACTTGCCCAGGGTGCCCACAAAAAATGTAATCACTTAACCCTTTGTAATATCAGCTCAGAGGAGGGAGGGTATATATGGCATAGCTGGTTTCCTTGTGGCTTCTACTACAGCTATTTTAGGATTGATCTTTGTGTACCTCCTTCATCTCTAAATGATACTGATTTCTTCCTGGCAATATCCTAATGGTAGGCAAGCCAGCACACACATAAGATCAATTTCTGAACCAATAAAATTTATCTAAATTTGTTCTGGATCAATGCAAGTCCCATTCTGCAAGTCCCATGAGGGAAACAAAATGTAGATCAAAATGTCTTGCTAAAACTTCCAGACCACTAAACGTACTTTCTGGTCCTGCTGGTAAGGCCATATTGATTATGTTGATGACCCATTGAAAGAATCAATCTGCCTTGCTTCCATATTTGTATAGATAAATCAAAGCATATCCCAGGAAATATACTTAAATTCTCTCAGTTAATCCTCCCAAAATCGAATAGGATAGGTATAATTATTATTTTCATTTTAAATTTAATAAAACTAATGCAAATTGAGGTTTGCTAAGTTGTAAAACTCCTGGGTAGTTCAAGATTTACTCCATAACTAAATATTTGATTACAAGACATATCTATTTTGTACTTATTATGAAAGTTTTTCATTAGATCTAGGATCGTCTCCTCTGCATTTCTTACACACCCACACCTAGTCATCCTTGGAGTGGTTCCAGTGTCACTAAGATCAGTATCACAGACTCTGGGAATCCAACTGACTTGGGCCTTTTCCCACCTACACCAACAAAATGCATCACTTTTCCTGGATACTGCCATAGCACTGGGCATTTAACTTTATCCTGTTTTCCTTGGCCAGGTGATCAAGCCTTTGGCATTACAGCAGAGATCCTGACTACAATTCTACTGAAAACAGCATTTTTAATAAAATCAGAATACCTTCGACTCATTCTTTTACTTGAAGACATTCAGTTTAAGGAACCACGACCTCCTAGACCTGGAAGTATGTAGTTCCCTGTTTATTCATTCTTGTCTCTGTGGAGCCAGGCAAAGTGTCTCCACCTAATGGACACATCCAAGCATTTTTAAAGGGAGGAAATTCTGATTCACCACTCCCGGAGCTCCATGTCTAGCGCAGATTTTATGGCACTACACAAGTGGCGGTTCAATGGTGTGTGCAAGCTTCACTTTCCTTTAGAATCAACGCAAGTTTTACAGAATCTTACCTAAGTCCTCAAAGGCCCATAAAGCCCTTCATGGGGCTCAAGAGAATTGTTCCCTGCAAGATTTTAAAATTGCTTCTAAGTTACTTATCATTCACGCAGACTCCTGCTATTCTTTAAAATTCATATTGATTTTGGAAACAGTCCTTTAATTGATATCAAAAAGAAATTACATTTTCCAGGCCGTAAATCTGTTTCACTCCCAATATTAAATTCATCATCTCTGTAAATAATTTTTTCTTATTATGCATATGTATTAACCAAACTATAAATAGCATCATTAGCAGACTCATGGTTGCCTTAACAATCAGTGACCCATGAATTTGATTAAGTAAAATTGATTCCTGGTGAAATTTTCCCTTAAATGATATGGCCATTCCTACAGAATGCCTGGGCAAATGAAGGCATTAGAGAGTCTTTACCTTCCATTTCACATGGACTTCAATAAAGCAGTATAAAGCAGAGATTTTCATAGACTTACCTGTTGCTGAGCAGCTCTTTAAAAATTCCTCCTTTAGCATCATGCATGTTCATTCTTTTTTTTTTTTTTTGGTTTTTGGGTCACACCCGGCGATGCACAGGGGTTACTCCTGGCTCTTCACTCAAGAATTACCCCTGGCGGTGCTCAGGGGACCATATGGGATGCTGGGATTAGAACCTGGGTCGGCCACGTGCAAGGCAAACGCCCTATCCGCTGTGCTATCGCTCCAGCCCCAGCATATTCATTCTTATTTGAGTATTCAAATAAGAATATTCAAAGTCAACTTTGAAGTTTAAGAAAAAAACATTTCTACATTGCACTCACTTCTAAACACACAGACAATCTTGGGGCCCTCATCCTGAAGTCCAATCGCCACATGTGGAGAGAAAATAAGAGGCAGAGATGGTGGGGGAAGAGCTAAGAAAGTTTGAGATTCCTCCTAGAATAATCCATAGACACTGGATATGGCAACACCACACCAAGGACACCACACAATAAAATAAGACATCCAGGATGTCATTTCAAGATGAGAAAAGAAAATTATGGGATCAAAGCCACAGAGAAGGCATAAGGATTAAGGCTAAAGATATCTGGAGAAAATGAAAATGTTAGGTGACTGGATTATATATTTACGTTCTTTTCCTTTCCTCATCTTTGCCCTCATTTTTATACTTATATTGTTATTTTATTAATAAAGATGAAACTTGGAGATTGGGTAAACAAAGAAGGGAAGGAAAAGTTAAGTTAAAAAGAGGCTTACTCTTAGCCTAACCAACCCATGACTCTAATAAAATGCAAAGTTATAGAGAGTCATAAACCTGGTGTCAGATCCAGTGTGAGCCCTGCTCACCACACAGTGAGAGGTTGAAGGGGGGCAACCCCCACCTCAGGTGTATGGTACCTTAATGGTCATAACTCGACAGCACTGGGGACATGGGAGGCATTCACAGCCGCCCATCCCACATCTGGAAAATTGGGGGTATTTATTTATGTTTATGCTAAACATTTACTTATTTAAACTACATTGGACGGTAGTTTTAACTATAAAATTATATTGATATACAGTTTTATTGACATAATCACACTGTACTTCAAAAGAGGGGATGAGATGGCTGCCCAAGGAGACAGGGGTTTGCTCTAATACAGCGTCTCCAGCAACCAGGAAGAACAGATGCTTATGATTTGAGTTGACCATGTTGAGAAAAATCTTTGGTTGATCTGAAAGCAAGATCCTTCATTCCTGCAAGGAAGACCTGTATGTGTGGCTCGGGGGGAACTGGGTTGAAAGGCACAAATAGAGTTAGTCTACACGACTCCACTTTGGTCTCTATACCCTGCCGTGTATTGTGATTTCAGAAGGAGAAGAAAGAAAATTGGTCAGAAGCAAGTAGATAAGGACACAATGACTGAATTTTTAGATACAAGAAGTTATATGAGTCACACAGAATTAGTTTCAAAGAGAACTAAACCTAACAGCATCATACTGAAATTACAAACACATATACAAATCACAGCTAAATCAACAAAAGTTGGCACATGGATACATTTGTGCAGTTTACACCTATAACAAAAGAGAGAATATTTTTGTTATTTAAAGAAGTTTCTTCATGCAGTTTTCCAATCAATCCCCTCACCCTGAGGTAACGGCAGCACTGTAGCACTGTCGTCCCGTAGTTCATGTATTTGCTTGAGTGGGCACCAGTAATGTCTCCATTGTGAGACTTGTTACTGATTTTGGCATATCAAATACTCCACAGGTGACAGGCTCTGCCGTATGGGCAGGATACTCTTGGTAGCTTGCCAGGCTCTCCAAGAGGGACAGAGGAATGGAACCTGGGTCAGCCGTGTGCAAGGCAAATGCCCTACCCGCTGTACTATCACTCAGTAAACAATATCTCATTTCAACTAATGAGTTCTTTTTGTCTATTCTTAAACAACAGAAAAGTGAGTCCACACAATAGGTCCTTTCTTGTTTGTATTCTTTTCCTCATTGTGTTTTGAGATTCATCTGTGATTTTATTTTATTTTTTACAAAATATTTAATTTATGATGCATGAAACTCAAAAGAAATGGAAACTTATTCAGCCTGATAAAGGATAGGAAATGTAGGAAATGTATAAATGTGTTTTACTATAAAAGGCTTAGGTTCTTTCTTAGTGTCTAGGCTACTACAACAAAGTTCCACGAACAACAAATTAGCTTATGCACCACAATTTTGGAACTTTGGGATTTGCACAGTGTAGATGCCTGCTGACTCAGTTCTGGATGACAGTGCTCTTTCTGCAGTGTTAGAGAGCTGACTGTTTCAGAGAAAGAAACAGAGACAGAGGAGAGACAGAGACAGAGAGACAGAGACAGAATAGGCACAGAGACAGAGGCAGAGCCTGAGAAAGACAGAGAAAGAGTCTTACTATAGAACCACTCATCTTCTGTACATTAATGAGGATCTACCCTCACTATCCCATCTAAGCCCATTATGCCCCAAAGGCCTCACCAAGTTCCCTAACACTTGGAGTTAGAGCTTTCAAGCTATGTATTTTAAGGGAATACAGACCTTTAGTCCCAACATGCTCCTTCAGCTAGTTCCTGCTGTTCCTCTCAGTTTACAGGTCATACTCATGGCTCCGGTGAGCATCAGCAAACTTCACTTGGAGCAGGTTTGTATCCCTAAAAGGTGCTAGAATGAAACTGTTTAACATCAAACCTTAAAAGCTGTGTTTTACGAGAGCTATTCCTGTTTCACTGTTGTATATTTGCAATTGCCACAGGTTATGGCAGTTTGCCTTCTCTTCCCACACTAGGTCTTGGACTAAAAAGCATCCCGATATCCAGGATATAATTTTCTTAAGGAAAAAACACATACGGGCTTAAGGAAATTTTCTTAAGGAAAAAAATACATATATCTATTAAACCCTATTGAACTTCAGGCCCCCAGACCACAGTGGGGAAGGGTGGGCCTTGTATTTCTGGGTTCTTTCCTCTTTTTACTACCTGTGAAGTGCCTTTTCTTTCCCACAAGTCTCTGGAGATGAGCAGGCAAAAGGGGAGACCAATGATATCATTCTTTTATTATTTTTTTTAGAATCACCATAAGATATAGTTACAGACTTACAAACTTTCGTGATTACATTTGTCACACAATGATTGAGTACCCATTCTTCCACCAGTGCCCATTCTCCACCACCAATGTTCCCAGTATCCCTCCCGCCACCCACACCCCAACCTGCCCCCCTACCTCTGTGGCAGGCACATTCCCTTTTATTCTCTCTCTCCATTTGGGTGTTATGGTTTGCAATGCAGGTAGTAAGTGGCCATCATGTTTGATCCATCGTCTATTTTCAGCATGCATCTCCCATCCCATGCGAGCCCCCCTAAAGATATCATTCTATATTGGAGTTGTTCACATTCTCTCATCCTGCTCGCTCAGCTTCAGGGGATCCTCACAGCAGTTATCTCTCTGGTAACAGTGGCCTTGTCACTCCCTATCTCTTAGTTGCAGTTCTGCTCCTCTGCTCTCAGGATTGGGGGCAGCTCAGGGCTTCCCAAACTCCTCTATGATTTCTCTCTCTTCTCTCTCTCTCCTCTCTCTTTCTCTGTCTCTACTAGCAACCTCCTCCTGGGTTCTCTGGGTCCGTCTCTGTGGCCAGGGCAGCTCCCACCACTGTCAGTGCTTAGTTAACTGCACCCTTGCAGTCTCTATTCTCTCAGGGGTCAACTCACCCCCCTGAACCTTGGGGAACTTTTTTTCATAGAAAAAAAAACTAGACATGTACACAAGTATTCAAGATTTACTTCATTGGGTCTCATTCTCAAGGTCCTACTCTTTTGCCTAAACCATGGGTTTGTTCCCCATTCTCAATACATGACATTGAGCACAGAACCCCACTCAGACTTAGTATTTCTGCTCAAAGTCTCAGCTTATCCTTGACCCATAGACTAAGCTCAGTGTTTATGAGGCAAATGGTTCTGCAGACTCACCTGGTGGATTGCTGGGGTCACCCGAGCAACACATAATGGAGCTTGGCAGGGTCGTGAGGTGCCAGGGATTGAACTCGAGATCTCAAACATGTGAGGCATGCACTCGACCTCTTTGAGTTATCTCTCAGTCCCCTCGTCACATTTTGTTCTATAGCTTTTCTGTTTCAATATTTCCAGCTACAATTTTAAAGAGATGAGGATAAAGCATTTTTGACCCTTGGTCATCTCAGAGTGGTCAAAAAGGCCTCTTCAGGGAGGCAGTATTTTAGCAGAGAACTGAATGAAATGAGAGGTGAGAAGTTTGTCATAGGCCAAGGGCACGGCAAACGCAAAGGCTCAGAATGATTAATAAGTCTAGCCATTCCAGGAATAGAAAGAAGATCGGTATGACTGGAGTGGAATGAGTGAGAGAGAGTGATAGATGAGATCAGAGGAAGAGGCTGGGGCCAGGCCCTGATGTCCCTGCTGGCCAAATGAGCATTCTAGACTCCATCAAGGTGAATGACAAGATGTGAAGAGCTTTGCACGAGAGCATAACACCACATAATTCCCGCTCTTGGAAGATCCTCCTGCTTACTGTATGGAGACAGCCTATACAGGGATATGGGCACAGGGGAATATTTTCAGTGGTAAAGGGAGAAACTGATGTGGCATGGGTTGTTTGGAAAATTTCCTCCCTCTGTCACAAGGAAATGGGAAGTTCAAGCTCCTTTGTTGTTCTGCATGACCACTGACAATTTCTCTTTGTTGTCAGTGAAATTTTCATAAAAGTGATGCCTTTCACTTCTGGACCAAGAAGATAAGAATCAGTATTTCTTCTTCCTTCTCCTTGTCCATATTCCCTGAGCAATGGGCACTGAGGGCTTGGGGATGGTGTAGCAATCTATAGCATCCGATGCTATAGAATGGAAGTGACCTGAGCTTCTGTGTCTCCATGTAAGAAAGCCTCTTGCTATGAGAACACATTGCATTAAACTCTAATATAAGATAGAATTTTACTTATATTTTCTTTTGTGTCAAATCATTGAAATGAAGATGTTCATTGCATGATCTAGCATTCACCTATTTGCAAAGGATGCTTTGATGAGGTTCATGAAAGGTGAACAAAATTAGAACACAGAGTGAGCAGATGCTAGCCAAACTGTCCAGTGACCATTCAAGACATTGTGAATAACAGGTTCTTGTCCTCACAAGACTCAGAAAATGTTTTATTGCTAGAATGTTATCATTGCCAAAATGAAGCTCTGAGAAGCTAAATCATTCATATGGCGCATGGGATCACACAGCTATGTGGGGGTCAGAGATAGGATTAGAATGCTAGCACTGTCTATACCTCATGCTGCTTCTTTACTGAGTTGTTCCTTTGTTAATGCAAAATCTGCTTACAGGGGATAAGTTAAACAAAGGGATACAAATTTGACAGACACGTTAGTTGTTATGGTTATGGGAGGGGAGACAAGGCCACAGCAGATGTGAACTTCTTGTCTCACCACAATGCAGGATGTGTATACATCTCTGGAGGAGGGGCAGGGGTGGGGGAAGTTTGGAGCATATCTGCTAATTGTGAGACTTTCATATCAAGGCCCAGGTTTTCTCATTTCTGGGTCCTCAGAGATGTCCCCACATATAGAAAACATCAGTATGTGTTTTCAGAATGGTGATTAGATGTGATTAGATAGTTCAGTAACGACAAACCCCTGATGGCGCAGTCCATTGGAGGGATGGGAGAACACAGCCCTCTCACACATCATCTCTTATGCCCTGGGTATGAGCCAGCTTGTCTTCCTCCAGCAGTACCTGCATTATAGTGTTAGTCCCAGTGCCACATCCTGAAGGATGCTGAACTAAAACTGTAGAGAAAAACTTGGGTTGACTGACTTTTTCTTCCCTTCACTAACACTCCTGCAAGTTTCTGACCTCCCTCAATTGCTCTCATTTTCTCTAAGGTATCCTGGCTGCTGGCCTCCTTTCTGCCCAGTGTGTGCTCCACCTTGCAAGCAAGCGTCCTTGTAGGAGAGAAGCACGAGTGTTCATACCTGTGCCACACTGAATGATAAGCATGCCAAACACTCAGCTGAGATTTGTGGCTGCCACTACTTGTTTGCATTTATATTGCACAGTCCTTGAAGGCAAGATCTTTTCCTGTGAGACATGAGCCCTACTGAGACCGAGGGTGGAGGAGACGAAAGTCTAGCGGAAGCATTGCTGCGTAGACAGTCACACAGATGCCAAGAAAGGATTGAAGTCACTTAGATGGAAAAGGCAATCACCCAACCAGACAATGAAGAGCCTGATTCAACCACTGGAGTTGAATAAAACTCCTGCTTTCTGTAACCGTGGGCAGTGTAATAACACCCCTCTGCTAAACTGTATTATGTGTTGACAATTATTCACTCCTTCTCCACCCAGGCCATGGTTTCCTGTAGGCAGAGTATATAATTTCCCACCCTCACTGATTTTAGGTTTGGCCTAGAGACTTGCTCTGGCTGATGAGATGTGTAGATGTGACATAGATGGTGTCTGGATAGATTTTAGATGCCCTTGGGGAATCTGGCTCAGCCGTTTTGCTCCTACCTTCCACTATGAAAACAGCCTGTCCAGAGACTAGCCACTCATTTAGTTTGAATGTAGAGTCCAGCTTTGGTCAGCCTAGGACGTGGAATGACCCAACCTGCTGCCCACCAAGGAGAGTCAGTAAGAAATAAATGACTGGTAGAATAAGCACCAAACAAACCAGGAATTGTTGTTACTGCCACAAAAGCTAATTAATTCAACTCCTCTTATGCTTCAGAAGGGTGTTCCCTAACATTACTTCCTGAGCTAGTATGCTCATGTATACACGTGTATGTTTTCCAAACTAGGTCTCATTTTCTTCATGATCAAGAGTAGAAGCCTCGGTGGCAGTGAGGGGCAGGTGAGCCTAATCCCATATGGAATGGCACGCCAGGCTCAGCATAGCTTCCTCTCCCCTCACAGATTCTCTCCCACCATGCCTGTGCACCCTCTGGATGGCATACATCTGGGACCCCACACCTGAAGTGTGTCAGAATCTCGCAAGCCATGTCCCTCCTGCTACACTGTGAGCCCCTTCAGCACTGGGCCAAGCCTCAGACCCCTACATTCTACAGGATTAGAAATTTCTAGGAAAGGCTTGATCCATCCACAAGAAAACTTCTGTGCAGCCTCACCTTTGCCCTTCATTAGCTAGGACCACAAGGCATGTCACTTAGTCTTCTATCAAAACTGTACCAGGAATACTTGAACTCTCTTCCTTTTAGAGTTCTTATAAAAAAAAAACTAGATGGATTAATGAAGAGGTGTGATTGTGCATCACCTGCAGCGATGGGGTGAGGTGGGGGGCAGGGTACACTGAGCCTTGGAGAGGTCAGCACAAGGCAGGCCAGTCATCTCTCCTGCTGAGCTCAGCTCCCCAAGGGACTCACCTTTCTGGTATTTGCAGTCCGAGTGGCAGCCTGGCCACCTCCAAACAGCCTGAGTGTGGGTTTAGCCTCCAGCTCCAAGCCCCTGCTCAGGACATGAAAGTAGGCAGGGTGGGAATTATGTCAAGAGAAATTATTTGAAAGTCTGGAAAAGACTAGAAAAAAATCCACCCTGAATAATAGGTCTGAAGGTGCCAGACCAGCTCAGCAGGTTACAAAATCATTAGCTGGAAGGCTGAAACATTTTTGTTTCCCCATTAATCACTCCAGCATCTTCTTTGGTTTCCGAGAAGCCCTGTGTGGAGCAGGAGAAGGTGGAAATGCATTTTGAGGGAGAGATGCTCTTCCAGCTTGCTCCAGAATCAGGAGCAAACTGAAGCCACACATGGTGCACGCCCCTCGTATTGTGGGGTGGGGAGCCTGGAGCTGGGGCCGCAGGGGCTGAGGAGTCCACCATCTCGTTCCTGGTGGAGGGCCCTCTCCATGCTGCTAAACAATAGCCTGCCTCAGCCACAACTCTTAGAACGTGTGTATGGGGATGTGTGTAAGTGTGCCTGTGGGTGTGGTTGTGAGTGGGCTTGAGTGGGCTTAAGAGCGCACAAGTGTGTGTGAGGGGAGGTGAATAAAGATGAGCATGTGTCTTCCATAAAAAGGGGGAAGCATTGGCAACTGGGGAATCAAAGGAACAAATGAGGGCAAACTAGAGACACATTATTGGGATATATCCTTCTTTTAACCTAAGAACTAAGGAGACACCCTTCTCTGAGTCCTTTCTCAAACCTGCCACCAAAGTGTCTTACCTGGAGTCACATTATAAAATATAACTCCAAGGACCTGCCGGTGGTGGGAGATGTGGGCTGAAAGTAGACTATAGACTGAACATGATGGCCACTCAATACCTCTACTGCAAACCACAACACCCAAAAGGAGAGAGAGAACAAAAGGGAACGCCCTGCCACAGAGGCGGGGTGGGGTGATGGTGGTGGGAGGGATGCTGGAAGCATTGGTGGTGGAAAATGGGCACTAGTGGAGGGATGGTTACTCAATCATTGTATGACTAAAACGCAAGCACTAAAGTTTGTAAGTCTGTAACTGTACCTCACGGTGATTCACTAATAAAAACAAAAAAAATATGACTTGAATACCTTATCTTCATCCCTAATTTTTTGTTGCTCCCTTTTCTATTCTGTCACTCTAGCCTTTCACTGGAAGAATGCAGACTGTTCTGAGTTTTTCCTGAGCACCTTTCATCCTTCAGTGAGTGGACACAGGTTGGCAAAGCTCAGATGAACAGTAAGGACCAAGGAACAGCCACATCTGCTCATCCCATCGCCAGAGCCTGTATGAAAAATGAAGTCCTGGACGTATTTTCAAATCATTCATTCTAATCTTACATGCCTGAAATGGAAATGTTGGCAGGTCTCCAACAATTAGTAACTTGGAGATATGAAAACTACTGTGTAGCTCCACTAAGCACATGCTCTGGCATAGTTAAGCTATATTTTCAATTTTGGAAAGATCGAAAGAATTTTTCTTCTTTTAGAAAGGGACTGTCAGAAGAAGGCTGTGCAAGCCAGCACTGTGCGCTGAGTCTGAGTCTGCAGTGAGTGTGAGCGTCCGCCCATCAGCAGAAGCAGTGCAGGTAAGAGGCGGCAGTGGGCAGTGTTTGGAGAGCAGACACTTCCTGTGTGGGTGATTCAACTGTCAGGTGACTGACACCAGATTGGAAGGGAAGCACTGTAAACCCCAGGAGTTTTCATTGTCTTTGAAAAGGACTTAAAACAAAAAGGAAAGGAAAGGTAACTAAGAGGAAAGTAAACCATCTCTTAAGGGAATTTAGAGAATGATGAGAAAGCAGAAACCCAAAGCAAAAGTTAAGTCAGAAGGAATATGGTCCGGAGGTTCGTAGATAAGAGCCGAAAGGTGTTAAAAGGATTCCTAGAGGAAATCTCAAGTCAGGCAGCAGACAATGCAATTTTGGTTCAAAGGCACCAATCTGCCTCACCCCCGCCTTTTTTTTTCTAAACTCATTGAAGCATTGAACTTACTCACCTCTTGTAGAAAAACTCGATGCATATGGTTTAACTTTAATCCACTTATTTTTACAGGGAAAATCAAGACCAACTGTTTCATTAGCACTACAATTGAGATATAAACTATTTATACCTGGAGAAGAGGCATCTCCATACCCACTTGATCCCAAACAGTGCAGCCCTTGACAAATACCTTCTCAAATGCCATGTTCCTTATTGTAGGAAAGAAATAAGATAGGCTTCAAGTCATGTAGAACTCTCTTCCAGAGTTATAAACACCCCTTCTGTATTGCTGAAAAAATTCAAATATGACTCCCGTTCTGTGACTTTAAATTCCACAAATGAGTGCAATCTTTCTATGTCTGTCCCTCTCTTTCTGACTCATTTCACTTAACATACTTTCCATGTTGATCCATCTATATGTAAATTTCATGACTTCATCTTTTCTAATAGCTGCATAGTATTACATTGTGTAGATGTACCAAAGTTTCTTTAACCAGTCATCTGTTCTCAAGCACTCAGGCTTTTTTTTTTCCAGATTCTGGCTATTGTAAACAGTGCTGCAATGAACATATAAGTGTAGATGTCATTTCTACTATACTATTTTGCATCTCTGTGATATATTCCCAGAAGTGGTATTGCTGGGATTACTTCACAGCTTAGAAGCCAGCTTCACATGCTGGGGGAAAAGGTAGCTCAGATAGAGAAGGGACCACCAAATAAAGGATGCTAGGAGAGCCTAATTGGGATGGGAGATGCGGGCTGAAAGTAGATTATAGACTGAACATGATGACCACTTAATACCTCTATTGCAAACCACAACACCCAGAAGGAGAGAGAGAGAGAGCAAAAGGGAATGCCCTGCCACAGAGGAGGGGTGGGGTGCAGTGGGTGGGGTGGGGGTGATGGGAGAGATACTGGGACCATTGGTGGTGGAAAATGGGCACTGGTGGAGGGATGGGTAAACAATCATTGTATGACTGAAACGCAAGCATGAAAGTTTGTAAGTCTGTAACTGTACCTCACGGTGATTCACTAGTAAAAAATTTTTAAAAATTCAAACATGAATAAAAGTTGTGTTATTGCAGAACTAACTTTGAAACTATTGTTGGAAGGAGGCACAGGAATCACTTCCAGCCATTGCACATAAGACACATCCCTGTACAATGACTTCAAGCTGAAAGCCATGGTTTCAGATAAATAAAAGAGGAAATGATGGTGGCGGGAGAGCTTTATGGCCCTAGGTCATGCTGAAATCTCAGGTTGTATGTCCAAAAGAGAGGATGCAGAGAGCTCTAGAATTCCTTCCCTGCCAGACTCAAGGACACAATGACAAGTCTCCAAGTAAGGAAAGAAATCACAATCAGAATTTTTGTTTGAATTTTTTATAGATGTATGGTAATTTACAGAGTACTACTGCTACAAGTTCAAACTCACAGCAAAGTATATCTCCTTCATAACATCAGGAAAATTATCCATAAAAGTTAGAGGATATTTTAGTTTTTGAAAATTTGAGAAGGCATGGTATACTTGTATTTACCACTAATCAAACATCAATGATTTTGTGACCTTGCATTTAGTTTGTCCATGCTCTGATTTGGAACACAAGTTGTATGCAAACTTAATTCTGCTACCTTCTTTAACTATTTTATATACTTATATTTTATATATTTATTTTTGTATTTAAAATTATTTATTTTTTAAAATTTTTTAAAATTTTATTGAATCACTGTGAGATAGTTGCAAGCTTTCATGTTTGGGTTACAATCTCACAATGATCAAACACCCATCCCTCCACCAGTGCACATTCCCTACCACCAATATCCCGGGTATACCCCACCTTTCCCACCCTCTCCGTGCCTCTATGGCAGACAATATTCCCCATACTCTCTCTCTACTTTTGGGCATTATGGCTTGCAACAGACACTGAGAGGTCATCATGTTTGGTCCATTGTCTACTTTCGGCATACATCTCCCATCCCAACTGATTCCTCCAGCCATCATTTTCTTAGTGAGCCCTTCTCTATTCCATTTGCCTTCTCCCCTCCATTCATGAAGCAGTCTTTCAGCTATGGGGCAATCCCCCTGGCCCTTATATCTACTGTCCTTGGGTATCAGCCTCATGTGATGTTATTTTATACTCCACAAATGAGTGCAGTCCTTCTATGTCTGTCCTTCTCTCTGTGACTCATTTCACTTAGCATGATACTCTCCATGTCTATCCATTTATAAGCAACTTTCATGACTTCATCTCTCCTAATAGTTGCATAGTATTCCATTGTATAGATGTACCAAAGTTTTTTTAACCAGTCATCTGTTTTAGGCACCCTGGTTGTTTCCATATTTTGGCTATTGTGAACAGTGCTGCAATAAATATATAGGTACAGATGTCATTTCTACTGTGCTTTTTTGCATCCTTGGGATATATTCCCAGAAGTGGTATTGCAGGGTCATATGTAAACTCAATTTCTAGTTTTTGAAGGACTGTCCATATTGTTTTCCAGAAAGGCTGGAGCAGTTGGCATTGCCACCAACAATGAAGGAGAGTCCCTTTTTCCCCACATTCATTTTTTAAATTTTAATTTGGAGCGATAGCACAGTGGGTAGGGCGTTTGCCTTGCACGCGGCTTACCTGGGTTCAATTCCTCCATCCCTCTCAAAGATCCCAGCAAGCTACCGAGAGTATCCCGCCCGCATGGCAGAGTCTGGCAAGTTCCCCGTGGCATATTTGCTATGCCAAAAACAGTAACAACAAGTCTCACAATGGAGACGTTACTGGTGCCTGCTTGAGCAAATTGATGAGCAATGGGATGACAGTGATACAGTGATATTTATATTTTATATTTTTATAAAATATAGGTGTGTGGGATCCAGAGCTGAGACCTCCAAGCCTGCTCGGATCAGGACTAGGCCTCTTCCGCTTAGATTTCACATTTTTCAGTAGCTAGGTGGTCACACCCAGGGACTGCCCCCGGTGCAGTGTAATCCCAGCAACGGCCAGCATCCAGAAACTTAAAGCCAAGCTCCCAGAAGTGACATCTTAGAGCCTAGTTCTCCCCCTGGGAGAACCTGGCAAGCTCCCGAGAGTTTCCTGCCTCACCCATATTATCTCATTCGTCTAGTCAACCACAAAGTTGAAAAGCCTTGGACCAAGTCTCACAGTGCCCTCTGTTTGTTCACAAGGGCTTTGTGAGCCAATGGAACTCCACCAACCTGATCTCAGCTTTCCCGGTACTTTGAGCCAATTGCCCTGTGCTAGTTCCCACGATTGACTGTGATGACATTTTCTAGGCTTAGCCATTTCCTCTCACTCCATATGCCTTTTTCATTCTCCTGGCCAAAAAGTATTCTCTGTGAATCCGTAAGAAATTTATTTATACCAAGTCAACTAGATTACCAAGACTTGGTATATTACTCTTCCCAGGAACCTTTGCAACTTAAAAGGGATGACTTCTTTGGTCAAAAAAAGAATCTCAAGTTCTGATAGTTGAGGCATCATTATACCTTCAATTCTTTACAATAGGCATATAATGGTGCTCAAGGCTGATTGCCCATACCCATCATCCATGCTTCTACCTTCCTATTACCCTCATTAGTTGGCCACTTTATTGATAAACATGTATGATCAAGATCCACATGGATGAATTTCCAGTGCCACCTCCATGTCTCTTGATGTTCTCTCCCAGTAGCCTTCATTCTTCCATATGTCACTTACAGCCCAAACATGAAAATCTTGTAATCCTGACTAATTTTATGCACATCTTAACTTCTATCTGGCTAGCAAACTTCTCCTCAAATGATTGTTGAATTCATTGGAACTCCCCTCACTGTCAATCCATAAGCTAGTTTCTTTCTTCATTTTCCCTCCCTATCAAACGTACATCTTATGACCTAGCAGTCCATAATACTTTCTTTAGAACTCTAAACTTCCCTACCTCTTTGCTTTCTCGTCACTGATATGTTACAAGAGATTGTGGTCCCAGTTCCTCTCTTGCCCTGAGGCCCAGTACAAGCTTCTGAGTTTTATTGAGGAAAAAAAAAAACAGAAAAAAACAAGAAGACAGATTGGCTTCATCATGGATTAGTGATAACAATTTTCAGCCAACTTTCAACACTGCCCAACAAGCATGTTCCTGTTCGCTCACCAACTCTGCAATATGCTGCCAGCCAAATCTGCCCTCTCAAGCCTTGAACGTCCTAACTTTTTACTCACTCTCTGCTTAAAAACTGGGCTCCACGAAAGTAGAGAGTGAGTCTGAGGGAAATTGTCTGCCATAGAGGCAGGGGGAAGATTGGGATTGAGGGGAGGGATACTGGGGATATTGGAGGTGGAAAATGTTCACGGTTGGAGGGATGGGTGTTCAATCATTGTCTGACTGAAACTCAAACATGAAAGCTTTGTAACTGTATCTCACGTGATTCAATTAAAACAATAACAACAACAACAACAACTGTGCTCCAGGGACCAGAGTGAGAGTACAGAAAGTAAGGCATTTATTTGCCTTGTATGCAGCTGACCTGGGTTTGATCTCCAGCATCCCATATAGTCCCTTGAGCACCACCAGGAGTAATTCCTGAGTACAAAGCGAGGAGCAACCCCTGAACATTACTGGGTGTGACCCAAAAAGCCAATAAAAAAAGAAAGAAAACAAAGAAACAACAAAAATAGCCGGCCTCCTACTTCACAAGAAACACTGAGTCTCTTACAAGGTGCTATCTTGTTCTTTCCCAAGCATGCAAACTCACCCCCTGCCTCCTGTCTCCTGGCCTTTTCTCCCTCCTACCAACAAGGGTATACTATCCAGATCCTATCTTTCTGCAGTTCCCTCTTGAGTAGGTTTCTTCCTAAGATATTTAAATTTCCATAGTCTCCATTTAAAAGCTGCCTTCTCTCAACCTTGCATATGCTTCTTGCTATTGCTTCTGTTCTCCTATCCTTTAAGCCAAGCTCTAAAAAAGGTTGTTTTATGCTTCCTACTTTAGTTCCTCCCTCTCCCATGTCCTCAACCTACTCCCAGCTGGCTTTAGTCCCCACTACTTCATCGGAACACTTCTAGCTTGGTCATCAGAGCTCTGGGTATTCCAAATACAGTAGGTGTGTTTGGTCCTCACCTTACTGCACTTGTCCATTCTTGCTGGCCTTATGAACATGCATTAGTTCTTCATATGCACCCTCTTCCCTTTACTTAATGATATGCTAGAATCTCACATCTACATTTAAGCCAATATTTTGTCCATTTCCTTAGTAACTCTCCCTTCCTTTTATTGATTGCTTCATACTAGAATTTTTTCAGAACTTCCCTCAATTGCCCCTCGGCAATTGTTCTCTTTCCCTAAACATTCTCCTGTGATGAACTCATGATTTCAGGTTGCACCTATTCACAGATGCACCCTGAAATTCACATTTGACCTTGTTCTCTAGTTCTTTTATTCCTTCACACTTTATTCTTCTAGACTTTTAGACCTCTGTTAAACAACTGACTGGTGGCCCACATTTATCACACTCTTAGAACATCTTCTTTTAAAAAAATACCAATTTTCTTTTTAATGGCGGGGCAGGCCCACTCAGAAGGGCTTAGGTGCTACTCCAAGCTCAGTACTCAGACGTTGCTTCCACTATTATTCAGGGGACCATATGGTACTGGGGATCAAATTCAGTGCTCCCACGTGCAAAGTATGTGCAGTACTTTCAGCTATCTCATCTCCCTGTGGAATTCCTATACTACTTTACCCAGCATTCTATCTTCCTGACATGAAGTTGTTGAAGAATATCGCGTAATTCACCAAGTTCACTCACTTCAACCGCAGATCTGTGCTGCTGTTTTCCAAAATGGCCAAATTGAGAGTGACTTTGGTGTCCAGCAGACTGTAAAAAATCCCGACTCAGCAAATTCCTGCCTGAAGGACCACAAATATATATTATTGAATGAAGTTATTTTATGTAACATCTCTAAGCTTCATTTATTTCTCATCAATAAAGTGGGGGAGAATACTAGTTACTAGGACTTATATGGGTTATCTAAATTTTTATGTAGTTGGCATAGAACAGTATCTTCTGTGCAATCAGAGTAGTAACTTTATTATGATTGTGATGTTATTTGAATGGAATTGTTGCTTGTTAAGTTCCTCTGTAAATTGATTCTAAAGAGATTCCCAAGTTCGTGGAGATTGGGCAAGAAGATCATGGCCATCCATGTGACTCCAGTATTTTGTTTATATTTCAGGGGTCCTTCTGTGCAACTTTATTCCTGTAGGCCCAAGAAGAATGCTCTCTGTCTTCTTCAGTGCAAGCCTCTCTACTTTAGTGCAGTCTGCCTGCCTGCCTACATGTACTTTTCTCCTCAGTTCTTCACTCCCTCTTTTCTCATTTAGCCTCTCCCACTTCTCCTCCATTTTAGAATGGAAACATTTGAACTCTCCAAGCTCTAAGCAAAAATGAAAACTTTTTTTATCATTCCACTCTTTTCTTGTTTGTATAGTATTATGGGAAATCTATTGTGATTCTTACATTATTTTCCTTGTGTTGAGGTTTTACTTTTTTCACGTTTCTTTTTTAAATTTTTTAAAAAAAATTTTATTGAATCACTGTGAGATAGTTACAAGCTTTCATGTTTAGGTTACAATCACACAATGATCAAACACCCATCCCTCCACCAGTGCACATTCCCTACTACCAATATCCCCAGTATACTCCCCCTTTCCCACCCTCCCCCTGCCTCCATAGCAGACAATATTCCCTGTACTCTCTCTCTATTTTTGGGCATTATGGCTTGCAACACAGACACTGAGAGGTCATCATGTTTGGTCCATTTTCAATCTTCTTCCTGGTTCTTTCTCTTCTCGAACAAACTTCCTGAATGGAGTGTACACGTGTTACTTCTGGTTCTCTTCAAAGCCTCTTATCAGATGCCCTTTGTCTTCTCAAAGGCTTCCTTCCCATCTCTACAAGGGTCATCAGCCTCATCTTCTGGTATAACTCATCTCCCTGTGTATACTACCACCACCCCCAGCCCAATCCCACACCCATAATGCCCCAGACTTTCTCTTAATTGACTCCATTTCAATATTGAACTCATATTACTGGTGAGAAATTCAACCTCAGATATACTCATGGCTTCTTATCCTTACACTGGGGCAAGGGATGGGGGTGTTCTGTACTGGATCCTAATATCACTGCATCACTGTCATCCCGTTGTTTGTCAATTTTCTCAAGCGGGCACCAGTAACATCTCTATTACACCCAGTTCTGAGATTTTAGCAGCATCTCCTTACTCTTCTTTCGCAATTATTGGAGGCTCTTTCAGGGTCAGGGGAATGAGACCTATTGTTACTGTTTTTGGCATATTGAATACGCCATGGGTAGCTTGCCAGGTTCTTCCGTGTGGGCAGGAAACTCTCCGTAGCTTGCCGGGCTCTCCGAGAGGTATGTATATATCTGTTACTGTATTGGGGATATGAATATGCCATGGGGAGCTTGCCAGGCTCTCCAGTGCAGGCAATAAACTCTCCATAGCTTGTCAGGTTCTCGAAGAGGGAGAACTAGGCTATGAGATGTCGTGCTATATTTTGAAAACTTATATTTTTGAAAACTTGTATTTTGAAAACTTATCCTGACACCCAACTCATGAATGTCTTCCTGGATTTGGGTCGTCAGAGAGATAGGACAGCCATGGGTGTTTAGCTATATCTTAATATAGCAAGCTCATCTGGTATAGATAGTCATTCATTCTGGATTACCACTGAGTACTCACTGCATCAGAGCCGAGGTTCCATATGGTCTTCCTTCTACCAAGCTGGCACAGGAGAAGCTTTGGCCAAGTAGGTATGTCAAGTATCCTGGACTTGGTGTACTTCTGAGGACAGAGAAAAGATGCCTTCTCTGCTAGGAACCACAGGGCCTTGTCCAAGAACTCTCATCAAACTCTGGGAAATTTTCTTTGTTTCCCCTGTCTCCAACTTTATTTGATATCATAAATATCCAGAGCCCTGTATCTTGAGGCACACAGAAAAACAAGGAGTCTGTCACCTGCCTGGATGATGGAAGGAAAACAGAGAAAAGATGGTTCTGTATTTTGAAAACATATCCTGACACCCAACTCATGAATGTCTTCCTGGAGTTGGGGAGTCAGAGAAATAGGACAGTCATGGGTGTTTAGCTTGCAATATTTTTTTACTTTCTTTGACACAGAAGATATGACCAATTATAATATGAGATTATACTGCATCTTTCTTTGTTTGCTGTCACTGTCACTGTCATCCCATTGCGCATAGATTTGCTCGAGTGGGCACCAGTAACATCTCTATTTTGAGACTTGTTACTGGTTTTGGCATATCCAATATGCCACGGGTAGCTCGCCAGGCTTTGCCATGCGGGCAGGATACTCTCTGTAGTTTGCCAGGCTCTCTGAGAGGGGTGGAGGAATCAAACCTAGATTGGCTGTGTGGAAAGCAAATTCTGTACTGCTGTGCTATCGCTCCAGCCCCCATTGTTTGCTATATTATTTTAATATCTCAGCATGAATAACAAAACTTTAGATCTCTGGTAGAAAGTTACCCTCCAAATTTCTGACCCTACACAGTCTCCCTTGATAATCTCACCTTATCATCTTGACTTCTCCCTTCCCCACAAATAGGTGATTCTCACATTGATCTTATAGGTTTCTAAACCTTCTCCACTTGTCCGAGTGTCATATCAAAGTGATCCCTGGACATTGCATTTGCATATCAGACAGGCAACTCAGCCTGCCTGTTGACACAGATCTCCCTGTCCCCGCCATTCAATCCATCATCAAGTCCAGTCAACCTGACCTCAGAACCTCTCAAATCAATCTCCTCTGTCACCCCCAATCTAATCCACCCCACCCTTCATCTGGAACGCAGCATCTGTTTTTGAATTCTTCCACTAACCCTCCCTCCAATCAGTTCTTCCCAGCAACCTAAATGAGAATTTAACAGCCTCTTGTATCCAAAAACTCTCTTAAATCCTCCCTTTGGTACAGTGTCCCAGACCCATTAATAATCTTTGAGGGTGTCTGACTCCTCTTAGTTCTCATTCTGCACACTCCAGCTACACTCCCATTTTTCAATTCCTCCAAATGCCTACTGACTCTAGGATCTCTTATGTACCCCTTTCTCTACCTAAATACTGCAAAATACCCTCGAAAACTCTTCCCATGCTGAGTTTCCTCTCTAAAATCACTAAATTCTCCACTCACCCCTTATTTTTACTGCTCGTGCAAATAGAAGCTTTCATAAGAGCCTTTAATATTTCCATTCCTTCAAAGATGAGGTTCAAAATGCTTCAGGTGGCACGGAGATCCTGCCAGGTCCTGGTCCATGCCCACCATAGGGCATGCTCAGGTCTTACACCATGTGCCTCCCCACTTTCATCTGTCTTCCAGTACCTCACTTGCCAAGTTTGTTTCCACCTCCTTTGTTCATACTGTTCCTCCAGGTGCAATGTCTTTCCTCTCATTTGCTACCCAGATTGCTCATATTCATCTGAGATTTAGCAGAAATGTGACATTTTCAGAGAAAATGCTCCTTGATTCCAAGCTTATCTGAGGCCATTTATCCTCCCAAAGTCCTGGGACCACTTGAGATAATGTCATTTTTTTGTGATCCTTTGTTAATGTCTGTCTACCACTCAATGAGTATAGATCTATGTAATATTATCAATATTACCATGCATCCCTGCCCTGCTTTACATTTTTTTATACCAGATTATTTCAGAGTCAGGTATACAAGAGTAGCTCAATAAGTGCTGACTAAGGAAATAAGTGACTGGGTTTGACTCTATCTTATTCTCCCCCACCAGACCTACCCTTTCTATTGAGTTTCATCCTTGAGTCATTGGCATTTGAAATCACCCCACTCCTCAGGCTCAAATCCTAATATTACCTCTAATTCTCTACCTGAATATTTATATCCTATATGAAGTAAAAATATATCATCTAAGTTAAAATAATCTAACACTCTTTCCCACCCCCAATACTATGTTCAGGCCACATCTTCTTTGGGTGATTGAACTTACATATTTTGCTTCCAGTGATTCTAGTCTCTCTACTAGAGCCAGAGATTATTGGATTCATAGAATTATTTTCTGGACATTCAAATTGACCTTTCCCCTCAAAATAGCTAACTCTTCCACACAAATAAAATTTGAATAAAGCATTATGCAGCAATTAGAAGCAGCTGATTAGACTTTAATAGAGCAATATGAATGAATCTTAAAACCACAGTGTTCAGAGAGAAGAGGAAGAAATGGAATGAGATTATACAACATATTACCATTTACATATATTAAAAATACATGCAGCAAAACAGTAAACATTTTATAAAAACATATGTAAGCAAAACAGACATTGAATGCATAAATACAGTTGTCTACAAGGAGAAGGGATACAGGAGATAAAAGAAGATAAACAAAAGAAGAGAAGGACTTGGCATCCACCAGTAATGATAAATGGGCTATGAGCTCAGGTGGAATATTCTGCAGCAAGGTCCATAAGGAAGAGGCAAGTAACAGCAACAGAACTACTTGCATCCCACACCGGTACGATGCGATTCATTTTGCGTCTCTTGCGTCTAATTCATAGTTATTAGGATATTTTCTTCTTTCAGAGTATCAGTGTGTAAAATGTGTATTTATTTTAATTGTGCATGATCTGGTACATGACTTAGTCCTAATAAAATAAGCCACCCATGATCTATCTGATCTTACCCAACTGCAGACAAGTGCAGAGGTCCTGTCTTGTCTACACGATCACTTCATGCTAACGATCACTTCACTCAAGCACAGCAATTCTCTTAATAACTTGAGCTTACAGGACCACTTAAAAAATCTGATAACAACTCAGCCTTTACCATAGATTTTAAGTGCATTAAACAGTGTCCTAGTTTTATCAGGTGTAGTCATCTATAATGTACATTCTCCTATTCCAAAGAAACTAGAGCTAAAAATATCTTTGTTGGCACCCCATCCTTAAGCTCCTACCTGCCCAAAATTATAGAATCCAAAATGAAAGTACAATCTCGAAGGCCTGAGGTCACTTGGAGATCAGCTTTGCTGGCAGGATCCAGGTTTCAAATAGAAGTAATAAATATTGGGTCTGACTGCTGTAGTAATCTTCATTTGTCTCCTTCCAGCCAGCATGGAATTGAAAAGGATAAATAGTTGATAGTGGGTTTCTAATTCCACCTGGGTCTGTGAAACACTGAGAACATCTTTTTGTCCTGAGAAGGATGAGCTTGTTTTTAGAAAACTTCTATGCAAAATTTACAAACAGTATTGGTCTTGGTAGGAAAGCCAAGTCTCTCATTAGCCCTTGAGCCCGGCTAATGAAAACGTTAATGGTTTCAGAGACATTCTAAAATAAATACTCATAAAGCTTTGTATAGCTCACTGTCCTATGGCCCTCTAAAATCTACAAGCTATTTCTGAGTTATGAGCTCCCTGCCCACCACACAGATGCCAAGGTTAGCACAAGTGGAGGTGAAAGAGGACGCTGTTGGAGCACTGGCCCACAGTGACCGGGGGTCATCAGAGCTCTCCAACTAGATCTCAACTCTCTTGCTAAAATGGACATTTGCTTTCCCGTCCAAGCCTCCTCTGCTAGTCTTCATCTCTGAAAGCTCTCTCCTGTCATCTCCTGCTCTAGTGCTGAGATAACCCCCTTCTAAACTCCCAGCACACTGATTTCCATCCACAACCCCACCCTGCCTTGTCCTGGCCTCCAACCACATCCCTCCCATTCTAGTCTGGACAATGGCTCCATCTTCTACCATTTCTAAACTGTCTCCCTTACATCAGTGAAGGGAGACAAAGGCAACCTCTGTTTTCCTACCCCCGCCCCGCCCCCCGCTGCTGTCTTACACATGAGATCCTCTATTCTTTAAGGCCCATTTTTTTTTTTGAGGGGTTGGTCTTCAAGAAGTCTTCCTTAGTTGGATACACCAATACATGGGAAGTTCCAAACCATTGTTCTCTCTCACCATCTCATCTCCCTCTTCTCATGAGGCACCATATCTTAGCTTATCAGTCAAATGCCAGTTCACCTTTAATTTCTCTCTAGTCACCTCACTCCTCAGAGACAGACACAGCAAGTCATTTCCCAGGATACACAGCTTCTGCTTAGGGTCTGCGGAGGGAGTGAAAGCTTAGAAATCAAGAGGAGAGAATCCAGGGCATTTCCTCCCCGCCTCTCTGCTCTGGGAAGGGGCATTACGGGCAAAAGCTGAGCTCGTCTGCCTTCGCCTACTACCAGCTAACTCTAGACCTTCCAGCCCAGTCTTTCCCACTCTCTGACTTGTCTCACTTGCCAAGGGGAGTGATGGTTTTTCTTGATAATCTTTCTCTGGGAGACCTCATCAGCTCTTGTTTATTCTTTGTGGCTATTCTTCCATAGCAAAGGGTTCTGCTTCCCTGAGTGATACTTTATGGCTTTTTCTGTAATGTTTTACCTTCTCTCACAAGACCAGAAAGACCTCCAAATCAGAGTCTGAGTCACCCAAACCTCGTGGTCAGCCAACCCAGAAATGGCTCTGCTTGCTGGTGACAAGCCAATGGACAAAATGCAAGGATAATATGTGTGATTATTTAAAACAGAGAATCCCACAATTAGCCAATGTTGCTCCGATAGTTTTACTCTCCAGTATTGTTTAGAATTCAGAAATCCTGAATTTGCCACAGTGAACAAAATAAGCCTTCATCAATTTAGCTAACCTCTCCCTACAAAGAAAATCTACCCTCTATGACCTCTCCTTTCATGAAAGTTTACAAACTTCTAATGTTGAAATAAAAAGTGTTTTACTCAGCTGATGTCACCAAGAATTATCCTCAGCTCTTGCTTGTGGTTTTGAAGATAACACTAATAGTAAATCTGTTTATAAATATTTTGAACAGATGCTAAGTCTTTAATTATTTTTTGCATTAAAAATTGACAACAATCGATATTCCCCACTGATGAGCTACAAACACTGTGTGTGTGCATGACTGTATATTCTTTCTAATAGCAATTATTGCACCGTGATGACTAGGGAAATTGCTCTGAGGTTTAAAAACCGTATTTGCAGCTATACCCAAGGGATTGTGGATCGTAATACCTTCTGTATCATCCACCTTATTTAAAATTTGCAATAGGAAACACAATTCAATCTAGCAGATTTCTAAAGGCCAATGGGAAATAGATTGGGCGGTCGAGTCAGGAAATGCAAATCCAATGCTAAACTCCATCCCTAACCCATCTGCTTGGGTTTTATTTCCTTTCTTTCTTCCCCAAGGCCAGTGGTGCTGACTCAGTAGTGCATTAAGCACAAATGTGTGGGTTCAGCCCTGGCCAGCCATTAATCAATGTGCAGCCACAAAGGCAGCAGCCACAGATTAGCAATCTACTGTGAGGTGCCAGGTGCACACAGGGAGAAATTAAACCCAGCTTTCCGAGGCAGCGGAGGGCAGAGGCCACTTCCTACGTGCAAAGGTCCCAGTTGATTGAAAAGAAATGTAAATGCCAAAACAGTTATAAATATGTGGTATATTTTAAAGGTTTACATTTAACAAGGGAACTCTTTCAACTCTCGCAAAACAACAACAACCCAAAAAAATGAAGCAAGGATTGTACATTTGGCCTTAATTGGAAATAGCACTTAAAGAAGAACTTGCATGTTTGAGGCTTTCGGTGAACGGAAGCTGGCCTCCTGTCAGCATCTCCACCGCCCAGAGTCCTGGGGGAAACAGCTTAGGTTCAAGACTTCAGTCACCCCTCACCCATCCAGGTTAGCGAAATGTCTATACTAGAGGCGGGGAGGTGGGGGGGGGGCTATGGGGAGAGGGGATGGCCTTCTACTTTTGCATCCTGATTTCCCTCTCGGAGCAGCTGGGGGTTAGTACTATTCCACAGAGAAGGCAGGTGCTTCCCTGCTCCCCAGCCCCCCTCTCAAGCTGTCTTTGTCCTTGACAAGGACAGCCTCTGCTGTCAGAACCAACTGCCTTCCACCTCCCGGGGGCCCTAGAAGGATGCAGGATGTGCTAGGAGATCTCGGTGAGAAGGCAGGGCGGAAGAGAAGGCTCAGAGATGATTCCTCCCGGGGAGTCTCCGGCAGCTACTGCCCTCTTTCCCTCCCCTCCAGCCTCCTTCCGCCTGCTTGCAGGGACTCACGTGACGGCACCTCCAGTCCCACCTGCGAAGGTGTGCCAAGTGCCCCTAGGAGGAGCGCAGCCTACGCTACCCCCTCTCCCAATAGTCTCCGAGACGCCAGAGTCTTATTTTCCTGATGGGGGACGGCCAACCCCACCCTGTTGGTCCCCTGCCCCTAATATCACAAGGGGGAGGCGGAGCACCTCGAGCATGGAAGCCACGGGAACCTGGAGCAACAGTAACCTAGCAACAGTGTCTCAGGATTTGAATGTAATTATACCCCGAGCGTGATAAATACTCGGAAGAGCTCCTTATGTGCAGATCATACTAAACAAGTCTTTGAAATTACCCTCATCAAATATTGATAGAGGAAAAGTTTTTTGAAAAGTAAAAAAATGAAGAGCATGGACAACCTTTTGCTTTAAGTGCCAAAAGACGCACACGCTGCAGAGTGGCCCCCGGCACCTCAAAATCCCCTTCACCCTCCTCATGGCAGGTCGAAAAGGAAGTCTGAACTCCAAGAGCAGTTGTTGGTTTATTTTGTGAATGGGATGAAGGGTTGGTCCTGGGAAGAGATGTCCGGGAGGGGCCCTGCGTGCAGGCAGGACAGGTATGCAGCTGGTATAAACCGGCTGGCTGGGGGTTGATGCCTGGGGGCTTGTTCTCCACCTGCACTATCCGTGTCTGCAGGCAGGAACAGAGGGGAAGGCAGGCAGAGGCTGTGGGCAGCTGCAACTGCCTGTGGGAAAAGATGGGACACTTGAACAGCCATAGAGAATGGCCTGATATGGTATAGAAGCATATTCTTAGATTAAGGGCTTGGGCAACCCCGAGGTAGCACTGTAGCGCTGTAGTCTCATTGTTCACCGATTTGCTCAAGCGGGCCCCAGTAACGTCTCCATTGTGACACTTGTTACTGTTTTTGGCATATCGAATATGCCGCGGGTAGCTTGCCAGGCTCTGCCGTGTGGGCAGGATACTCTCAGTAGCTTGCTGGGCTCTCCGAGAGGGACAGAGGAATTGAACCCAGGTTGGCCGTGTGCAAGGCAAACGCCCCAACCTACTGTGCTATAGTTCCAGTCCACGAGGGAAAAGCCCAGATTTGCACCCCATAACCAGTCCTGCATCAGACAGAGACATCAGGGAATCTCCCAGTAGACAGAATCAGGGCAGACCGAGAAACGGGCAAAACGCAGTGAGAACGTCTGATAGGTAGGGTGGGGATTTTACAGGTTGGGGTAGTGTCTGACAACTGGGGTTCTCACTGGGGATTCAACAAAGCCATTCGAAGCTCTCTGCAGTCGGAGACCGAGATCTGTAGTGGGAACCATGAAGAAAACTCCTACACAGAGCTTGGCAGTGGCCTTATTGTTTGAAAGGCCTGGGCAGGTTACCCATCCGGACCGTCACCTCTGCCACTCTTTTCCCTCTGTGCCCTTTCCCCTTAGCTTTGATGGCTCTTCTTTCTGGAACCCCGAGGTTCTCTAAACAGGAGGCACACAGCCAATCACGGCAACTTTCAGGTCTGCTCCACCCCCGCCCCCCACCACCTCAAGCCCCGCCTCCAGGCGCTGCTTCCCCCAAATGCCCTCTTTATGGGGGAGAGCCCCTTCTCTTATGCCTTTCTCCTGGCCTGCTGTGCTGGCGGCTCCTCCTGGTAGAGAAAATCCTCCTCTGCTAGATACAAGATCTTTAAAGGGCCTCAGATCTCCCCTGCAAGCTCTTCTCTGGGTTGGCGTCCCTCCACGGCAGAGACAGTGCCAGCACTGCCGGGGTCTCTGTGTCAGTGAAGTGGGAGGCGGGACTGCAGGACGATGAAAGGCCCGCCCTTCCCTGCTGCGGGTTTCAAGGCTGAGTCAGGGCCCAATTACACCACCTCCTTCATCCCGTTCAATGTTCTTCCCCAACAAGGACGTGGCATCTGACAGCTCCGCTCAGGGTAACAATGAACCACGCTTTAAGAAAATTCCGTTCACAGAAATCCCCTGAACAAACCTGCTAGAGGAAGTAGGGTCCCTTGTATCAGGTAAATGCCAGCCACTCCAGAGGGAACCAATGAGTCCACTCTAAGACTGCAAAGTGAACTGTAGCACTGCACTGTTGTCCCATGGTTCATAGATTTGCTTGAGAGGGCACGAGTAATGTCTCCATTGTGAGACTTGTTTCTGTTTTTTTGACATATCAAATACAACACGGGTAGCTTACCAGGCTCTGCCGTATGAGCGGGATACTCTCAGTAGCTTGCTGGGATCTCCGAGAGGGACAGAGGAATTGAACCGGGGTCGGCCTCGTGCAAGGCAAACGCCCTACCTGCTGTGCTATCGCTCCAGCAAAGTGGACTAAGAGAATGATTATGAAAGTCACTCCACTTTATTTTATTTTTTATTTTTGTTTCTTGGGCTGGAGTGATAGCACAGTGAATAGGGTGTTTGCCTTGACGCAACCGACCTAGGATCGATTCCTCCATCCCTCTCAGAGAGTCCAGCAAGCTACTGAAAGTATCTCGCCTGCACGCAGAGCCTGGCAAGCTGCCTGTGGCATATTTGATATGCCAAAAACAGTAACAGCAAGTCTCACAATGGAGATGTTACTGGTGCCCGCTCAAGCAAATCGATGAGCAATGGGATGGCAGTGATGATGACAGTGATTTTTGTTTCTTGACCACACCTGGCAATGTTCAGGGCTTATCTCTGGCATTGTCCTCAGAGATCACTCCTGGTGGGGCTTGGGGTACCCAATGCAGTGCCAGGGACCGATCCTTGCTCTACCGCATACAAGGCAAGTGTCTTGACCTTTGTACTGTTCTTCAAGTCCCACACCTTTAAAAATGAGTAGAAAAGGACACATTGGCTGCCATGTAAGCTCATCCACCTGCCCAGTTTTACAGATTTATAACTAAATCTTGAAAGAAATGCAAGCCAAGCCACTAAAATTCTTAAGTACACTGAAAACTCTGGTTCCCTTAGATGAGGGGGAGAAGGAAGCAAACTGAATCCCCACCTTGAAAGCCTCAGCAGCTACAGTTCAGCTCTAGTGCCTCAGGACTAATCACTTCGAAGACAACAAGCAGACAAAAATTCCCAGGTACACTGTTTCCAGGCTGAAGACTCTGGAGTCTTCTTGGAGTGGGAACTAGCAGCCTCTCCTGCACTTTCAGAAGTCCTGGAAGACATACCCACATCCTGTTGCTACAGCCATGTAAACTAAGCCATTGGCCCAATTCTATAGATTCTGTAGTTCCTGTGCAGCTGAGCAACACCTCCAAATTCGAGAAGAATCACACTGATGATGGAAATGGCATTGGAACATTGAATGTCCATAACAACTATATTATGAACACCTTTGTAAACCACAGTGTTTAAGTAAATGTAAATGAATAAAATTAGTTGAAATTGAAACACAGATAATATTGGATGAAGAAAAGAAAAATGAGAGAGACATCAGTTTCAAGGCAAAACTTTCCAGGGGTTCCTAACCAGCTAGCATATAGCTAGAGAGAGCCTCTAACTAGTTACTTAGACTGACTCTCAGACTTCGTACAAGCCTCTCTTCTGTACATTTGTTTTCTTGTGCGACACTAGATATTTCCAAATAGTTCTCACCAACCATGGGAATAGTTTCCACTTCTTCTAATCTTTGTTACATCAATCCAGATACTAATTCCTGGAAACTGTGTCACCTTTTGTGGAGGAAAAAGATGTCATGTTTAGGATTTCAAAAAAGATACCACTTTATATACTTCAAGTAGGCCCCAACTCCCTTTTAAGAATGAAGCAGAGGACCACAGAGACGGGCACACATCAAAAAGAACAACAACAACAACAAAAAAACAGTGCTGGTGTGGATACAGGGAGAAAGAGACTCTCACTCATTGTTGGTAGGAATGCTGACTGGTACACCATTCTTGAAAAACAATATTGGAATTCCTTAAAACACTAGAAATTGAGCTTCCATATATGATCCAGCAATACCACTTCTGGGAACATACCCTGGGGACCCAATAACACAACACACAGCAGAAATGCCACCTACACTTCCATGTTCATTTGCAGCACAACAAACAATAGCCAGAATCTGGAACCAACCAGAGTGCCCAAGAACAGACAACTTGGTAAAGAAACTATGGTATATCTACACAGTGGAATACTACACAACAGTTGGGAAATGTGAAATCATAACATTTTATTATAAATGGATGGACATGAAAAGTATCATGCCAAGAGACATGAGTCAGAAGAAGAAGGACAGACATAGAATGATTGCACTCATTTGTGGAATATATGTATTAAAAAACAGTATGAGGCTATCACCCATGAATAATAGAAATGAGGGCCGAGAGGACTGGTTGGAAGTTTGTCATAAGATGGGGGAAGGGAGAGAGGGCAGTTAGGACAGAGAAGGGACCATTATGACAATGACAATTGGAAATGATCACTCTGGACAAGAATTGAGTGCTAAAAGTAGGTAAAGAGATATACATGATAACCTTACAGCACTTGTACCTCAAACCATAATAACCAAAAGGAGAGAGAGAGAGAGAGAGAGAGAGAGAGAGAGAGAGGAGAATAAAAGTGTCTGCCATAAAGGCAGACGGGGGTTGGGGGGTAGAAGGATAAAAATTGGGAATATTGATGATGGTAAATGTACACTAGTGAAGGGACAGGTGTTGGAACATTGTATGACTCAAACCCTATCAGGGACAACTTGTAACTGTTTATCTCATGATGATTTAATTTAAAAAAAGTTTTTAAAGAATGAGGCAGACAGGGGCTGGAGCGATAGCACAGCGGGTAGGGAGTTTGCCTTGTGCGTGGCCAACCTAGGTTCAATTCCCAGCATCCCATATGGTCCCCTGAGCACCGCCAGGAGTAATTCCTGAGTGCAAAGCCAGGAGTAATCCCTGTGCATCACCAGGTGTGACCCAAAAAGCAAAAAAATTAAAAATAAATTAAGAATGAGGCAGACAAAATGAAAGAGAGAAAGAGAGAGAGAGAGAAGAGAGGTGCCTGCCATAGAGGTAGGCTGGGCTGAAGGGTGATTTGAAGCGGTGGGAAGGAAGTTGGAGACACTGGTGCTGGGAAATTACACGGGTGGATGATGGGTGTTGGACCATTGTATGACTGACCCATAATCATGAACAATTTTGTAATGATCTATCTCAGTGATTCAAATTAAAAAAATTAATTTTTAGGGGCTAGAGCGATAGCACAGCGGGTAGGACATTTGCCTTGCACTTGGCCGACTCAGGTTTGATTCCCAGCATCTCATATGGTCCCCTGAGTACCGCTAGGAGTTAATTCCTGAGTGCCTGAGCCAGGAGTAACTCCTATGCATCGCCGGATGTAACCCAAAAAGCCAAAAAAATAAATTTTTAAAAATATATAGATGAAAAGAATAAGGCAGAAGAAAAGACACAAACACACAGAGGAGAAGATGATGTGAAGAAGGTGAAGAGATAAAAGTGACACGTCTACAAATCAAGCGTTTCCGAATATTCTGGAGCTATTGTGGAAGCTACAGGAAGCCTGGACAGAGTCTGACAGAATCCCAGGGATCTTGGGCCTGGTGAGACTGGGACTATAGACTCAGCACTTCACAACTGTAGAAGAATAAGTTTCCTTTCTTTAAAATCACCAAGTTAGTGATCATTTGTTATGGCAGCCACAGGAAACTAATATAGTGGGTAACTATAAAAGCTTCCTTTTCTTATTTCAAAACTTCTCTTTAATAGATAATTGACTGTTTAAAGCAAAAGTAACAACAATGAATTGTAGGGTTTATAACATACCCTGAAGAAAAATGTATAACAATGGCACAAAGAACAGAGAAAGGGGTGTGCAGAATTACTGTTTAAGGTTATTTTACCGACTGAGAAGCAATACAATATTCTTCATGCTAGATGGTGATAAGTTAAAGACGTATATACACTTCGAACTCTACAGCAGCTACTTCAAATGAACAGGAAGGGAAGCAATTAAGTTGACAGAGATAGATTGGATCCAGGCGAACTATCCATGATCTTCAGTTATTGTAATAAAATATAGAATTACTCAGTCTTGCTCTGTCTGTTGGCTCATGGTCCCAGAGTTCTTTTATAGCTTCCTTTACTTCATTCAAAAAGCCTCTTATGATCCTTCATTTATTTGCCTGCTTATTTTTCTGCATCACTTACAAGTTGTCTCAACTTTTAGATAACTCACCCTACCCTTGTTTTGCCTTTTACCTCTAAGGAGAAAATTTTCCTACATATACAATGAATGCTTGGCACTTCTAGTTCTTTAAATACATTCTTTATTCTGGCATCAAGTTTTGCTGAGGAGAAATCTGGTGTCAATCCAATTGTTATCTCTTCTCATTATTAATTTCTGGGATTGTCATATAGTTTTAATGTTCCAATTTCATGGGGTATATTCCAGTGTGGGATCAGATTTGTTTACTTTTAAATATTCCAAGAGAGGTTAGTTCTTAAAAATCTAGATGTGATTTGATTTTGACAACATTTTAGCTTTTTTCCTTCAATGACTGTTTCTCTGTTGTGATGTCTCCTTTCTCTTGAAGTTCACATGAAATGTGGCTAGTCTTAAACTGCTCAAACTAGCTTCCGTGTCTTTTAATCACACATTCATTATTTTTATATAGTTACTCTTTGTTCTGGATTCTGGATACAGTGCTCAGTGCCATTTCCAATTCATTTGGAAATTTTCTTATCACCCATTGAGTTCTTCAGAGTCTATTGATTTTATACTTAGTTTTTACTGTATACAACTTTTTCTATTTCATATACTGGCTTTTATCATAATTTCTTATGTAGGGTGAAATGGTTTATTATCTTGTGTTTTAAATCTACAATTTCTTTTGTTCAAATTTCTTTAAAGGCACTTTACTGGGCAACATTTCTCTTATGAGAGATCTCTTCGCCATGTTTGCTGGCTTTTAGTTTTCTCCTACTGGTTTAGACCTTGGTTTAGCTTTGGGTTGTTATGTGCATTTTTTATCGCTTTTGTGCCCACTCACCCTATCTAGTTGTTTGTGGCTGCCTTCACTCAGTACTCCCCCTGGAGAGACACATCCAAAAGTCCTAGTCTTGCATTGGGAGCTCAGGGTCCCTGTGCCAGAATGACACTGGAGATAGAGAGGGACAGTGGGACAGTCACAGGGTTATGTGAGACATACTCATTTCTGGCCACAAAGTTGAGTTTGTGTTTGAAACCTTAAACTCAGATCCATAGACTGCTGAGCTGCCAAGCGAGGCAAGGGATCTTGGCAGTTTTCTTCAGGATATTTCATGAGCTTGATGCCTTTCTCCAATCCATGCAATCAATCCCTTTGGCTCTGATCCCATCTAACAAGGGCCCCTAAGTCCTGTGATGTGTCATAAAGGAACTAATTTACTTCAGGCTATGATGAGTGATCTCTGCATCTTCTAATAGACCTGTACATGAGCAGGTGCAAGACCTCAGCTTTTCTCATTTCACCTTTTCTGATTTTGTTCGAGGGCCATAGAGATTCTGATCTTATTTGAATGCACTGGTGTCCTATAGCCTGGAGACTGTCAGTAGAAGACCTAAATGGTAGATTCCTAAGCCACTGTGCATGATCTATTATTTGCTCTTTGAAAATTTGAAATAATTCTTTTAAATTCACAATTTTGGTTTATGGACCACAATGGCAGTGCTTAGGACTTACTTCTGGCTTGCATTCAAGGATCATTCCTGGTGGAGTACAGGGGACCATATGAGGTGATTGAACCTAGGTCAGCTGCATTCAAATCAAGCACCTTACATACTATACTATTTCTTCTTCCAGGAATAATACTTAGACTTTCAAACTTTCATTACATGGACCCCCCAGGGTCTAGAGTCACCTGATTTAGTGATTAACTTATGTTAGGCAAATTGAGAAGTTTAAAATGGCCCCTTACAAATATTTTTACTGCCTGGCAAAAAAATGTGTGTCTCTAAATGTAAGTTGAGTACACAATTAAACTGTTGGCTGTGTGGAGTATGAAAAGCTCTCTGGAGACCCGAGACTACCAGATGACTGACTGACAGTTGACAGCAGGTCCTGAAAATGAGTTAGGACCAGAGAGCTGGTCAGGGAAAATGTGGCCAGGCCCTGAGAAAGGCCCGTCAGAAATTCATGGTCACAAACTCCAGCACTCTGAGTCCTTCAAAAATGGGTAACAATCCGAGTTGGGCACTCTGTGTTTTTGCCTGTTATCACCATGTTGGGCCTGCACTTTTTCTCACTGTGTACCCTGGGGCTTGTTTTTTTATCAGACAGACAAAAATGTCATTTGCAGATAACAACCAAAAATTCTCTCAAGTTAATAGATGCAACTTTGAACCTTCTCTTGTCCCAAGTCCTCATACTTTGGCCACACCACACTGCTCACCACAAATCGCAGTGGAACAAAGCAAGACAGTTGCCTTCCACAGTTCACAGCTTTCTGTAGCCTCGTCCTCACCTTCACATTGCTGACTGGGCTTATGTTCATTACTTTCATTCTTCCCAAAATGATTTCTAAAATTGTGTTATAACTTTCTGGTAAAGGCAAGACTGCTTTAATGGAGGTTTAGCATGTCCCAGATAATCTTTTATAGATTTTCGTTCTATTGGTTTTATACTGACCTAATCTAAAACAGGGTTTTGGGTTTTGTCTAATTAAACAAAGTTAAAGTTTTAATTCATACTTTAGAAACATAATCCTCTAATATTCTCCTGAGCAGGATGATTCTTCAAGATGGGGATCATGTGCTTCATTTCTCTAGGCCATCTGATCAGGGAAACATTTTTTTCCAGAGAACTTTTAGGAGTTTATGCTCTGCAGGAAAATGTCAATGAAGTCCAACAAAAGGACTCAGTGCTGTACAATATGGTGAAAGAGAAAGATTTGGGGGCACTCTGCAGAATATAAAGTCTTTCCAGGTGTTCTGCAATTTTGAGACCAACCTTTATTTAAAAAATCTGTCTGGTGGGTGGCAATAGGCTTCAGATCAGCCTGGCAGGGGTTCTGGGAAGGTAGGCACTGCAGAAGGAAAGCTCTGCTGTCTGGTATAAAAACAAAACAGGCCTCGACTAAGAAGGGGACATGGGCTTCAGGGAAGAACCAAGAGAACTTGTGTCTCATTGGATGTGAGCAGCAATGGAGAGGGGCACCAAGAACTTGATCATGGATTCACTCATCATTTTGAGCTGCTGTCACACGCCGAAAACATGTTGTAGGTTTTGTCCATATTGAATAGTGAATAAGAGATGCTCTCTGGTCTCCTAAAAACTTTCCCAGACTGGGGCTGGAGTGATAGCACAGCGGGTAGGGCATTTGCCTTGCACGCGGCTGACCCGGGTTCGAATCCCAGCATCCCATATGGTCCCCTGAGCACCGCCAGAGGTAATTCCTGAGTGCATGAGCCAGGAATGATCCCTGTGCATTGCCAGGTGTGACCCAAAAAGCAAAAAAAAAAAAAAAACTTTCCCAGACTTCTGGGAAATTGGGTGAGATGCTATGCATGAAGAGAGGGCACCTGTGCAGAAGCAGCCCTGATTGGCAGAACAGGAAGCCTGGAGCTCTGGAACATCTCAGTACCTGATGCACAGATGACGATATTGGTGAGCAAGTGGGAATTGCAGACTGGAGCTCAGAGAGAGATCTGGGCTGGAATGGAGTGTTCACACGGATAGGTGAGAATCAAACCAGGAGGGCTGATGGATCTCAAATTCAGGGTAAAGTACACTAAGTTGAAGACATTTGTTTTCAGACTGAGGATGGAGAAAGGGCCAGGAACAAAGGAATGTTCCAATAACTATTTAGTGGTTGTAAATAAAGGAGACTCTGCCTGAGAGACAGAATCAGGAGACAGTTATGCTAAGAATAGAACAGATGGTTAGAGTTTTAAATAGAAAAGTGAGTGTCAACTGCGACAACATTAAAGAAGGTCAAAGACTGGAGAGGAGGTGGGACGCATCTCTTGTTTCCTGTTTTAACTAGTGGTTTTCCTTTAGCTCTTCTCGGAGATTGGAGACCACCGTCATTTATTGCAGATGAATGTTTCCATTGCCTCAATCTCTTTGTACTACTATCCATTTCATGTGTCAATTAAAAAATATATCTGCCTTCACCTACAGTTTCTTATAAGAATAAAACTTCCCAAAGTTTTCTAAAGGGTAGATGCTCACATTCTCCCACATCCACAATAACCCTCTTGAGGTCTGGAGATGTGTTTCTCTTTTTGGTTGAGATTAACGCTTGTCTATGAAAAATGGTGGGCAGCTGGATACCTCCATCACGGTAGCTACTTTCTTATCATGTAAGACCACTACCAGTTTTATCCCTGCTGTTCACTGACCTGAAAGTTACTCTCATGTTGAAACTTTCATTTCAACTTCTATCAACCTAGTGGTTGTAATATTTCCTTCAATAAAGCTTCATGTATCAACATCCACATCCCTTTTCTTTGACTACAGCATCTTTCCATCGTACCCCTGCTGTCTATACTGTGATCCCACCCTGGATTTTGCATTAGCTGAGGACTCTTCTATTTTTGTTCTCATATACTTCCAGTCCTAGATACACAGCCTTATTCTCCCCCATTGCCTTGACTCCCCTACGGACGCTCCTGGTGACCAGCTCCAAAGTTCAGTATATGCTATTTAGGAATCTGGTCCCCTTCTGATTTCCTCAGCCTCATTTATCTGCCCTTCCATCTTTCACATTTCTCCCTTCTAAAACCTAAAATGTCCACTGGCCATGCCCTGCTCTTTTAAAATGCACCCAATGGCTCCTTACCTAGAGAGTGGGCACCAGTAACATCTCCATCGTAAGACTTGTTGTTACTGTTTTTGGCATATCAAATATGCCACGGGTAGCTTGCCAGACTCTGCTGTGTGGGTGAGATACTCTCGGTAGCTTGCCAGGCTCTCCAAGAGGGGCAGAGGAATCGAACCTGGCTCGGCTGCATGCAAGGCAAACGTCTTACCCGCTGTGCTATTGCTCCAGCCCCTTACATAGAGAGAAAAACACAAATTATGTAGCATCATAAGCCCTTCTAGCAGGATTGGGGAGAGGCTTCTTAGCTAGTCTCCACCTGTTCCTCTAACCTCCTGCCTTTGGTGCCTGAGACATATCTGTACTACACACCAACCCCAACCAAACACTTAAACCATATCCACTCTGCTATTGGGAACACCACCCCATACCATTTAATATCACTACTCATAATCTCTTCTACCTCAACCCTCTAAACCCACTTGCAGCTTTGCCATCCATATGCCTGAACCAATAGCTACAATTCATTGACTAGGACTCCATACATCCGGTATATTCACTTCAATCTCAGATCTGTGAAATTACCAAGATATTTCTCTATTCCTCATTAGATATCAACTTTTCTAATTATGTTTGCTTCATTTCTTTTTGCCCATAACTTGGCCAATAGTGTATTTTTTTAATGAATCACAGTGAGGTACCGTTGTTACAGACTTACAAACTTTCGTGGTTACAGTCCAGTCATACAATGATCAAGAACCCATCCCTCCACCAGTGCCCATTCTCCACCACCAATGTTTCCAGTGTCCGTCCCACCACGCCCTCAACCCCCTGCCTCTGTGGCAGGCACATTCTCTTTTACTCCCTCTCTCCTTTGGGGTGTTATGATTTGCAATACAGGTACTAAGTGGTCATCAAGTTCAGTCCATCATCTACTTTCAGCACACATCTCCCATCCTGAACGAGCCCTCCAAGCATCACTTACTTGGCGGTCCCTTCTCTATCTCAGTTGCCTTTTCTCCTAGCATGTGAAGCTGGCTTTTAATCTATGAAGCAGTTCTCCTGGCCCTTATCTCTACTATCCTTGGGCATTAGTCTCCCAATATGTATCTTTATATTCCACAAGTGAGTGAAGTCATTCTATGTCTGTCCTTCTCTCTCTGACTCATTTCACTTTTCACTCATCTCCATGTTGATCCACTTATATGAAAATTTCATGACTTCATCTTTTTAACAGCTACATAGTATTCCATTGTGTAGATGTACCAAAGTTTTTTTAACCAGTCGTCTGTTCTCAGGCTCTTGGGTTTTTTCCAGATTCTGAATATTGTAAATAGTGCTGCAATAAACATATAAGTGCAGATATCATTTATACTGTACTTTTTGCAAAGGTCAATGTAGTGTTAATCAGTAAATACAAAATCAAAATTTATAAAGACTAAAGAATATTATTTTAATTATATATTAGTTAATAAATGTGTGGCAAAGTCTGTGAAGAAAATGATATGGATATTCCTTTTAAAAATTAAAATTAAAATACTATATGATCCAGGGATACCACCCATAGACACCTATTAAGAATATAAAAACTAATTTTAAAAATGTGTGCATATATGTATATAGCAGCATTATTCACAGTACCATAAATGAGACTCGTACTTAAAAGCCCCTCAGCATGTCATGGGATAAGAAAATTGTGCTGTATATACTCAGTGGAATACTACTATGCCATTATAAAAGACAAAATTGTGCTATTATGGGAAAAAATCAAGAAAACTTGAGGTGATTATGATAAGTGAAATAAGAAAGTGAAAAATGATTTATCTCAACTGGTTTATATAAATAATATATGAAATATAATGCATTAAATATATGTTAAATATATTAAATACAATACATCATAATAAAATAAATACCAAGATTATTATTCAATATAAGTAATAAATATAATAATATAATATACATTTTATTTATTTAATATAATAATATATTAAAACTATTGTCAAAAGCAGCAAAACTACTAGACTCAATGGAAAATATGGTGGTTATTCAAAGGGAAGAGGAGTGGAGTGGGAGGAATGGACAGAAAGTCCAATAGAACTTTGGTAGTGATTGTAGTAAATTCTATATACGTATATGTGAGTTTCCAGTCATCATAGTTTCATTATCCTAGTCTGCTTGTAGACCTCAAAGTCCTCTACCTCATTACATTCTCTTCCTCATCTTGTTGTAGTCTCATAGTTCTCTACTTCCAGTCAACGTCATCATCTAATCTTCCTTCTAATCCTCAATAGACCTCCAAGTCCCAAAGTCCCAAAGTTTCAGTTCTTATCCTCCTATTCGTTGGCTTTCTAGTTCCTGACTTTTTAGTCCCTTACAGAATAGTTATACAGAAATCATAGTTATCTAGTAGGGTGAGGGGTACACAAACGTGGGGTTGAGTATTGTCATAACAACAAACAGAGGTAAAGACACTCCTTTAGGAGATTAACTCAAGGACAAAAATCTAATCTGAGGGTTCCCACTCTAGATTACTAGGAGATCAGCTCAAGGGTGGGAGTCCATCCAGGGTGTATTGTTTTCTCCTTTCCTCAGATACTAATCCATTTAAACAATAATAGTAAATTTACTTCTTATAATATTTCTAGTCATTTTGTATGAACACATTAGGAATAATGTTTGGCTTTTCCTGGGAACATCTTGCTATATATTCCAGACCATAGTCCTCGGGCCAGCTTAGTCTTTCCTAACCCCAGCAGGATCCTTATTCAGTTACTTCTTTTTGGGTCATGACAGAGTTTGTTCATAACCATGCTCTTAACTTATGGCACTTAGCTCATCTCCCTTTGGTGCTTGGGTTGCTCACAGCTTGCCTTGGGTCCATCTGGTCCCTTCGTCGTTCCCCTGCTTTTGGAGTGCTAGGAACTGAGGGCAACTCAGGCTTAATTCAAGTAAATATGGATGCGCAGAAATAAATATTATTTTGGAGTCAATTAACCCCCATGTTACAAACTGTAGCATGAACTGTCTTCCTGCGTCTATACAAAAAGGGCATTGCTAAATAAACCATGCAAATGACATAAAGGAAAGATAAAATCAATATAGGATTATTAGTGCTTGATGGAATTTGATGTGCCTCAGGAGCACTGATCTGGAAGTAGCTCAAAGAATCTTAAGCTACCTGGGGAGGAGCAAGGACAACCCAATGTTATCCAACACCTATGGTGATTTTAAACTCTAATCATAAAATTCAATAATACATTTTTTTTTGCTTTTTGGTCACATCCAGCAATGCTCAGGGGTTAATCCTGGCTCTACACTAAGGAATTACTCTGGCAGGCAGGGCTCGGGGGACCATATGGGATGCCAGGGATCAAACCTGGGTTGACAGCATGCAAGGCAAATGCCCACCTACTGTAGTATTTATTGCTGTCGTCCATGAAATTCAATAATACTTTAAACTAATGATGAGTTAATTTTTAAAATGAATGGAAGGAGAAATAGAATTAGTACCCACTTGCAGTCTGTGTTATGACTAGGTTTCATAAATGTTTAGTTGTTTATTTTTCAAATAGAATTCTTGAAACTGACATAGATAAGATAGTTTAATGTAAGTCATATTGCATTTGATATCCAAATAAATATATTTGGAAGAGAAAAGAATGAAACTGGTATTGAAAGATTCAGATTCAAAGACACTGACCATTATAAGAATGATGTCTAGTAACAAGGCATCATTCACTGAGTACCTACCTCATGTCATACACTGTCTTGTTCAAGCCCAATTATAAATCACAATCAACCCCATTCAAGAGAGGAAATAGTGGCCCCCCATTCAAGAACATGTGGCAAGTAATAGCTATAAAGGTATAGTGTCAATAATGACTCAAGCCTGAGCTAGAACACTGTGATTTGACTGTTTAGACCTTGTTCCCCATGTATTCACTTAAGCAATGTCTTCTGTTCAACTTTAATGAGTTGGTCATAAGTATGGAAATAAGTTAATCGATATCACTGAAAAGTGCATGTCAAGGGCTGGAGTGATAGAACAGCAAGTAGGGCATTTGCCTTGCACGCGGCTGACCCAGGTTCAATTCCCAGCATCCCATATGGTCCCCTCAGCACCACCAGGAGTAATTCCTGAGTGCATGAGCCAGGAGTAACCCCTGTGCAATGCTGGGTGTGACTCAAAAAGCAAAAAATAAAAAGTGCATGTCAAATATAAGTTCCTATTATGCTCAAGTCATTTATTCATGAGCCCCCTTCTCTAATACCCTACATAGTTAACCATTTGACCCTCCCTAAAAATGTAAAAGTAGTTATTATACAGAATTTAATTTCTTCACAGGATTTGAGCCAATTACTAGTTTCTGGTAGTTACCTCTTTGAATTTATTACTATTATGATGATCACTATTTTTTTTTATTAAACAAGAGCAAAAAATTATTTCTGGCTCAGAGACAGAATGAGACCAAGACACAAAGACCATCCCTCCCGGGCTGGGGGGTGGCATAATAAAGAGCTCCTGGAGTAATCTCTGCTGAGTTGCATTGTTACCACTCTCCTCTGAGACACCCATGGACTGTAATTGCTCCAGTCGGACTCGTCTGACGAGATACCTGAATTAAGTGGGTGAATTGGAATTTTCAGTAGAACCATCTGGGAACTCACCTTTAACCTTCCGCAGTGCTCAGCCCAGCCCACTTCTCATTACAGAGAAGAGCTGAGATCACTTTCAGCAACCCCTATTCTGTGTGTGCCCATCTCTCTGCTGCATAACCAGGCAGAGCATTCAGTGAACAGGGTAGAGAGCAGGGCAGCATGAAGAACTGCCTTACCTGAACGCTAGAATGTCCAAATCCAGGTCCTGACATCACAACCTGCTCAGGGCACTGGGCTCAGAACTAACTAGCACTGGAATTCAGATTAGAATTCAGAATTAGAATTCAGATTAGAAGGACAGAGTTCAGTCCTTCTTCTGCCACTTGATAGTTCTGTGGAACTTGGCAAATCAATCTTGGTTGAGTGTATGTGAGAGATGAGGGTAGGTCAGACTGACACAAAGAGGTGAGCTATTCATTCAGGCAGTGGTATGAGAGAGAAAGGAGAGGGGAGGATCCTGGCAGGGTGCTGTTAGGCTTTATTCTTTATTCATTTTTTTGGGGGGGTTGGAGCCATACCTGGTGGTACTTAGGGTTAGTATTGATTCTATACTCAGAACACTCCTAGTGGTTTTTGGGAGCCGTATGCAGAGCCAGGGATCAAACTAGTGCTGGCCATATGCAAAGCAAGAGCTTTCGCCATTGTGCTATCTTTCTGGCTTCTGGACTTGAGTTTTTAAAACGAATCAGAATTTGGAATAAAAGCAAACAGTGCCCATGAAATGTGATTGGAAGGCAGGAAGGAATGGAGGGAGGGTATGGGGGAAATAGGAGGTGAGAAATGGTGTAATGAGTGGATTGGAATGTATGTATCCCTGTGAGGAATTCACTGTACATTTGGAATTAGAAATATTTGTAGAAACCCCTGAATTTTATTTATTTTTTTTAATTTTTAATTTATTTATTAGTGAGTCACAGTGGGGGTACAGTTACAGATTTATACATTTTCATGCTCATGTTTCCTTCACACAAAGTTTGAGAACCCATCCCTTCACCAGTGACCATTCTCCACCACCAATAAACCCAGCATCCCTCCCACCCCCCAAATCCCATCTCCCCCTGCCCCCCCCAGCCACTGTGGCAGGGTCTTCTCTTTTGTTCTCTCTCTCTAATTAGGTGTTGTGATTTGCAATAAAGGTGTTGAGTGGCCATTGTATTCAGTCTCTAGTCTACATTCAGCACGCTTCACCCTTCTCCCGCGTGGCCTCCAACCACATTTTATTTGGTGTTCGCTTCTCTATCTGAGCTGCCTTTTTCCCAGAATGTGAGGCCAGCTTCCAAGCCATGGAGTCAACCTCCTGGTACTTATTTCTACTATTCTTGGAAACCCCTGAATTTTAGAAAATAATTCTTAACACTGTGAGGGATATGGAAGTACTCAGATCTAGAAGTAGGGAGAGAGGCCAACAAACCTCTATTAATTGAGGCAAGGGATGAGAAAAAATGACTGATGGTAGGTACAGAGTAGATAACTTTCCTATAAATTAGTATATAAAATAAGTGTGGCAAATAAGTATATGAAAGAGAAGAGTCAGAGGAGTGAAGGAAGTAGTGGGGCAGTCCAGACTGGTTATTAGCAGCATAAAACTGCCCTCTTGAGATGTGTTTCTGCAGTATCTTCATGTCATCTCAGACCAACAGTAGCTAATGCCCGAATGCATTGGGTGTTATCATATTGGTGATTCTCAGCCAAGTGGACTGGCTGTTCAGTCTAGGGCCATAGATGTGGCGATGCTCTGGCACTGTGGTGACAGAGGACTGCTTTGGAAATGCTTGAGGACCTCCAGGGTCACAACTGGCAATACTAAGGGGGGGCATCTGGTATACGGAATCAAACCAGGTCATTTCCAGATCTTGGCTACTATGAATAGTGCTGAAATAAACCTAAATGCCCAAAAACTGGATAAGGAAATTGCAATTTGCATACAAAATTGAATACTACTAACTATAAGAAAAGATGGAATAATGCAATTTTCTGTTACATGAATGAAAGTAGAGGGTATCATGCTGAATGAATCAGTCAGAAGTACAAGGTCAAGTACAGAATCACATGTGGGATACAAAGAAACGTAGTAAGGGAATAATAAATGGACAGCCAAATATGGAAGACAATCTGATTTACTCAAAATCTATTGGTTTGAATGTTATCATTAAAAAATATTTTCACATAAATATCTAGAATGATGCTTGGTCAAATATCAGGACACCATAATTCAAATAATTTGACACATAAAGTGAACCATCACAGTAACTTTGTACTTTAAGCATCAATAAAGCAACAAAATGAAAATATCTATAATATAAATAACATATTACAATGAAACTTTAGATTTTTGTATTTACTTGTGCATCTTGATGTGTCTCTGTAATCCAAGAATATAGATTACAATATTCTTTCATCACATTAAAATTGTTCAAATGCAAATTCACAAAATAGAGGTAAATAAGAGTTATGTGAGTCACTAAATCCACAATTTATATTAAAATGTTCCAACTACCTTCAAATGATTTTTAAATCCAGTGTCCTAAATAATTCTTAGATTAAAAGAATAAATAAAATATAATTTACATGTGATTTAGAAAAGAACCATAATAACATAACCCAAGTAAATGCAATTAGATTAGTCCAAAACTAATCTCAAAGGAAGTCTAATGAATCTCAAATGACTTCAGCATTAAACATAAATGAATGAAAACAAAGCTTCCACTTTAACTAAAGAATTAAAAAGGGAAATCTTAAGTAAATAAATAAATGCTGTATCAAGAATAAGAAAGCATAAATATGTAAATAATCCAGGAACAATATTGAAAACATCTTCTAAGAATTAAATACTTTCAATAAAAGCATCAGGCCCAGACAGTTTTATGAGAAAAGTAATTGCAAACTTTTAAGTGATGGAAAACCTCCATGCTACATAAACATTTTATAATTTCTGATTCACTTTTAAAAGCAAAAATATGCCTGATTCTAAAATACTCCAGATAAAGTTAATCTCCAAATATAGATTAATCTTCATTGTGAGTTGTAGAATAACATTTAAATAGAAAATTTTAACTACCCTAACCTAACTTATTTCAAGATTAGAATCTATCACATTATTTTATAAAAGAATGAATTTCACATTTAATGGAAGACATGAAAACCAAGTAAGCATAGATTATCTTAATATAATGCAAATATATCTTTAGACACGGTGATCTAACATGGAATAAAGTAGATTTTATGCAAAAGTTTAGAATTCTGAGCATCGTCCAAGACTTTTAGACACTAGAAATGAATTCCCAGATTAATTTTTATACTAAAAAAACTTTTCTATATGCCAAAATTTGGGAACAGCTTACATAAACAAGCTAGTAGCATAGATAACACTGAAATAATAGAGGCTTTTGTAGATGTGTCTGCTTCAACTCAGTTATCTCAACTCTGAAAAGTTGAGAACCAAACAGAAACAAAAATTAATGAATAATAGTTATAATTCTAAAATTATTATTAAATGATTACAACCTGGCAAACTCCAGTGAACAAAAAATCCTTCTTAATAAACAAAATTACTTAACAAGCTTATTGCATAAACATTGAGTATACAAAATAAAAAACCTTAAACTATACAAGAAATAATTGACTAGAAAAACAATGGGGAGTAATGATACAGTTTACAATAGAAAAAATAGCTGTGTAGGATTAAATGTATCAAAAATTGTGAAGGGTTTTAATAAAAGACTTTTAAACATCACAAAATTTCATAAAAGCATATGAACAGCATAAACAGAAAGTAACGTTTTTATAGATTTAATTTAGTAAGTACTAATGCAACCAAAGTGTTTGAGAATTCAGCCAATTCAAAATTTTAAAACTCAAACACCATTTTCTAAAATATTTAGGAAAAGAGACACAAGAAAGTCTTAGAAAATTTATTATAAAGGGAGCTGGGAAAATTGGACTATCCCAGTACCTTGTAGCCCAAGACCCATGTTCAACCCCTCAGTATTGCACGGCGCCCAGAATTGCTGGGCATGGCCTGGAAAACCAAGCAAGGCTGAGACAAAGCAGCATCCCATTTCAAATAGAGCACTGAACTGTCCTGTGTCACTGGTCATGTGTCATGGGTGGGAGCCCTGAACAGTGCTTGGAACTCCCTCCACAACTAATAGCATAGAAATAGCAAGACAAAGACTAGTTTAGAAAATGATAAAAACTAATGACAGAGGCTTATTCTACCTAGTACTAAAATCTATCATAAAGTCACAGGTATGAAAATGATTTATTATTAGTGCAGAAATAGTTGGAAAGTTTAGCTACCAAGATAAATTTTGCATAAATGAATAAGAAGACTTTTCCAGGTTTTTTCTGCTTCTACTTCTGTCTATAACCTCCAGTGGCTGGATGGAGTGTGCGCCATCTTGAAACTCCTCTCCATTATATTTATTCCTGGGATATCTCATTTCTTTTCATGGTCTCAGATATACTTGCTACATTTTTGAACCAGAATATTTTTCTTCTGTCACCAATCTCTCCTGAAACTCCAGATTCCTTCTTTCTCAACATCCGCTGTCAATGTCACAGAACGAGCACAAGTGTCACTCACTCATCCGAAACTAAATATTTTTCCTATTGAAACTGCTCCATCTCTAGTTTCCTAATCATTTTGTTTGCTCACATAAAAACTTCTAGAACTACCTCTTTTGATTATTCTCTCTTCCTTTCTCAAACTCCAAGAATAATCAATCCTGTGGGTCTCTCTCTAAAATATGTCTTACTTAACACAGCCACTTCTCACCACCTGCTCTGCTAACACTATAATCTAAACCCAGTCCTCTCTTCCCTGAACCACTGCAAAAAGCTTTGCAGGGATTTGTCTCCACTCTTATCTCCATTACCCAATGCTCTATATTGCATTCAGAATAATTCTTGTAAACTTGAGTGGGCCTTTGTTCAGAATCCACTGAAATTTTCAATCACACTTAGAATAAATATCTAATTCTTACCTTGGTCCACAAGACATCATTTGTTCTGCTCCTGGCACTAGTGGTATAATACTGTTAAATGTTCAAAACAAGCTTGTCTCTCAGAAAAGAATATATGCATATTCATATATTATGAATTATATATTCGTAATTATATATCCATGTGTTATATATTCACTCTAAATTTACTGATATGAAAGATGCACATTACACACTTAAAAAATATTGTAAAATATACAGCATTCTTCCTTGAAAATTCCACATATTAAATTGATTCTCACAGAATGAATGCTTTCATTGTCTTTCTCTTCCTTTGTTATGTTTTTCCAAATTCTTATTTCCTTAGCAGAGCTATGACTGAAATTGATTTATGAGTACTGCTCAAAAATGAATGTCGGCTCATAATTTTACATTAATTAAAAGGAAGTGATACAATGAAAGAGTACCCAGAACTCTACTTTTTTTTTTATCAGTGATGCAAACAACTCTATCAATAGTAATTTTTGTTGGGGAAATAGCTTCTCATATATCAGTTCTATTCACAATTCAACTACAGACACAATAAACTTTTAAATTTAATCTACATTATTAACTTTTTTTTATCATTTTGAGTCTAGACAGCATCAAAACAATTTGTCAAATTTGTTGATATTCATTGTGTAAATATTCTCCCCATGGCTGACTTCATGCTACCAGCGTAGTGCTGTGCCGAATGCTACAGAGATGAGCAGAAGTGCATGCTGCTACACTGTTTCCACCACAGAGTTCCAATCCACACAATTAACCTCAAAGCCGAGATAATAGGCAAATGTAGAAAGACAATTAAGAAGTGATAAAATTTGAGTACCATTTACCTTATATTTAAGACAGTGTGCTAAATTATAAGTTTATCTAATTTAATTTTGAATAAGGGCTGCATTTAACATCTGGCTTGTAAAATTCCTAAAGATTTGGCAACCAGTCACAAGGAGCAGGTAGCAGCAGAATTCAGCAGCACCGCACTCTCTGACTTCCCCTCCTTCACCACACTGTCCATTCCTCACTCTGCCCCAGACATCCTGAACTCCTTGCCCCCTTCAAGGCACCTAGTACTTTTTCACCTTTGAACTTCAACAGTTACTGTTCCTTCTGCCTAAAACACTGGTCCAGATAGCCCCATAAATCATCCCTTTCTCTGAAGACTCTCCTCCATAGTCATCCATTTTTGGTCACACACACCAAAGCAGTATTTTCGGCTCTCTCTACCCACCGGGCACTGCTTTTTCTTGTTTTTCAGCACTCATCATTATCTGACATTTTTCTCAGTGCTTTTTGTTTATTGTGAGACGAATCAGTAGAAATTAAGCCCAGGAAGAAGGTCTCTGCCACAGATGCCACTATTATAGCCTAGTGTACAGAACACAGACTGATATGAAGCAGAATCTAAAAATTATGAGAACTAAATCTATGAGTAAACTTAATACTTGTAGAATTAGAACTGGGCTTGATTCCAAAAGTTTTCAAGAAAAGCATTGCACATGGACAAAGGAGCAGTTTCTTGAATATACAGAACCTTTTCCAAATCAGACAATAAGTAAAACATGAACATAAAAGTAATAGAAACAAAGGACATGAGTAGGCATGACATAAAATAAAAGAACTAATCATTTGAAAATGTCCACTGTTTTGTTATTAAGTATAGTGAAAATTAGAGTAATAAGCTCCTTGAATTTGCCTAGTAAACACACATACTTATAAATTACAGCTTTGGCAAAATAAACTCAACATAACTTCAAGTATGAATTAGTTTTGTCTTTAAGAAAGCACAAAAGTGTATAAATCTGTAACTGTACCCTCACGGTGATTCTCTAATTAAAAATAAATAAATTTAAATAAAAAATAAATAAATAAATAAATTATATTATAAAGCTTGGGTATTCCAAAGAGGAATCGAAGGGGCTATGCTTGGAGTATCACATTTCACTCAAGTAAGAGAAGGAATCGAGTTCTGACCTCCATCAGTGATCAAAAATCAGGGACGCTGTCTCATTTGCCAAGGCGTCAAAAATCAGATGGGCCAGACATGTAATGTGATTCAGAGACGACCTCTGGACTAGAACTGTAACTGACTGGTTTCCACGGGACTCAAAACTGTGTGGGCGCCCACCTACAAGATATCTGATCAGACTTCTTTGTCAAAACACTGAATGAATGGTTTGAGGCTCTTTGTGTTTCTGGAGCGAGCAGATACCATTGGGCTACACTAGCACATGACACGGACAAATGGAGACGTTACTGGCACCCGCTCGAGCAAATTGAAGTTCTACGAGATGACAAGTGACAAGTGATATTATAAAGCTTATATTAAAACTCTTTTTTTTAAAAAAAAAAAAAAGAAGAACAATTTATGTTTTAAACCAAAGCTGGAAGTTCCATGCACTACATTCCAGTCCTTCTATTTTGTGAATTTAAGTTCTTAATAATTTGTGAAAATGGGGCTTATACTACCACATAAATGCTTAATATAAAAACTGAAGGAACAATATGAAGAGGAGGAAAATAGATGGAAGTAAAGAAGAAGAAAAGGAAAATGAAGACCTAAATAGTAAACAACCAAAAATTAGGGGAAGAAGCTTCAAAATCTCTTTGAAATGCAATCTAATGAGACCTTGACAATAGAATGAGAATATTTCATAGCATAAAAAAAGGTGCATGACATAGTGTTAAGATTCACAGAATATAAAATAATTTGTAGTATAATATTACATAGACAAAAAATGCAAATGCGGAAAACCAACCAGAAAACAAATTATGCTTTTATAATATTCACAATAATCTTTCTGTTTTTGTGAGGGGAAGAGGAAGAGATTCCTCTGTAGTGCTCAGGAAGCCGAGGCCAGCTATTTCTGGCCAACTAGGAAATAAGTTCAATGCCAGGACTCAAGGGTGTGGTGCTCTTCCTGCCCTGGTGGCAGGGATTACTCAGGCTACCTTGGCAGTGCTTGACGGACCCTGAGTCCTGGTTAACTGTGTATCAGAGGCCATGTGATGTCAGGGATTATATCTGGGTTGGATGCATGTAAGACCTTTATCTCTCTATTTAAAAGGGGGCAGAGAGATAATAGCATGAGTAAGTTGCCCATCTTGCAGATGCTGGCCGAGGTTTGAACCCTAGCATAACATGCAGACCCCTCTGAGCACCACCAGAATTATCCCTGACCATGGTTGAGTATGGCCTAACCTCATCTACCCCCTCCTGCCACCAATATTGTGGCACCAATCTCCATAATAATCCTTAAATAGTAAAATCAAGATGAATTTTCTTACTGTTATGTATAGTTTGCATTTTCTATTTCTCTACTGAAAAAAATATATTTGTAGTTAGAAAGTTAAGAAAAATGCATAAATTGTTAAAAAGAAAATGAGAGTACCTTCTGGAAATCCCCAAGATGCAAGAAACTGTTCAAAACAGCCACACAAGCAAAGCTCAGGAAGAGGAAAATGAGCTTGCAGGTAGAAGGAGCACATATATCTTGGGTTTCCTCATATCCTAATTCCAAGGAAGCCACACAAGGCAGGAGAGCAGAGATGCTCACATCAGAGATTTGGCTTTCACCTGCAAAATGTTCTCAATTTGAATGACATGAGCCTTTCCTTCCTTACTCTTTAGCTCCAAAGGAGCATCTGACAGAAAACTAGGTAGACTTGAAAGTCTAGAGGTGCCCTCTTTGGTAAACTGATTCCCAGAGAGGGAAGGCCCTGAGTGGCTTCTGGGGTTCCCTATGTGCACTTTACAGAGGGACTCCTCTTGCAGAGTTGACTCCAAGATTCTGTGACTTGAGTCACAGGTTGCCCACAATGTCACCTCTGTAACCTGCCTTGCACTGCTAGAACAGTCTTTGAGACTCCGTTTATCCTGCTGGTCCCTGTGGTAGGTCTAGCGGATGAATCTATGAAATTTCTGTTCAATTTTTAATAAATATGCTAATAAAGTAAACTAATGATAAGAAGAGAGGTCAGTTCTTTCAAATGTCAAAATTTGAAAGAGCAAGTGGAAAAAGGATGTCAGAATGCATGAATCAGGTGCAGCCACCGGCATGGCAAAAACAATGACTCACAGGCATAATTGGGTCCTCTGCTGGGTCACTCTGCAGGGGACTGTATAGGGCTGCTAACCTTGCTGTCCAAGCAGGACTACAAGGAGAGGAACTGATTAGACTGAAAAGCAGACTCTTCCCTAGAAAACTCAGTCCCCTAGAGCATAAGGAAGCCTGAGAATGGATTACATGGGGTTCTTCTGTAAACCCCATGTTTTATTTTTTTGTCTGGCAAATACCTCTTCTTTGATTTAACAACAAAGTGGTCTGAGCTTTGAGTATCAGAGGTTCAAGGGCTGTCACAGATGTTCTTAAACTGCATAACAAAAAAGATATTTAACAAAACTCCCTGGGCATTGTGGGTCATAAAAACCCAGATAGGGGCTGGAGTGATAGCACAGCACAGTGGGTAGGGCATTTTCCTTGCACAAGGCCAACTGGGTTCGATTCTCAGCATCCCATATGGTCCCCGGAGCACCGCCAGGAAAAATTCCTGAGTGCATGAGCCAGGAGTAACCCCTATGCAACACTGGGTATGACCTAAAGGAAAAAAAAAAGCCAGATAACCTTAGAGATCAAAACAAAGACAAACTTTCCTTGTTACCAGCAGGAAAATTTACTCTAAAAGTTTACTCTTTAAAAAGTTTACTTTAAAAATTTACTCTTAGATTCACAAATCAATGGCCAAGCTTTGGACCCTTCCAATGAAAAGGAAAGCACCCATATTTTTCTAGAAGTAGATCCATCTCTACAGATTTTCTACTTAAGCATGAAGAACAGTGCCAACTGGCAAACAGTATAATTCAAAAATGGAAGACAGAGCTATGGGTAGGTAAAATTAGATTATTAGGAAATAAATAATTACCACGTAAGCTATGAATTTTATTCCTTTTCTTCCTACCTTGCCACTGCCCAATTGTTAATGCAATTGTTCAAAAAATAAAAGAATAGGAAAAAAGAAAACAAGAAAAAAATTTCCATGAGAAAACAAAAAAAGGAAGGACTATGTGAAGATGTTATAATTTTAATTCTCCAGATGGAGAAATTATGTGCTAGTTTCTGTTCCAACAAAAAATGAAGAAGCTCTCTAGAAAGCCAAGTGAAGTGAGATACCCCAACAGAATGCCCCATCCCAGATTCTCCAGGCTCATAGGACTAGAGATTAAAAACTAAAGGAGGAGTTAAGGATCACCTGATGAAGGAAACAGAACTCTTTAAAATCAGAGGGGTCAGAGAGATAGTATAGTGGGTAAGGTGCTTGCCTTGCATATGGCCAATCAGGGTGTGATCCCCAGCACCCTACATGGTTTCCCAAGCCCTGCCAGGAGGAATTTCTGAGTACAGAGCCAAGCATTGTTGGCTGTGGCCCCCGAAACCAAAAATTGGTTAATTAATAAATTAGATCATAAAGATTTGCTCCAGCAAGTAACTTCCCTGAAAGTCCATGTAATGTTTCTCTGGAATTTGGACCTTGGAATAGTCCTGGGGTCTATTTAATGACAGGAAATAGAATCACCAGAGTAGTGTTGACACATTGACATGAGCTAACTGCTACTCATAATGGATACACAGTGAGTTCAGGTCTCTGGGGTACAACTGACCATTTAATTTGGGGCTCTATGCAGGGGTTATGTTGATGTTCAGTCACCTGAGTTCTGACCTCATGCTTGCTCCCATCTACCTCATCAGAGGCCAAGCTTCCTGAGGGCTACTTAGATCATTATTTTTATCATCAAAAAGTCTTCCCAAAAGTGTCCACTGCTGCTTCCAATAAGAAGTGGTAGCACGTTCTTCTGGATTAGTCTTAGGTGGTACTGGAGGAAGAGCAGACAGACTCTGGGGAAATGAGACACTGTTTGGTCTGTAAGTACCTAAACTATCCTTTGCATGTTTTTTTCAGCATGAAAAAAGATGGTGTTCTAGGAATGCAATAATCAAAATGTGAAGGCTGGGACCTGAGCGAAAGTACAGCAGGTAGAGCATTTGCCTTGCACATGGCCGGCCCCGGGTTTGATCCCCGGCATCCCATACGGTCCCCTGAGCACCGCCAGGAGTGATTCCTGAGTGCAGAGTCAGGAGTAACCCCTGAGCATCACCACATGTGGCCCACCTTTCACCCCCACCCCAAAATACCCCACTTAGTTAAATAACTAGAAATAAAGCTTACCTTTTTAAAAAAGAAATAAACATTGCCAAATTTAAAAGAAGAATGTGAAGGTCACAAATAGATGTTATGAGCCACCGCCGAGATGTGATCCCGGGGGCCGCACGCATGTGCGGCCTCTCCGCAGCTGCACAAGCGTGAATCCAGACCCAGCAAAACCTCTTTCGGCGTGGGCAACTCCTTGCAGAATGTCTCCAGCCTGAGAACTAAGCCTCGGCCCCGTGCCCGCCCAGGAGGGGAAAGGTATTTCTCTCTCTCTCGCCTCTTTCTCTCCGGGGATGAAGGGCGCGGTGGCCGCCATATTAAGACGACCACAGATTGGGTTTTCAAGCCTGGAATTATCTAATATCTGGAAGAAATCTCCCTGGACTTCTTGTTAAAGTACAGAAATTCCGCGCGACCTTATTTGTCTTCACAGTAGGTCTGAATCTAGTGGGGTACTCCTAACAACAATAGTGAGGTTTGTGTTGAAATATTGAATGTAACCAAAGTAAACAGAATGTAAAATGAAACTTATCAGTTACAAGGTAGGGGGTGGGGGGGGCGGGATGGGAGGTGTACTGTGTTTTTTTTTTTTTTTTGGTGGTGGTATATGGGCACTGGTGAAGGGATGGTTGTTTCAGCATTGTATAACTGAGACCTAAGCCCGAAAGCATTGTAATCTTCCACACGGTGATTTAATAAAATAAAATTAAAAAAAAATACACTATAAAAAATAAATAAAAAAATAAAATTAAAAAAAAACAAAAAATCAAATAGATGTTATGAAATTATGCCACAAAATTTCAAGGTACAAATTTAATCCGTTTTATTGTCCATGTGCTCCGTTATACTCTGTGTAAGAGAGTATAAAGGAGCACATATAGAGAGAGTATACCCCTATATTTTGGGGTAACTAAAACAAAGCAAGGAAACAGCCTTTGAGAGTCTTTGGAAACCTATTTGTGGTTTTGTTTTCCAGGTTTTAGTTACTTGCGGTCAACCATAGTCCAAAAATATTTCATATAATGAGAGAATTTACATAATTTTTATTGGGGTATCATTATGCTTGCTCTATTTTATTATTATTTATCTCTTAATTAAAAAATAAAATTATATCATCAGTATGCATAGGAAAAAGCAGAGTATGCATCCACAGATTCAGTCATTCACTGAGCATCTTGGAATTTATTCACCCCAGGCTAGATGTAACATCATATTCATAGCATTTTAGACAATGCAGCATTACAAGTCACATGTAGCCAGCATATGTATAGCTTAAGGACAGGAGTACATGCTTAACACATACAGGGGCCTTAGCAGATGCAGGGTCCCAACTGTGATCCCCAGCACCACATGGCATACCAAGTACTGTTGCAGATAGCCTTAGTGTCTCCCAGCACTGCTGGAGAGGTTCCCCCAAGTTGGAATATTTAAATATATATACATTGTTTCAATACAAATAGATTCAAAAGAGACATGACTTTTTTTTACTGGTGTTGTTTATTTTATTTATTTATATATTTATTTATTTATTTATTGGCTGGAGCACAGCGGGTAGGGCATTTGTCTTGCACGTGGCCGATCCAAGTTCGATTCCTCCTCCCCTCTTGGAGAGCCTGGCAAGCTACGGAGAGTATCTCGCCTGCATGGCAGAGCCTGACAAGCTTCCCGTGGCGTATTTGATATGCCAAAAGCAGTAACAACAAGTCTCACATGGAGATGTTACTGGTACCTGCTTGAGTAACTTGATGAGCAACAGGATGACAGTGATACAGTGACAGTGATAAATGAATCACCATGAGATACAGTTACAGACTTATAAACTTTTGTACTTATGTTTCAGTCATACAATGATCAAGTACCCATCCCTCCACCAGTGCCCATTCTCCACCACCAATTTTCCCAGTATCCCTCCCACCACCCTCCCACCCCCTCCCCGGCCTCTGTGCAGGCAGATTTCCTTTTACTCTCTCTCTCTCTCCTTTAGGCTGTTGTGGTCTGCAATGCAGGTATTAAGTGGCCATCATGTTAGGTCTATAGTCTACTTTCAGCATACATCTCCCATCCTGAGCGAGTCCTCCAAGAATTCTTTGCTTGGTAGTCCCTTCTCTATCTGAGCTGCCCTTTCCCCCAACATGTGAGACCAGTTTCCAAGCCATGGAGCAATCCTCCATGTCTTTACCTCTGCTATCCTTGGGTGTTAGTCTCCCATTTTGTTACTTTATATTCCACAATTGAGTGCAGTCCTTCTATGAGAGCATGACTTTGCAGAGAGCATATTTGCTAACTCTCCTCCTAATGAGACATAAGAAACTAGCAAGGGAACTGGAAGAGATAATTTCTGAACCTGAGCAAGAAAGGGTATGCTAGGGGCCCGAGCAATAGTATGATGGGTAAGATGTTCGACTTGAACACAGATGACCTGATTACCCCATATGGTCCCCTGAGCACCATCAGGAGTAATTCCTGAGTGCAGAGCCATCACCGGATGTGGCCCCAAACCAAAAATTTTTTAAAAAAGGTTCTAGTTTAAAAGACTCTACTGAGTCTTCATGTAGAACAAAGACATAAGTACCTCTTCTTGATGTATCTTTCTAAATATTTATCAGCAATTTTCTGTACCTCACATGGACTATAGTATACTTTTAAATTAAATTATTATATAAACAATATTTGCTAAGGACCCTGTACATCCTACAAATATTCCTGCTGTTATAGGTCTGAGATGGATATTTGCATAAAGGGGGTTTGTTGGAAAACGCTCTTGGGAACAACACTCAATAGTGAAGAAATAAATCTGGTAAGATTTAGAAGCGATGTGTAAAAAAACATAATTTAATCACCACATTTAATGCAAATTTAAAAGAAAATTCCTGAAATGTATGATACATTTGTATAAAATTAAATGGAAATAATTCATCTAAGAAGCAGATTGATTATTGCATGAAAATGTGCTGTATGATGACATTTAAAGAAGTATAGGTATGTATAAAACATCTATTTCTTTATATATGAGGAGTATAAACATATTTAGAGATGCGTGGGTTTTTCTTAATTAGATATTGATAGGATAAAAATAAGTGGAAAAAAAGCATAATACCCAAAACACCAAGGAAGGATGCAACAATATTGAAAAGAGCATCATTATCATCATCATCATCATCATCCCGTTGATTGTCGAATTTCTCGAGCAGTCTCAGTAACATCTCCATTCGTCCTAGCCCTGAGATTTTAGAAACCTCTCTTTACTCGTCCTTTTCAATGGTGCGGCTATATTGAAAAGAGCAGCTTTTCAATACTGAAAAGAGCAGCTCAAGAAAATCAAACAAGCATAAAAATAACAAAAATAAAACTCCATCCCTCTCGGAGAGTCCAGCAAGCTACCTAGAGTATCCCGCCCACAGAATAGAGCCTGGCAAGTTACCCGTAGCATATTTGATATGCCAAAAATAGTAAAAACAATGGGCCTCATACCCCTGACCCTGAAATAACCCCCAAAACGGTAGCGTTTGGAAAGATGAGCAAGGAGAGGCTGATAAAATCTCAAGGACAAACGAGGCTGCCAAAACGAAGAAGGATTAATTGACTGTCTGTACTTTCAATGCATGTACACTGGCATTGGAAGCGTCCATCGAGGACTGATGGTGCAAGCACAAAAGATCAAGTATGACATCACTGGTCTGACCAACATGAGAAGGCATTAATCACATCATGCCATTTTCGACACTGGTGAAGAACTGTTCCTTGGAACATGTGACAACAGAGGCGTCGGTGGCATCAGCGTCCTTGTCAACACGAACTTGGCCATGAGCATTGATTCATTCGAATGTCTGACTACCCAAATCTGATGATTACGCTTGAATAGATGTGGCTCACTGCTGGCAGTTTCTATCTTCGTTGTCTACACACCAACATCCAACTACGATGAAGAAGAAATTGAGAAATTCTACAAGGAGCTGGAGAAGTTCTACAAAGAAGACCACACCTTCTACAAGATCATTGTTGGTGATTTTAATGCCAAGATAGAACCAAGAAGATCTCCTGAAGAATTCCACATTGGGACCCATGGCCTAGAACGAAACAAACAGGGTGAGAGACTGTCTGAGTTCATCATGTCGCCCAAGACCATCCATGGTAACTCAAAGTTCCAGAAGGTTGAATCTAAAGGTTGGACATGGGAGTCTTCCAGTGGACAGTTCCACAGCAAAATTGACCACATCATATTCAATTGACAGTTTTGCCTAACCAATGTCACTGTTGTCCTAAAATTCCAAACGGGATTGGGTCACCGTCTCCTTCATGCAAAATTCTACTTCACAGAGTGGGGAGAAAGGACTGCAAAGTTTAAGAGAACTCCCAGAATGACCACCAACTGCGAGCTCTTTGGCACCATTGCGTCAATGTGGGAAGATGCCATTGTTGATAACATTGACGAGGAATACGATCGACTGGTTCAGCACCTCCATGACGGCACAGGGAATGCCGAGAGTGGGAAAGCCACAAACAGACGCTTGTCTTTGGAAACTCGAGCTCACTCGCCAATGTGGTTTGGTGCGAGCCTCAGAGACCTGGGCCCTACAAAACAGGATGTGAACGCTATTTGGGTATCCCAAAGAGGAATTGAAAGAGCTATGCTTGGAATATCACATTTCACTCAAGTGAGAAAAGGAATCCGGAGTTCTGACCTCCATCGACGATCAATAATCAGGGACGCTGTCTCATTTGCCAAGGCATCGAAAATCAGATGGGGCAGACACATAATGGGATTTAGAGATGACTGCTGGACTAAAGCTGTTACCAATTGGATTCCACGGGATGTCAAAAGACCACGTGGCCATCCACCTACAAGATGGTCAGACTTCTTCATCGAGACCCTGAATGAACAGTTTGAGGCTCTTCGTGTTCCTGGAGCGAGGAGACGCCATTGGGCTACACTAGCTTGCGACAGGAGAAATGAAGATGTTACTGGCACCTGCTTGAGCAGATCAACAAACAACGTGATGACAAGTGATGCAAATGATATTATGGGACCAAAAGCCCTGCATGCTTGCCAGGCTCCCAGATATCAGAAGTGAGGCTTCGGCGGGACACACTGGGGAGAAACCCACAATGCTACCTCCTAGGAGGAAGTTGGCAATGATGTCCACCCCATCACACCTTTGGACATGCATGCGACAGGGAGGACTGGAGACATTACTGGTGCCCGCTCGAGCAAATCAAATATCAACGGGATGACAAGTGATACAAAACAAAAGTAACATATAAAATTATACCAGTGTACATTGATCATGTCAAGCTAAGTCCATAGACCAAGGCTTCTAACTATTATTTAATAAACAAAAGACAAATAATTACTACTTCAAAAGAAATGTATCAGCAATAAAATAACATACAAAGTTCAAGAAAAAGAGATGGTTGGAATTCTATTATTAATTTAAGAATAGACATCTGGATAAATCCCACTGATACAAATATATAAAATGAACAATATTACTTTAGAATTAGGTGCATGTGTCTAAAATAAGGAGCAAGTATTTTCATTTAAAATACATAAAGCACAAGAATACTGGAATAAGCAAAACTCTGAAGAAGCAACCTGCAATATATCTACAAAATAGTAGGTATTAGAAATATTACAGACAGAATAAAAAATATATTTTTAAAACATAAGAGAAAATGATATTGAGAATATGGTGAATGAATTAAAAACTATCAAAATGTCTTTTTTGAAATAATACCAAGGAAAAATTCTAGAAACAAAAATAATTAAGCGAAAGTAGAACTGCATAGATGTTAAATTGAATAAAAGCTGAAGAGATCATTGTGAAGTAGGTATGCACCAAAGACATATCCCAAATATTACACCAAGGAAAGAAAGAAATGTGCAAAAGAAGTTAAGGGACTTGAAATATAGAGTAAAAAATTTCAGCATACATTTCCCTGCAGTTTATGATAAATCTTATTATACAAATTAACTAAGAGCATAGGCAAAGCCTTCCCGAAGTTAATGAAAGAAACCAATCCTCAGATTCAGAAAGTCAAACAAATCTTCATAATATAAACATAAGAGACATCTGAAAAATAAAATCTCGAAAAACAATGGGAAGATATTAAAATCAGTCAGGCAGAAAAAAACATTATTTCAAGAGAATTTCTCCTGACATTCAGTAGGAGAAAAGTCTATAAGAGACTATAAAATAATATTTTCAAAATGTTATGAAAAAATAAGTGTCATCTAAGAATTATCACATTTGATATAATTCTCCTTTAAATTCTCCTTCAAATGAATGCAGCTGAGACAACTCATAATTAAAAAGTTGACCAGTAACGTTCACTAACTAGAGGGCTGTTCTTCAAGAGATTCGAATGGGTGAACAAAGGTGGTAAATTCTGAGCTAAAGGCAACCCAATATTCTTTCAAAATAATCTAGATGTCTAAAATCTCAAATAAAACAAAATATAATAACATGTACAATTTCAATAATGAACAATATTAGATATACTTGGAGGTTTTCATCAAGTTATGATATTCAAAATTCTTCAAATCATTCAAGATGTAGATAAGTGTGATTAATAATTTAGTTTAAATTTTGTTAACATAATTGTGCATGTTAAATTTCTAAGTGTGCTACTAAAAATATAATTTTAGGGTATAAACATCACATCAATGAGAGGAAAAATCAAGGAATTGAAATAAAGATCTAATAAATCCAAAAGAAATCAGAAAAAGAAAAGCTAAGAGAAATAATCCAGAATAAAACAAATAATCTCATGCATACAAGCAGACACAATGTCACAATAATAAAAATTAAATAGTAAAAACTAAAAGACATTCTCAAGTAAATAGAAATGTTGTAGATTGGATTTAAAACATAGTTATGGATGATTAAATAAAAAAAATACTGCTCAATTGGATTTAAAAATGGTTATGGATGGCAGAATCTCCTGCCTCCATGCCGGGCTGTCTTCACTGGGCCCCCCTCAGAGAGGGGTGGGTTAATGTCCCTCCCTGCCCCAAGCAGAACCCCAGCAGCCAAAAACCTCCAGAACCCAGTCCCAGCCATACTCAAGGCCACTCTCTATACGCTCTGAAGAGCCTCACCCATGAGGGTACCAACAGGTATGCGAGACCCGTGGGTGAGATCTCCAAGCTTGCTCGAACAGGACTGGGCCTCTTCCACCCAGATCCCCAGTTTTCCAGTATCTTGGCAGTCACTCAGAAACTGCCCTCGGTGCCATGTAATCTCAGCCAATATCCAGAGACCATAAAACAAAGTCCCTGGGAGTGAGAGAATTTTTCCTGGAGTGCGTGGCTGCAAATGCAGCAGCGCAACCTCTTATACTCTATCCCACTGATGTACCTAAAACAGCAGACCTGTGTTTGGTTTTAACATACTTGCTTGTATTCTCTTATATACTGGTTTAAAGGGACTCAGAATGAAATCAACAACCTTTACACGCTTCCCTCTTATTGTGGTTGGAAGATGCTTGCTGGTTGGGTGAGGTTTGAATATTATCTGTAATGAACTATTGTGAGCTACTTAATAAAAATTAAATGTAAAAAATTGCAAAAATAAAAGAAATTGAAAATAAAAATAAAAATGGTTATGCATAATTGAAACACAAAAAAAGACATGGCATGCACAAATTTTTGAAATACAGGGTAAAAATTAAACAAGAAAAAAAATCAGGAGAATTCAAACAAAATTTAAACAAAAACATTACTGCATAAACATTAATATCAGAAAAATGATGTTTTAGAATGCTTTTCAATTATAATTCAAACATTCATACTGAGGTGTGGGGTTGGGCCACACCTGGCAGTGCTTAGGCCTTACTTCTGGCTCTGGAGGTCTGCAGGGATCATTTTGGGTTTTGGGAATAGAACCCATGTCAGCCTTGTGCAAGGCCCTACCCACTGTACTATCACTCCAGTACCAAACACTTATAATTTTATTAAGTCTGATATTTCCTTTGCATATTTCAATAGATACTGTGGGTCATTTTAGGCATATTTTCATCATTTCAGAAAGAAACTCCCAAAGCTAAAGCTTTTATTCCCCACCAACCCAAGTCTTCCTTAGGTATAATAAACCAAAATTGACTTCCTTTTCCATTATATTTTCCTGTTCTGAAATTTCATATTAATCAAATAATTTAATATGTGGATTTTTTATGTTCACCTTCTTGTCTTGCCTTTTTAAAGTTTTTCCCACATTATAGCATATATTGGGACTTTTATTTTATCTATTCATGCATTCATGAATTTTGAGATATTTTCTATATTTTGACTGTAAAGCTGCAAATAGAGTACAAGTTTTAGTGTAAACATATGCTTTATTTTCTTACTTATCTATATGAGTGCATAATTATTGAATCCCATCTAAGTCAATATATAAGCATCTGAGAAATCGCCAAATTGTTTTCAAAGTGACTGCATCATTTTACATTCCCACCCATAGTCTATGAGGATTTTAGTTTCTCCACATTTTGATCACTATTTGTCACTGACTTTTAAAATGTAGTCATATGAATGAGCATAAAGTGGTATCTCATTATGGCTTTTATTTAAGTTTCCCTGATGACTAACAATCTTTTCATATGTTTAGGGACACACATTTTTAAATTTTCTTGAAGAAAAAGATCTATGTAATTCCTTTATCTTTTTAAAAATCAAGTTAGTTATTTCTTTAGTTATTGAGTTGAGGGAAAATTTTTGTACGTTATATATACAAGCCCTACAATAGATACATGATTCTCAAATATTTTCTCCTAATCAGCAGTTTGTCCTTTCACTTTTGGGTGGGGGAGCATGGATAGGGAATGGACCACACAAAGTGATGTTCCCCTTACTTCTGGCACTATGCTCAGGGATCATTCCTGGCAGTTCTGTGGAGACCACATGGAATTCCAGGAACCAAATTCTGGTCTATTGTGTGCAAGGCAAGAATCCTACATGCTGTGCTCTGACTCTGGCCCTAGTCTTCACTTTGAAGCTCAAAGGTTTGTAATTTCTATGGAGTCCTATTATTGATTTGTTTTGTTCCCTATAAGTATGCTATACCTTTTGATAACTTTGTTTATAAAGATTATTTACAGCTAATAATCTTTACTGAAGTCAAGGACAAAACATTTTAGTTTAAAGTTTCCTTTTAAGAGTTCTTAGTTTTAACTCTTACATTGAGATCTTTGATGCATTTAAGTTAATTTTTATTGTGACATAAGGACCTGCTTTCACTCTTTGCATACAGATAGCCACCACCTAATGAAAAGATTGTTCCTTTCCTATTGAAGAGTTTTGACACCTTTTTTAAAACTCAGCTGTCCACAAATACATGAGTCTATTTCTGGACTTTTAATGCTATTGCATTTATTTATATATCTATTCTTATGATAATACAATACTGCTTGATTACAATACTTCATCGTAAATTTTGAAAGCAGGAAGGTAGAGTCTTCCTTTCTTAATCTTTTAATTATTGTGGTCCACCCTCAATTTCATATGAATTTTGTATCAGTTTGCCAATTCCTACAGAGAACGTATCTGAAATTCTGGTAGAGATTATACTGAAATTATAGATCAGGTTGGAAGTATTGCCATTTTAAAATTATTGTCTCCTGACACATGAAGATGGGATGCTTACCTATTTTTTTTATCTTCTTTACTTTTAATATGTTTTATTTATTCTGGTTATTTATTTGTTGTTAGTTTTAAAGGAGTATATTTGCAATTTGCTTGTTAAATTTATACCTAAATAATTTATTATTTTGTATGCTATGGTAAATGGAATTATTTCTCTAGTCTTATTTTTGGATTGCTAATGCAAATATATACAAGTACAATTGATTTTTATACACTAATCATGTGTCCTCTAATCATGCCGAACTTATTTATTAGTTTTAATAGTTTTTTAATGGATTTCTTAAGATTTTATGTAGCTGTGAATAGAATCATTTTGGTTATTTCTTACTAATGTAAATTATTTTTATTTATTTTTCATGCATAACTTTAGCTAGAATGTCGAATAAAATGTTGAACAGAAGTAATTAAAATGTCTTGTCTGATTTTTGTGTTTAGGGAAAAGTACCCAGTCTTCTGCCTCTAAAAATATAAAGGTAGCTAGCTGTGTATTTTCATAAACATCAATTTTTTCAGATTGAAAAAATAAACTCTAGTCTTAATTTGTTGAGTTTATTATTGCTATTATTATTCATGAAATTACATTTTGTGAAATACTCTTTGTATCTAATGATATGATCACACATTTTTTGAGACGATGCCTTATAATAATTTATTTTGAGATGTTAAGCTAGTCTTGCAATTTTAGTATAATTTTTCTAGTGTACATGTTTCACAAGTATATATATACCATATATATCATATATATATTGCTAGATTCAATTTGCTATTTTTATATTTTGTTGAGGATTTTTGTAGTCACTATCACAAAAGATAATGATGTGTAAGCTGTATTTTTTCTTAGAACTTGGTCTGATCAGGGTAATATTGATCACACAAAGTTAGTGGAGAATTGTTACCTCTTCTATGTTTGGAAGAGCTTGAGGAAATTGGTAATCATTCTTGATATGTTTGATGCTGCTCACTGACTAAGCCATTTGGGATGTTATTGTTTATCAACAATTGTTTGATTGCCTAAGTAAGGTGAAACTATTTAAATGCATAATAGTAGGTATATAAGGCAAATTACAGCAAAAATATAGCAGAATCATTGGAGAAATTGGTTCTTTAAAAAAAATACAGAACATTTAAATGTAACACTCAGTAATTGTTAGATATATACAAAAAATTATCTTATAAGTTTGGGGGTATCATTAGCATCATTTCTTTGAAAAAAAAAAAGGTTTTCACAGCATATTTTATAAGACTAGTATAGAAAGCTTAACATCATATCCAGACAAGAACATCTTTGGCAGAGAAAAGTAAATCTTTAGCTAATATTATTAATGAACTGAATGAAGAATACATCTAAACAAAATGTCCATAGCAGTTTTATAGAAATATAAAGGAAAAATAACAATTTGATCAGGTCAAATCTATTCCAGGAAAGCATGTTTGATAAGAAAATAAAGAGAAAGGCCTTAAGTTCATTTCAACACAGAGACAAGGCATATGATAAAATCCAAGAAGCTTTAAGAATAGAAAGACAGACAGAGTCAGAGAGACTGGCGATACATTTGGAAAAAGAGGAATGTATTTGACCTGAAAATTCTACTAGTCTACTGTCAACATCTACTCATCAGTGCTTTATACATAGCTGGTACAGATAAAGGATGCCCCAAAGAAGTTGTATCCACTGATAACATTGAAAAAATCCTCTCAGCTGTGTAGGACAGGAAAAACCTTTGACCTTCATGTCAACCTGTGGCTTTACCTAGTTCTTACTAAAGATCCTGGGCATATTAAAAAATATTACTTACTAGAACCAGGTTCTATGTTTAGGGATCTTTATGTACAGTTGGGAATTCCCTCAGAATGAAACTTACTTCTAGAATTTTCTGAAGTTACTATTAAAGAATACCATTCCTCAGTGTTTCTCCAAAGAATCCAACTACCACGCCTGACATTAATTGTCATATTCAGCTTCCTGAGAAACAACTGAGGATTACATATAGTCCATGGACTTGTCTATCTGGACATGAGACCCACCTTAAGTTCATAGAGGTAGAACCATCAACATTTATTGATGACATTGATGACAGGTCACTCTCACATGAGAAAAAAAATTTTTTTGACCCTTGACAAGATTCAGTCCTGAATATTGCTCTAATTATAATTTTTAAGTTACCTTAAATGTGCCCATAATCACACTCAATTTTACATTTCAAATAAAGATAAAAAGGAATATAGAATGAGCTTTTCGGTGTTAGAAAAGGAAATAGTGAACAAAATGTGGAATTCTTTGTCAGAAAAGAATGTATTGCAGGGTCCCTCTAGCATAGATAAAATTCCTTAATAGATATTCATTAATGAATCTTGCCTATAGCAATGATTAGTTTAATGACTAGATGATTTTCTTATTCTCTTACTCTACATTGAATTTCTTTATTGAATCAATTCCATTTTCAAAAACTAGAAAGTGACTTGACTATTATTTCTCACAAAGCACAAACCTGATAACCTGAAATCGTAACCAATGTTGGCTAAAATATTATAAAGTTACTATTATATGTATAGCCATGATCCCAAGGAAAGAAATTCCCAAATGTCAAAAACAAATAGAAAACGAAAAACCAAAGAGATAAGAACCTGAGCTGATCCTGTAGCAGCCCTAAGGGTAATTTTTGGTCTCAGTAACTAAGGGATTTGATTTTAATGATCTCACAGGGAAATGAAATGAAGTCTTGATCCTGCTTATGATGAGGAATAGAACTGAGACTATGGAAAAAGCCAGCATCCTAGAAAGGCTCCACATTCTATAAAAGAATGACTAGAAAATGTCAACCCAACAGCACAAAGAAAAGAAAAAGAAAGTTTGCTTGTCCTGGCCTGGCCTCTCAGTGGGAAGAAAAGTGTCTCATGGGCCCAGGCTTACCTAGTTTTAGAGATCAAATTTAAGCTTTCTCTAGGACACTTTCACATCAAAAATATATATCAAAAATAATCTTAGACCAGTGATATTCTTAGAGCTTCTAACACATACAAAAGAAAATTCAATTTTGAAAGACATGCCTTCAATCCAGGCTGGATAAGTTTCCTAAAATTAAATCCTCAAAACATGCACTCACAATGAAAAATTACAAAATGTATGACATCAGCAGGCACAGTGAACAATAGTTTTCATGTCCAAAAACATCAAGTGGTGCATATATAAGACAAGAATGAGTAAAAAGGATTTAAATGATTAAAAACCATAGCAAATAATTGCAAATAGTCAAATAAAAAACATCTAAAACACCAAGTAGCACCTAACAACAGTTCCAAAACATATGAAACAAAGTGACAATTAAATCATATGACAATTAAAAGGACAAAGATAGTTCAATAATAATGACTAGAAACTTAAGTGCTACTTTTTTTTCTTTTATTTTTAAGTGCTACTTTGAAGTAATGAATAAAACTCACAGGTATAAGATCAACAAGTAAATCAAAGGTTTGAACAATGAAATCAGCTATACCTAGCAGACACCTGTAGAATACTCCACCTTGTAATGGTAAAATTGAAATTCTTCTCGAGAACATAGGAACCACTCTCCAGGTTAGACCACATAAAGTCCTAAAGCAAGTCTGAATAAATTTAAAAGACTTAAGTTATGTCATATTCTCCAACCACCATAAAGACAAATTATAAAATAATTATAGGTAGGAATGTATGAAATTCACAAAAATAGACATTAAACCACATACTCCAAAGCAATCAATGACCAATGAAGAAATATACTGATGTACTAAAAGAACAATCTCTGTGAAAAATTCTAGAAAAAAATCTGTTTAAATTTTTTCACTCAACAGATATGTTTAAGATAAGCTTCTGTTTTGGTTTTATAAAAACATAAGAAAAACTAGCAATTGGCAGTTTTAGAATAAATAAAAGGAAAAGCTATATATGAAATCAATAGGTATAAAGAAAATTATTGATGATATAAATTTAAGGATTGCTTTATGTAAAATATGGAGGTTTGATTATGCCTTTGCCATGTACATTATTAATCCAAAAATAATGGGATAAAAATGACAGAAGCTGAGAAGCAAAGGGTGATAAAAGAGTGGAAAGGTATTAATTTTCTCATTTTATGCAGTCAAAAGTCAAGATAATCTTTACATATCTGTATCGTATCGAGAAATAAAGATACAAGTATATTGTTATATAGGTAACATATAAAAAACAAATTGCAAAGAAAAAGTTTAGGACAAAGTGTATGGTTACAATTCTCAACACTCAGGTCCTGTGTACCAATCTGAGATGGGTCAAAAAATAGGGAATTCAGTTTTCCAACAGCCCCAATTTCTCACTCAACCCCCTAGAAGAGGAAATTCTCTGCCTTAGTGACTCTCAGAGATCATGAGTTAGGAAGCCACATTCATTTCAATGTGTTGCTGAAGAGAACTTTTGCCTTCTTAGAAAAGCAACTAGAAGGGTTTTCCACCTGGATGCATTGGTTGGGGTCATTTATAAGGTTCTCACCACAAAAGTGGGGAGAAAGTAATTATGAGAGATGATGGATGTATTAGGTAACCTGATCTAATTAGTGATCATTTCAGTCGTATCTGGATCAAGGAACCATGTTATACATCCAAAATTACGGAATGTATATGTTAATTAAATCTCAATAGATTTGGAATTAAAAAGAAGCTCCCTGAGCATTAATCTGCTCTACCCCTTCCCATTTTATGTCTTGTTCCCTTTGGCTCTCAGTTCATAATGTGATATTTGCAGGCTAAATGTAATCTTTTACTGTTAAACTAAACTGGACTGGACCAAAGCATATTCCACTAGCCCACCTTCCCTGTCTGACATTCTAACAGGAGATTGACATCCAAGTATCACCCTGAAGATGCTTTCACTCCAGTTCTGAAAATGTGACAATTGTAAAAGATTGTTAAACATGAGGGAAGTAAGAGCAAGGAAATGTCAGAATACTAGCAAATACACACTTCTGGCCCACAAAGAATTATTCCAATACAAAATAAATCTCCAAGCATATTTAAAGAAGTATTATATTTGGCAGATTTTGGAAGTAAAGGTTTTAAAGATTTATATTCAGAAAAATATATAAAAGATAAATGATCATCTTAAAGTACCAGATATTTCAATTTTAAATCTATTCTTCTTTGAGATATCAAACACCTTTATGTCAATTTTGAAAGAAAAAAGACTTAGTCAAGACAATAGAAACAGTTTAATTGATTCTTAAAACATTTGCTCAAGAAATTGTTTAAAGATACCAATAAGACTTCAGCCCCCACTCCATTCTCCCAAAAAGAGGAATATATGGTTTCTAATAAATCCAGGCAACGTATGATAAAAAGAGATTTTCCTGACAATTCAGAGCAACTGCAATTCCAGATCTAAATGTTATGCCATAAAATCATCAGAGATGATGTATTAAGCACCCCTGGGAGCAGCTTGCAGCAGCATGGTGAGAACCAGGGATGGCAACATTCACTTTCATCAACACACATTTGAACAGCCGAACTCCTACCCACAGGAAAGGAACGATGGAATGACAGTAATCTGCACAGAAGTAATTTAGCAGAAGAAAAAAAAGTGGCGGGGACAAAGGTCCATTCTTAGCAAAAAAAAAAAAATTAAAGAGATAAAACTAGTTATATTTAGGGAAACTTACCAGTTTTCTTACCCCAGCCCCTGAAATAATCATCCCTCTGAATTCTACCCATGAGTGGTATTTAGGCTACACATCTGTGATTCTCACTTTTTTTCTTTAAGAGTTGAGGCTAATACCCTGTCATAGCTTGTCTGGTTGCAGCTGTAACAATGTTGAAATCTTCAAAGGCATAAGTGGCAAATATTTATCACTTAATTAATGTTAATATTTAATTATGTTTATGACAACTTTCAAAATGACTGACAACATGCTGGGGGTATAGCAAAATCAAGATTTGGATTTCATGACATAGTGTGCTGATGAGGGAGATCAGATTGAAATTAATCAGAATCCTCAACAAAAAGCTCTGTATGACTTAGTTAATTCAAAAAATTCTGTCAGTCAAGACTCTTGGTTACAGTATGATAGAATATGGCAGCCAACAGGCAAAGAGACCCGATATTAGGATATGAGCATGACATATTGTTTTTTCCAAGAATGGTCTCACCAATATTCCCCCATGCAGCATGCTCTTGGCTAGTAGGATCCTGTCACTCCCCCAATAAGAGGCAGAGTCTCATGTGTTTCCCTGAATTATCCTGACATGATGACCCACTAGTTACCAACTGTATATTAGCTGATGGATTCTATGTCAATTCAGAAGCCATGAAGCTACTACCTGGTTCTCAAGTAACATTCACTCTTGGAGAATCTATCTGCACATAAGAATTCTGTTTCTTCTCGGATCACCAAGTTTAAAAGGCCACAAATAGGTGCCCCTTTGGACAATCCCAGCTAAACCCAGTTTTCATCCATTCTGATTCCAAAAATAATTCTATTATATGGTTCTCATTATTTTATTTCCCATACCATCAGTAATTCTCCAATATGGAGTAAGGTATCCTATACTTCCACTGTCTATCTCAAGAAAGCATCAGATCACTTGGTATTGTGCATTTGAACCAGTGTTGTATTGGGGCAACAGCTACATGCTAGGCCAAGAGCCTTAACCTTGGTACTATCCCTTTGAGCTCCCACAATGGTTTTCTTTTGAAGGAACTTTTAAGCAATGCTAGGGCAGTGGGGACAGGTGGGGAGACTGAAGTACAAGCTCTTCCTCAGCTAACCATACTGGACTGTTCAACGGTCAGGTTCAATGACCTCAATGTTGTGTTGGAGCCATTAGGCTACACGTGCTGGAGTGTATTGGAGCCATTAGGCTACACGTGGTGTTGGTGTGGGAGCACATGATTACTAGGGATCAAACTCAGGGTTTCAACATACAAGGTATACATGCAGCATTCCAAACTCTCTCCTTAATCTTAAAACAGTAGACTTTTTTTTTATATACACAGCAGTAAGTAAAAAGGGTATGTAAGTAAATGTTACCCAAAATGCTATAAAGTCTGTCTGGCACATTTCCCTTCAACCAAATCCTTATCCACTTACACAAAATCTGAAACTCCATGTAGTATAGGCTGTTGCTATGTGGGCATGATTCACTATCCATGACAATATTTATTTGAGTGCCAAGTGACCCTAACATATCTAGGCACTTTTTTTTACATCATTAACCATTTGACAGGGATTCTTGGAGTGCAGAGGATGCTAACAAATGTAAAGCTTTCACCCACAGAAGAAAAACCAGAAGTTAAAACAAGATATTTCTAAAACTGCCATGTGAACTGAGGTGTAAGATTATCTTGTTCTATATGAAACTTCAAAAATACCTTGACTGATTAAATGAAGAGAACTGAAGACAGTTGTCAACTTATAGTTTCTGAATACTGATGTGTAACTTGAAATACATTTCTTCAATAATTGCTAAGCATTGATCCTAATAATGTTAATCTAGTATGTGGGTTCCGTAAGCCAGAGCCATGTACTTAACAAGGGGGAGAAGGATAAAAAAAGAATTCTCCTACACCTGAAGAATATGAACTCAGTAACTTGAAAAGGTTATAAGGGGACAATGTGATAATAGTGCAAAGGGCTGGAACTCGTGCTTTACATGCAGGAGATTTGGACTTGATGCCTGGCATTACATGATCACCCAAGCCTGACAGAATTGGTCCCTGAGTACCTGTACACCACTGGTGTGGCCTGGAAAAAAAACTAATAAATAATATTTAAGTTAGTAAACCACAATGGTTATCAGATCATTACTTATGAAAGTGGAGATATGGAAAATCAGAGCTACCAATTTATTGATGAGTGGATAAAGAAGATATGGTATATGACAGAGATGGGGGTGGGGGGAGATAGAGATAGAGAGAGAGAGAGAGATAATAGTGGCTAGATAATCATCTTGCATGTAGCTGAACTCAACTGAATCCCTGGCAGTCCGTATTGCTCCCCAACTAACACAAGAAATGATCTCTGATCACAGAAGTAAACCCTGATCACCACCCCCCAAATAAGAATAAGATATTGTATACACAATGGAATACTACTCACATATATAAAAAAAAGATGGGGTTTTTATATTTTTAGTAAGTTTCACTCAAGTGAGAGAAGGAATCCGGAGTTCTGACCTCCATCAAGGATCAGGGATGCTGCCTCATCTGCCAAGGTGTTGAAAATCAGATGGGCCAGACATGTAATGGGATTTGAAAACGACCACTGGACTAGAGCTGTTACCGACTGGATTCCACAGGATGTCAAAAGAACACCTGGCCGCCCACCTACGAGATGATCATACTTCTTCATCAAGATCCTGAACAAACGGTTTGAGGCTCTTTGTGTTCCTGGAGCGAGCAGGCATGATTGGGCTACACTAGCACGCAACAGAGATGAATGGAGATATTACTGGTGCCCGCTTGACAAATCAATGAGCAATGGGATGATGAGTGATCCAAGTGACAAGTGAATAAGATGAAAGAAATTCAAGGGAATTCTGTGAAGTAAAATAAAAGCCAGAAGGAAAAAGATCAATATTGGATGTTTTGACCTCATGTGCAACATAAAGATATAAATTGATGAGTGGAAAAAAATGAAATGAAATGAATCAAGGGTCACTAACAAGAAAATTCAGAGGGGAAAAGATTAGGGATAGTAGAAACAATGGGCAAGGTTCAAAGGAACCAAGGGGTCAAAAGTTATTCTTTTATTTTGTAATTTTGAAATGTTCTAAAATAATATCGAATTTTTTTCATTTATTCCTCCTGAGAACAAATTTTCAGCCATCTATCAAAGCTTATTTGTCCTTTATGTCCTTGATTTACATTTAAAGGATTTTAGGCTACATAGCTAAATGAAGCAAAAATTTTAAGAACCAGCCAACAGATGCAAAGTTCTCTTTTCAATGTCTGTTAACCCTCCAAAGTGTCTTTCCTCTTTGCCTCTGTACCTGTGGATCTCAGAACTGGTTTCCCTGCACTATCTAATTCTGTGGTCAATCCTTGCTGACAAGTGTTCCAAGGCTGGTCTAGGCTGGGTTGGTTGGAAAAAGGAAAAGATACCATGTCTTGAATTTCCTTGATGTTTTACATATCCAGCCAACATAAGAAGTGGATCATCTCTGCCTTATAGGACTACACATGGCCCCAAGGCTGCACAACTTTAAAAGCAAAACTGAGTTTCAAACCAGTTGTGAGACCATTTTCCAACCAAAGTGAGACCAGAGATAGTTCTGTCTAACCCTAACATATACTCCATCCCTATAATACTTGGATTTTCAAAACCTTTACCAAGAACTAGAATCCAGGAAAGATAATTTAATGACTATTAAATTTGAATTTTAATATATATTAACTGTTTTTTCTTTTTGGGTCACACCTGGTGATGCACAGGGGTTACTCCTGGCTCATGCACTCAGGAATTACTCCTGATGGTGCTCAGGGGATCCTATGGAATGCTGGGAATTGAACCCGGGTCAGCCACGTGCAAGGCAAATTCCCTACTTACTGTGCTATTGCTCCAGCCCCTATGTTAACATTCTTTTATAAAACTTCTCAGCCCCAGTCTCCCATCAACCCGGCCTCCGGTTTGGTTTGACAAGGCCACCATTCTCCTCAAGTTTCTCTCTCTGCAAATCTTTGTCTATAGAACCTTAATTTGCAGGTATTGAAAATGGCAGCCTTCATCCATAGACTCGTAATTTGCTGGCATTGAAAACAGACCTGTAATCTACACTGGGTCTCAAAAATCACAAATCGGAAACATCACCCCAACTTCCCCAACTCCACCAAGAAAAAAATTGCTGGGAGAGGAAGAGCAGGTAAGGGAAAAAGCAACACTCAGGCTGGAGGGGAAACAAATATTCACCTTCCCTGGGCACGGCAGACACAATGGAAAAGCTTTATGATGGGTGTGGTGTTGGAGTTGTGTGCATGAAATACCATTATTCCTAGCATTGTAAATTACAGAATCTCAATAAAAACTAATTGTTCTTTAAAAAATAAATCTACCAGTTTTTCCATTTCAGGTTATTTGTTCTTTTTATTTAGGCTTGGAAGTTTATAGAATTCCAAATACTTAACTGTTTCTTGGCTCTTCAATTTCATGGCATGAAGTTGTTCATAGTATTCTTGTGTAACTTTTTGTATTTCTGTGGTATGTGTTTTAATTATCCCTTTTCTCTTGTGGCCATATTTATTAAATTTTTCTTTTTTTTTTTCTATATGAGTCTAAGAGTTTGTTAATCTCATTTATTCTTTAAGATAAACAGTTCTTGGTTTCACTTATTTTTTGTCTTATTTTTTCATTTCTATATTATTGTTGTTCTTTTTCTAGTTCTTCAAATGCGAAATAAAATTTATGCCTTTTCTAATATCCTGATAAAAGCCTATGACTATGCACTTTCCTCTTGGTACAGGTTTAGCTATAACCCATATTCCCTGGTAACACTGTCTCTATACTAATTTGTTTATGAGAATTTTTTAATTTCTTATTTGATGCTCTCTGATCAAATATTTGATTGGTAGCACACTGTTTAGCTTCTCAGTGTTTGATTTTTCCTTATTTTATGTTTGTGATTTATTCCTACTTTCATAGAACTATAGCCTGTAAAGATAACATTTATGATTTTTATCTTCATAATTTTTTATGGACACGTTTTGTGACAACCATATTATCTCTCCTATAGACTGTCCCAACTGTGCAGAAAAATTTTTCTTCTTTAGAGCAATGGAGAGCCCTTAAATATGTCTATTATAACCAGGTCTTTAATTTATTTCTTTATATGAGAAATTTAAATAATTTAAATATGAAATTTCTTTAAAAAAGTCAGCAGAAGAATATTTAGCTATCTGATCAATCTGTGCCTCTTAATGGTGACTACAGTCCATTGTTGTTCAATGAAATTATTGAAATAAATAAAATTATTGAAATGATTTATCATCATTTTTGCAAGGTTTTGATTAAAGTGCTATAACTTACAAAGTTATTCATATTTGAGTTTCAGGCATATGGTGTTCCAGCACCAATCCCATCCCAGTGTCACTTCCCTTCACAAGTGTCCCCAGATCTCCCTGTCCCCTCCTTACCTGCCTTCTTGACAGAAACATTTTAAAGTTTGGTTATCATCATTTCCTTAGCCTTCTTATATTTTCTTCTCCTGTACTTGGATATCTGCCTTTTGTGTCATTGTTGGGTCTTCTAGGTTTATTTGTTTAGATTACCATAAAGTTTACCTTTGAAAGTACGAGCTTATTTGTTTAGATTACCATAAAGTTTACCTTTGAAAGTATGAGCTTATATTCCCGTTTGAAGTTCAAGGCAAGTGAGCCTCATGTTCATGATAAAAGACCTTATTTTTATTACTCTATTCTTCTCCCACATTTTATGGGTTATTTTTTACCTTTTGGTACTTTGCTAATTCCAAATAGGTTTATTTGTTTCTTAGAATATAATCTAATGCTCCCTGGCAAGCAGTTTTAGTAGCCATAAATTTTTTTAGACAAATAATTACTTGTAGGATAACATAGCCGCAGGTAGTTTAGGTTTATTGGGTTACTCCTGCTACAGTGCTCACATCCTTCTTTGTGTATTTGTAATTTCTTTCTTAGTGTTCTGTTGACTTGTAAATATTGTTTTTCTCTTCTCCCTGAGTCCTTCGCATAGTTTATTCAGAGCAATGTCCTTTTTGTATGGACACAGGAAGACTTAGCAAATGTTATGCTTTTGTAACCTGGGAGTCATTTGACTCTACATGATATTTTCCTCCTGGGCATCTGTTCTCTCGACCTAAGCCTCAGCTGCCCTTACTTCCTAGCACCCCCAAAAGCAGGGTCCCGACGGACGAGATGGACCCAGGGCAAGCGGTGAGTTGTGTGCTACCCTGGCATCGAGATGGGCCTGGCCAAAGTGCCTAATGCTTAACTATAAGTTAAGAGCTTGATCATGGACAAATGTTGTCATGATCCAAACAGTGATAACCAGATTTGGACCCTGCTAGGGTGAGGAATGATTAATCTGGCCTGAGTGCTGTGGTCTGAGTCTGTGGCAAGATGTTGCCAGGAGAGCTGCCTTGCAAACCTCAATGTATCTCTTGCTATGTCCATGCAAAAATAACTAGTATTAAGATGTTAATGAGTGTTTGGATGGGGAGAGGAGAAAAAACCCTTAAGAGGTATTTTGCCTACTGGCAGTCAGGAAGGGCTTTGGAATGTCCCTAGGTTGTGTTTCCTTTAAACCTGACAGCCTTCAGGAAGGGCTTTATTATGTTGATTTTGATACCTGGCTGTGTGTAACCTAGGAGCAAGGGCAAGAGAGGAAAAAGGGAGGAGAGAGATGGAGAGAGGTGGGAGTTGATGCAGAGAGAGGCCGGAGCTGGGAGTACGGGAGATGAGAAAGATGGAAGATTGAATAAACGGTAACTAATCAGCAACCAGCTTGGTCCTCATTCTTCCTTTGCCTGTCCTTGGCCAACGGCTATCCTGATCCAGCCCATACACAGCAGTTCCAGGTGGTGAGACAGAGCTGCCTGGAAAGCCCACGACGAGTGTGCACGCCCCTCGACGTGTGCCTTAGTTATTTACAATTACTTAATTGCAAAATTTCATCACTCCTTTGAATCGGAGTGAAAAGAGTTATCACTATCACTAACATCCTGTTGATTGTTGATTTCCTTGAGCAGGACTCGTAATGTCTCCATTCGTCCTAGCTCTGAGATTTTAGCAGCCTGAGATTTTACTCATCCTTCCCAATGGTGCCACATTAGAGGCTCTTTCAGGGTCAGGGGAATGAGACCCATCATTGTTACTGTATTTGGCATATGAACACGCCATGGGGAGCTTGGTCTCTCCCATGTGGGCAGGAAGCTCCTGGTAGCTTGCCAGGTTCTCCAAGAGAGAGAACTTGGCTATAAGCGGCCGCACGCTTCCTGTAGCTTGGTTTTATAGTCTCCGGATGTTGGCCGTTGATGGGATTACATGGCCTCAGGAGCACTTTGTGGGTGTGACTGCCTAGCTATTGGAAAATGGGGGCTTTGGGAGGAAGAGGCCCAGTCCCAATCTGAGCAGGCTTAGAGATCTCAGCCCTGGATCCCACACACCTGGGTTTCTCTGCCAGTTCCTTCATGTGTGAAGCTCGTTCAAGCATGTGGAGAGGGGCCTTGAGCATGGCTGTGGCTGGGTTTCGTAGGTCTTCAGCTGTCGGGGCTCTGCTCGGGGCAGGGAGGGAGACTCAATCTCCCCCCTCCAAGGGGCCCCGGTGAAAACAGCCAGGCAAGAGACTCTGTTCCCATGCCTGGAAAAGAGTTAGATAGAATAATAATTTGGAGCTTCTATTTTATTCAGTCTATTAGATATGTTAAACATTTCTGCCTGGCCTATACTTTTTCCCTCTGGCTAGATCAGCTGTCTTATGGAAAGTCTCAATGTTAGAGTCCAAAGACACGGCACAGCTCAGGATCAGCAGCAGAGTCCACCAGAGGCCATTGAGTTTTCCAAGGACCATGGTGGCACTGCCTGAGGGCCAGCAGAGCCATGCCCAGTGATGGCAGAAGAACACGCAATGCCAGGGGTGTAACTTAGGTCCTTGTGCATGCAAGTCACATGTACATGACCCCTGAGCTATTATCTTGGACCTTGTAGCATGACTTTTGGTTTGAAGGTGATGTTTTTTCGACACCCAGAAGTGCTCAGGACTTACTTCTGGCTCTGTGCTCAAAGAACACATCTGGCAGCGCTCGGGGTCTACATCTAGTGCCAAGAATTGAGTCAGGGTCAGCTGCATGCAAGACAGTTACCTTTATACTTATGCTATCTCTCTGGACATAAAATTATTTTTTAGTGGCAAATATATAAAATCTATAGTTTAATTTTATTTGTCTATTTTGTTTGTTTGTTTTTGGCTGTACCTGGCATTATTCAGGGTTTTCTCATGGCTCTGTGCTCAAGGATTCTCCTTGTGGGCTCAGAGAACCATATGAGGTGTCAGAATAAAACCCTAATCAGCCTTGTTCAAGGCAAGTGCCCTACTCACTGAACTATTTCTCCAGTCCCTCATTTTTGTATTTATTTATAATTCACAACCCACAGATTCCAGATTGTAGGATAACATTGGGTTTGTCCTTTCAGCCTTACCACAGAGAACTTAGTTTACCTTAGAGCAATGGCCTTTCTGTATGGACACAGGAAGACAGTTAATATTATGCTTTGTAACTTGAAAGCTGATTGACCCCAATAATATTTACTCCCAGGCATCTGCTTTCTCAACTCAGTTGCCCTTAGTTCCTAGCACCCCAAGAGCAGGGTCCCAACGAGGACCAGAAAGGACCCAGGGCAAGCTGTGAGATACCCTGGCATCAAAATGGGCCAGGCCAAAGTGCCACAATACTCAACTATAAGTTGAGAGCATGGTTATAGACAAATGCTGTCATGATCTAAAAGTAACAATGTGACTAGGACCTGCTGGGGTTAGGAAGACTCACCTGGCCTGAGGATTATGGTCTGGAATATATAGCGAATATCCTCAGGAAGAACCAAACTTTAAGTCTGACATATCTCTTACTGTGCTCATACAGAATGACATTGCTATAAATATTTGAAGTAGATTTACTATAACTATTTAAGTGGATTACTAGCTGAGAAAGGAAGAAAGGGACACACCCTTGTTTAGACCCCACCCTTGAGCAGATCTCTGGAATAATCTCCTTAGATGAGATTTTGTTAATCTCCTGGAGAAATGGTCCTACCCCTCTTTGTTGATTTGTTAATGTTCAACCCACCTTTGTGTTACTGCCTTATGTGATTGCTATATTAACTAAGACTGTGGGGGAAGAGAGGGAGACAACACAGACAGAAGAAGACACAGCAAGCAGAGGACAGAGGCAAGACAGAAGCAAGGAGAAGACACAGAAGCAGAGAGAAGACACAGAAGCAGAGACAGAGAGAGGTTGGAAGAGACCAGAGGAGAGACTACAGAGACAGAAACAACTAGAGAGACAGACAGAAGAGAGCACAGTGGCACACACAGAAGCAGAGCACAAGGAGAAGCCATCCCTATCTAGTCCATACACAGTGGCTCGAGAGCACCAAATGAGAGCACCAAACACGAGCGGTGCGCACGAGAGAGAACAGCCCTGAGAGCCCTCGAATGACAGAATGCAACACACACATCATTGCACCTTCCCGTGCATGCGTCTTTGTAATTTTTTATGCCAGATGACATTATTTTTGGTATCACTGTGTCACTGTTATTCCGGTGATCATCGATTGCTCAAGCGGGCCCAGTAATGTCTCCATTCATCCTAGCCCTGAGACTTTAGCAGTCTCTCTTTACTCATCCTTCCCAATGGTGCCACATTAGAGGCTCTTCAGGGTCAGGGGAATGAGACCCAACATTATTACTATACTTGGCATGTGAATATGCCACGGGGAGCTTGCCAGGCTCTCCCCAGTGTGGGCAGTAAACTCTCGGTAGCTTTCCAGGTTCTCCAAGAGGGAGAACTAGGCTATAAGATGTCGCATGACCACATTGCGACCACAATGCCTGGTTTTATAGTCTCTGGATGTTGGCCATTGATGGGATTACATGGTGCCAGGGGCCCGGTCCTGATCCATTCAGCCCTGGGTCCCACACACCTGGGTTCCTCTATTGGTTCCTTCATGCAGGAGACTAGTCCAAACATATGGAGAGTGGCCTTGAACATGGCTGTGGTTTGGTTCTGGAGGTCTTAAACTGCCGGGGCTCTGCTCAGGGCAGGGAGGGAAACTGAACCCGCCTCCTCCAAGGGACTCCAGGGAAAACAGCTGGACGCAGGGGCAAGAGACTGCATCACTCTCTTCCAGGAGCTTGGTTTTATAGTCTCTGGATGTTGGCCATTGATGGGATTACATGGCACCAGGGGCAGTTTGTGGTGTGACTGCCTAGCTACTGGAAAATAGGGAATCTGGGTGGAAGGGGCCCCAGTCCTGATCCGAGCAGCCTTAGAGATCTCAGCCCCAGGCTCACACACCTGGGTTCCTCTGCTGGTTCCTTCATGCATAAGGCTCGTCCAAATGAATCATAATCTCTTACGATTATTTTTCATAATAATAATTTTTAAAACTTTTATTAAATAAAATTAAATGCATACTTAATATAATTTTATAAATCATACTGATTTCTAGATATAAAATTGTCAAATTTTAAAATGTGAATTTCAAAAAATAAAGAGGGAAAATTAACATGCAAAAAATAATTTGTTGTTTATTAAAATGAAGCATCCTCCCTGATAAATGCATTTATTTTTCTTTGGACTCTATTTCTACTTGCCCCTCTCTCACCCTGCAGATCACTCCCACCAGAGTAGTAGGTACTTAAAATACAAACAAATAAAAATTAATTTTAAATTTTGAGTGACTATATATTGAGACAGGTACTAGGATATATGAGCATTTTTTAATGATATTTGCTGAACATCTCATAATGTTACAACATAAATTTGAAAGGTGTTTTCTACCATACAGTTGTTTTTAAACTAGCTGAAGAGCCCATTCATCATCTCCCTCTACCTTGTATGTTACTAATTAAGAAATGCAGGCAATTCTCAGTCACAGGGAGTAATTCGCCTTTGAAACAAAAATATCTTGAAGCTTCCTTTTCAAACCTCTGAATCAGTTGCTTTCAGTTATATGCTGAGATCACAAGGCAAGCTTTCAGGAATTAATATGTGTAACTAATAACTGTGTGAATAAGGATTTTTTTTCAATATTAGGGACCCTAACGGAATGTAGATGTAAATGAAATGTTGAGACTAAACTAAGGCTGCAAATATTATCCCCCAAAGCTAATTTCAAAGGCTGTATTAATCTTAAAAGTCTAATTTTCTTACTATCTGGTTTGCAATAAGTAAATATTATACCCTTGAACTTACAAAACCTATTCATTCCAATCAAACAAATCTTATCTGTCTTATAAATCAGGGCTTTTTGATATATTGTTTGAGGAAAATATAGAATTTCATTGCTAAAAAGAATTAAAATGGTAAAACAATGATCCTATCTGTCAAGTTTGGATACCTGTAGCCTGCCTTTGCTATAAACACTCCACATGGTATTTGGAGGAAGTGTCTGGACTTCCCCTAACCACTTCAACCTCCCTAAAATCCAGCTTTGTAGACAAGAACAGTTTTCTTCATTTAGCTGTTGCGTTTGGGAGCCGTAGAGACAGTCTATTGGGTGCAACTAACCTAGGTTTGACTCCCAGCATCTTGAGGAGAGTGATTCCTGGGCACAGAGCCAGGAGTAAGCCCTGAGCATTGATGGGTGTGGTTCAAAAAGAAAACTATACTTTTAATGCTCAGTTCTTGTCCAGCGTGATCATTTCCAACTACTATTGTTACATTGGTAAAAAGTAGTAAAGGGATATACATGACAACCTTTCAGTATCTGTATGGCAAACCACGATGCCCAAAAATGCTTTGGGAAGGGGAGAAAGGGCGAGATAGAGAGAGACAGAGAGAGACGGACAGATAGACAGACAGACACAGAGAGATGGAGAGACAAAGAGAAAGTGCCTGATGTAGAGGCAGGCTAGGAAGTGGAGGGTGGGGGATGATGGGAGGGAAATTGAGAACACTGGTGCTAGGAAATGTACACTGGTGGAAGGATGGGTGTTGGAACACTGCATGACTGAAACCTAATCATGAACAGCTTTGTAAGCGTCTATCTCATACTGATTCACTAAAAATTAAAAAATAATAAGAAAGAAAAAAATCTCTCCTCGTTGTTGTGCTAACCCACAGTAATCACAGCCAAATGAAAAACAGAAGCCTGAAGCCAGAGAGCTGAGTTGCCCCCATCTCTGTCATTTACCAGTTGTGGGGCAGCAAGGAACTTCTCAAGCATCTGTTCCTTCATCTGGCAAAATAAGAATGTTAACGATCTCATGGGGTCATGGTGAGAATTAAACAGCAAACATGGGCAGAGCATTTAGAACAGAACCGGGGTGATACGACTTTGTTTACTATTTCTATTTTTATTATGTTTTAGCTCTTAGGTTCAATCGATATATATAGGGCACCACAGTTATGTCAGTTTGATCAATGTGTTTAGAGTCAAGGAAAATATTAATAAACTGTAACTGAATGGAAAAAGTAGGGAGGATAATATAATGGATTTGCCTTATTGCTGAATTTTGCCAATTTTACATTTGATTAGTGCATTATTTCTGAAGTATTCTGTCCAGGCTATGTTCCAAGTTGAAAGGGAGGGTCCAGTTGTGCAAATATAACCTTTGATGCATGTTTGATCTCTGCTCTGACTCCTCATTGCTTCTCTGTGCTTGGAAGCAGCACAGCTTGAAAGCAATAAGGCAAAAATATCCAAATGCTCCTAAGTTAGAAAGACATCCTTAAGAATCCATGTCCTGAGATGGGAAGGCGTATGAGGAGGAAATATGTCCTAGTTCTGTCTTCTTGGGAATGGCACTGGGGATGATTTTTACTGGCTCCTGAAGATGCACTGAATTGGAAGCAAAATAGTTGAACCGAGTAGTTCCCCTGCAAACCTCCACAGGAGATGATCCAACAACTGAGGTGAGGGCTAGTCTGCAAGAGCCCCTTCCAGTCCTTTCCACCACCTGCCATTGACTTGAGCTGCCTGGGATATGGCATACTTAGATTGTACCCATCTTCCTCTGCTGTGGGGCTCCTGTACCCTCTACTTTGTGCTCTGGGGAGCTGGTTTGGGACCTCAAACAAAACCAACTATATGGTCCTAGAAGGAAGCTACAGCTTCCATAACTTATTTTCCTGCGGTGATTTATCAAATCATTGCACTAGCTAAAACTTGACCAAAAAGCTGCCCACAGAACTGCCTCAAAGACGAATCGAGTTTCAAGAAAGAGCAGAAACAGACACCTCTTGATTCTTCCTACTTAATGCTCACTATCCCCGGAACAGGCACTTTCCTTCACATTCAAGCATCCCCTTTGAGCAAGCACCTCATAAAGTTCAGGCACCGTGTTAGGTACTGAGCATTTGTTTTCATTGTTTTTGTTTGGGGCCACACTTGAAAGTTCTCAAGTTTCATTCCTGGGCTCCATGCTCACTTCTGGAAGGGCTGAGGGAGCCATATATGATGCTGAGAATTGAATCCAGCTTGACTGTCTGCAAGGCAAGCACCCTGCCTGCCGTAATATATCTCTGGCCTCTAGGTCCTGAGCATTTAAAACAAGTGAAGCAGAGCATCTGGGCTACCAGGTCACAGTTAAAGTAGGAGACAGGATCCAAAACAGGCAGGAAGCTTAAGGACTCTGTAGGCTACCAGATCCAGCTTGGGACACAACAAACTGGACTTCTTGGGAAGCAGACTCTGAAGGAGAGTCAATAGTGGGATTTAGTACAGAGTATAGATTGATTCAAATCTCTGAAACAGAAAATACAGAAGGAGGTTAGGCAGAGGGAGAACCTGGGTCATGACACAGGCCCAGTGACAGCCTCAACCAAAACCATAAAGACCTTGTAAATTGTTGCTAGATCTCATTAGCGTTTTCCTGGTATCCAGGTCTTTATTCTCCTACACTCACCAGTCATTGAATGGAACCACACCTAGGACCTGACCTTTGGCAAGAGGGGGTTTTGCATTTAGGACAATCTCTAAAGGGTCTGACAGCAGAAGGCTGTCTGCTGACCAGGTGTCTCCACCCCAGGCTGGAGTTACAAGTCGATTGTTGAGGGGATTCTGGTTTTTATCATAAAGTGTCCACCAGTAGAACCAAGGAGAACCTAAGAGGTGATGCTGAGTATGTCTAAATGGAGGATCAGGTGAGGGCGGGTGAAGGAGCAGGGATGGCAACTCCTTGGAGAGGTGAATCAATGACAGACCATGAAGCTATGTGATCCCCAAGTGCTATAGGAAGATGGGCAATGGCACGAACCAGAGGCCGACTGGTTTTAAATCAATGTTCAGCTAAAGTCCAATAGACTTTTCTAGCAATCATCAGAATACCATCTTATCAGTTCTCAGAGTTTATCAGAGAGATGCTTCAGGGGCCTGCTTCTATCAGCAAAGGAATGGAGCTTCAAATCAGTAGGACAGAGTAAGACATGTGAGTAGGGGTACAAGGACAGTGAAATGACCTGGAGCTCACTTGACAAAAATACTCCTGGGAAATTCACGGCCATGCTCAAAGGTCAGTTTCTCTTCTAAAGTCTGAACCTTGACAGAGGAAAGCAGCCTTTGGAATCAGACTCTTTGGATTGCCCATTTAAGCTGTCATCATCTTCCTTCATGGATCATCTCATCATCGTACCCAAATTCTAGCTCTCACTTGCCTGCCAGACTTTCTGCAAATCTCCCTAGCAAGTCCTAGGGGGTCATTCATGTTGTGTCATAGGAAAAATCATAGACATCTTGGCACATGCCTTCCTGCTTTTGCATCTTTATTCTTTCTTCTCCTTCCTATGTGTTCTCTGAGGGTGTGGTGTGTAGTCCTCTTCCAGGGTAAGCCTTGGCAGTGTCTGTTGACCCCAAACTAAGGAGTTCAAGACCCTCCGTGAAGGCTCAGTCTGGCCTCCGAATTCCCAATTCTTGGGGTCTTTGCTACCATTGTAGTGAAGCATCCACGGTCAAGACTGGAGAAATCCAGTCAGAATCACTCCTTCACAGCCTGGATAATAATAGTGAAAGCAAGATGAAGTGTTTTCAGGTCCTATTACTTTTCCCAGGGGGTTCTTAATATCTCATGAAAAAAGACACCTGTGGGAAATTGCCTGGGGTATACAGCTAAACTCAAGCTTGGGAAGGAAAACAACGATTTCTCAGCTACTAGATCATGTCTCACAGCCCAATATTTCATGATGGGAGGCATTACCAACTGTGAAATGTGGAAACACAGTTCGGTCTTTCCCCAAGCATGTTCTAGTTGTAGGGAAAAAATGGAGCTATAATGTAAAATTAGTTTGATAAATGACAACCACGCCAAGTTAAGAGGTTTCATTTCCTATTGGAGTTCTCAGGCTGTTGACATTCATAGAGTGCATCTCCCCGAAGGGCTCGATTCCCAAGCTCGGTGCATACAGACCTTCTATTCTGTATCATTCCTCAGAGACACCATGCTTCAGAACACATATTAGATCCAGCCACAACACCCCAATCTTGGAGATCCTTTTGGTTACTAACCTCATGAGACTAAGAGACAAACAGATGCAGGGACTGGGGTTTCCACTCAGTCCAAATCATGGCAGTCAGGGAAGCAGGGTGCCCCGGGGGAGTCCTTCAAAACCTACGGGGATCCTCAACACCGATGCTGCTCTCAATTTGATATCACCTCAGAAATTGAGTTTCTCCAGAAACATCTCTTACTTATTCAGGATATAGTGCACTGTTGCACTGTTGTCCCGTTGTTCATCGATTTGCTCAAGCGGGCACCAGCAACATCTCCATTGTGAGACTTGTTGTTACTGCTTTTGGCATATGGAATATGCCATGGGTAGCTTGCCAGACTCTGCCATGCGGGCGGGATACTCTAGGTAGCTTGCTGGGCTCTCAGAGAGGGATGGAGGAATCTCAGGATACATTAAGAGGGCATAATGGAAATATCACTCAAACCATTTCAAAAAATTTAGGTAAAAATTTTATTGGTTTGGGTCACCAAAATGTCCAAGAACATTCCTGATTCGGGACAAGCTGGAGACAGCATTTTTATCTCTTTCCAAGACTTACCCTCTGAGCCCCATGTTAGCTGCATTCATTTTGTTTGTCTTATTTTGGGGGCCACTACAAGAGAAACTCAGACAGCCAGACTTGTGGCTTTCTGAGCACGAAGACATGTTGTTCTGTGCTAGAGTCCTAAGACACAGTGTTTCTCATATCCAATGGTGCCAGGTACCATCTCAGTGACTCAAGAAGTGCTCAGGAAATGTTTAGGGTCACAACACGCCCACAGGAGGTCATGTGGTGCCAGGGATCAGACACAGTGTAAGAGCTTTAATCACTGTACTATCTTCTAGCTCTTTTTTTCATGTGAAAACTCTACTTGTACTTTAAAAAAAAATTATTGAATCACTGTGAGATAGTTACAAGCTTTCATGTTTGGGTTAAAATCACATAATGATCAAACACCCATCCCTCCACCAGTGCACATTCCCCACTACCAATATCCCCGGTATACCCCCCTTTCCCACCCTCCCCCTGCCTCCATGGCAGACAATATTCCCCATATTCTCTCTCTACTTTTGGGCTTCTAGCTCTTTTAGCTGTATGCTTAAGTTCTCTTAACAGTGGCTCTTGGATGCTCACATTCTCCCATTCTAAGCAGCTGATACTAAGCAAGCTAGAGCTTCTATGGTTCTATACTTCCACACATAATCTTGGATTTGCATCTCATTGGCTTGGTTCGTAACACATATTCACCCTGATCTAATCTTTGCAGCCAGTGGGATACAGCACATATACTTTCTAGGTTTTCAATGCATTATGAAGAACTTCAATGAACGATTCTCCAAAGAAATGTCGAAATCAAGCCTCAGGAGTGGAAAAAGATGTGGCACTTATAGATTCATCCCGAAGCCATGCCCTTTGCCAACAGGGTCTGTAGGACAAATGCCAGACTCTGCCCCACTGGGTAGCCTGCAGAAGTGGTGGACGAGGCCTTGCACTGAGGTCCTCCCCTCTCCTATGTTCCAGTGGCATATGTCCCTATCTGTGAAGATAGCATCTGTGTCACTGCAGTGAAGTGCTCAAGGTAAAGAGGCAGGGTCTGTGTATGTTATGGCTGGTTCCTTCTAGTTCCTGGCTGGGGCAATTTATATTCAAGTATTCTTGCAACAGATTTACACTGGAGGCAAGGGAGCGGGCCAAAAAAGAGGGAGAAAAGTAAATACAGCTAAGATCTAAAAACCTACGTTAGCTAACTTCCTCCCCAATCAATCCTCTTTGACAAGGATAAAAGTCAGCTAAAGTTTCAAAGACCCAGTATATGGGCCTGAGAAAGACCTTATAGACTTCCTGCAACCTTTTCACACAACAATAAGGAACCTCTTTGACAGGCTTCCTGATGGGGAGTAGACCACTTTCAGTAGCAGAGGGCTTAGCACCACATAAAACAATCTTCTTGATAGTTAGCCCATCCTGAGCCAAAATAAGCCACCAAGAAATGACACTCACTGATCTTGCTTCAACCTCCAATATTCATTAACATGAACTGAGCTTCACAGGTTCTCATGACTGATGCCATCCAACTTCCAATGCAGGTTGTTTCTGGGAGAGAAACAAGTCTTGGGAGCCAAGAGAAAACTTTCAAACGCTATCAGGGCTTATGACTTTGGCCATGGGCCTACTAGAAAGACAAATCATAAACCGGCTCCATAATACACCTCTGACTTTTCCCTTTTTCCCTTCCCCTGTTGGCACCTTGGATCTTGATTGGCCTGTTTCCTCTTGGGATCAAATGCTGTTGGCTATGCTCTGGCATCACTGAACCAAGTCCCGCCTTTCTCTGCAGCTACAAACTCCTGAAAAGGTCCTGACCACTCTATTCCAGAGCTACAAAAAAATCCTGATTCCTCTGTCACCTGTCTTCCAACTTCCTCTGTCTATGTGAAGGCTTATTGGGAATACAAAGGCACCCAGTCCTCTGGACAGACACAACCTTACCAGTGGATCTTGGTCCTCTCACATGCTTTGCTCTGGAGAAGTCAACACTTGCACAAACCTGAGCATCAGCCTGACTGACATCTCCCTACAAGTCATAGATCATACAGGAGCCCATATGTCAGAAACTTTATCCATAGGACACGCCCAAACCCAGGGCTGACCTCCTCTGCACCATCTGATACACTGAGCTTCCTCTGATCCTGCAAGTCAGAGAATGCCATAATACCACCAGCCTCAGATGCTTACCAGATGAAAAAGTGAGTGAAAGGAATATAGGGGGAAAAATATCTGCTCTCCAGCCCCTGGATACAGAACTTGGAATGGGGGAGAATTTGCTTTAACAAATGCAACCCCCCACTTTTCAGAAATTATCCTTCGCTCTGCTCCACCCACCCACCAACCCCTTTGTATAGACTCCCTGACCAGCACCCTTTTTACCACCTAATGGCCATTAAGCTGTAGCAACTGGGCATGGGCAAAGAGAAGCCTTTGGTTCCTAATGGGAAAGACACTCCTTTTTTTTTTGCATCCTCCCCCTTCCTTTTTGCAGACTTGAGTACCCCTGGCTTTGCCCCCGAGAATACAGACACCTCCAGTCACTGTCGGGTCACCTCCAGTGAGAAAGAATGGTCTTTTGGCAGCAAATTCATGAATGAGCCCAGGAAAGAAGGGGGAGGCATGCCAAATCTGTGATGCTGACAGCCCCTCATGCTATCCCAGTCCTCTGTCCTACCCTAGAGGCACTGTCCATACTCCACTGAGGTGTGCAGCTGGGAGGTGGGCAGCAGAAAGGCCCAGCTGTGTGGCACACGAGGCCTGCAACGCTGGATGCACTGGGAATTACACTGCCGAGGGGCGAGCAGAATGGAGGGTGGAGGCTGTCAGGCCCGGGAACCCCAGAGCAATTTCACTTGGTTTTGATTCATGGCTTGTCAGAGCGCTAACCAAATATTCCATTTTCATTTTCGCCCTCCTCTCTCTCCCATTGACTGGCATCGTAATTGAAAACTCTGGCATGAAGGGCCGGGGCCACCTGTCTGCCGGGCCCTCAATTCCGCCTGCTCAGTGTCTTGCTCCTGAAAGAGGGGGACAGAGGGGAAAATCAGCAAACAGATGGTGTGCCGATTAGATTCACAGGGCCACCCTCCACTGCCTCTCAGTTCTCTGAGCTCCCGAAGCCCGGCCCCTCCCGCCCTCCACTCTGCACCTTTGGAGCTTATTCCTGCTTGTTTGCTCAACTGTGAAAAAAAGGATGCAGGGCCAGAAAGGCGGACTGAGTTTGAAATTACTTTCACCATTGTTTGAAGAGGCAAGAGGCAAACTGGTAAGCGCGGTTTTAGAACAAAGGGTCAATCAAACTTGGGTACCTTTAAAATTCTCCTGTTCTCATAGAAGTGTCTCTTCAATAGGGAGCCAAACAATAACATCTAACATTTATTGAGTCCTCATGACTTGTCACGAGCTGTTCTAAGAACGTTACATAAATGAACTCATTTATCTTGACAAGAACACGATGTGCTAGGTACTCTTGCTATTCCCCACTCCATCATGGAGAAACTGTGATCAGAGATACTTAGAAACTTGCTCCAGGTCAATTAAGTATAGTTCAGAACTAATGAATCAGGAAGTTTAACCCTGTCAGGTGTGTTAATTACCGTACGGTAATGCTTTCCTGGGCTCAAAGAGTGGGACTTACAATAGCAGCAGGTAGATAGGTATATAGTAGATAGATGATGGATGGATGGATGGATGGATGGATGGATGGATGGATGATAGGCAGAGAGAAAATGAAAATGCAATTTTTTTCAAATCAGAGTAATAAAAGAGATTCTACCAGGATAGTAAAAGTGAAAGGCTGATGCAGGAATCCCAGTAAATCCTGTCTGGTGGAGACAAAATGGTTGGGCTCCCTAATATCTAGGGTCCAGTTTAAAATGGCAGAAGAAATAAGAAGAACAAAGACAATTGAGGTTCTTCGTCCACATAGTTTGAAAGGTGATATATTTGTAGAACTAGAATTGTCCACATACTCTCAGCACAACTATTCAATGACATGACCTGGTCAACTGGCTGATAAGGAGTGAAACCATTTGCAAGGAATGAAGAACTGATTGGTACTTTCTCCAATGTCTGTAACCAACAGAGCAACCCCAAGACAAATATCGGTTGATATGAGTGATAATTGGAGGTAAAATTGAAACGGGAGTCAGGGACCAGTCGGAGGACTAAGAGGCACAAGATACTAACTATACCTGTTGCAGCAATAATTTCTGGAGCAAAAATATTTGCAGTTGAGCACCTCAGAGAGTCCAGGACAGACTCCAAAAGTCTGTACTTTTCTCGGGCTCTCCAGGTGGTTCAAGTTATTAGGCAGCAGATAGTAGAAAACTGAAGGTCTGAAAAAGTTGCATTGCTCTTGGCCAACCTGCCAGCCTCGGCCACCTTCCTCCAGGGGGTTCATGACCCTGCTTGGTCCTTTCCTGTCCCTCCTATACAGGCAAACTGCTCACTCTCTGGGTTCAGAGAGCATAATTATTTACCCCAGAATGCTTCAACTAAACTCAGTTTAAACTAGAAAGCTCACTAGCTTCCAACCACAGATATACAGTTTGACACCCAGGCTTTTTGTAACTCTTTAAACCTCACAGCATATGACATATGAGCCCCACCTGTTTCTAACTCCTTGCCACTGTGTAGATGCTTGGCCAGGCACACACGTCACAAAACTGCTGACTCCAACACAAGTTAGCTATTGTTGTTAACTTATATATATAAGTTAACAGGATATGTTATACATATATATAAAGTTAGATATTAAGTTAAAGTTATATCTTATATATTATATATATTATATAATATATTTATATATTATATTTATTATATAACAACATATATAATGTTAATATTATATTAATATTAATTATATGCTAATATAATACTTATAAGCATTATGTTAATATTATATTGATATAATATATTGATATATTATATATTGTAATATAATTAATATATTAAATAACTTAATACACATTAAGTTATATATTAAGTTAAAGTTAAATTTTAACTTTCCCTGTCTGCCAAATATTATATTTAGCGTTGATCAATTTCAGTTGTGTGTTTCCTTGAGCCCCTCATATTGGCATGGCCCACGTTGTATCTGTGCTGATTGATATTCAGCTATGAATGATTCCCACAAACTGGGCCGCATGAAGCAAGATGAATGCATGACCCTCTGTTTCTATAGTTCAAAACCGCAAAGTGGGTTTTACTGGAGAAGAGTGAAGGTGCCGGCAAGGCTGCGCACTTTGCAGAAGCTTGCAGAGCACATTCGTCTCTGGCCCTTTCAGCTTGCAGAGGTCATTCCTATTCCTTGGCTTGTGGCCCTACGCCACTCTGGGCTGCTTCCATGTCAGCTCTTCTCTCACTCTGAGCCTTGTAATTCATCTTTTGGTGGCCTTGCTGATTACCTTGGGCCTATTTAAATAATCCAGGACACCATCCCCATTCTCAAGATCCTTTATTTAATAACCTCTGCAAAGCCCTTTGCCATGCTAAGATGAGACTAACATATCTTCTGGTGATTAGGATGTGAATTTTAGAGGAAACGTTGTCCATATACCATTGATTGTCATGAAGTACCTACATGCCCATTTATTTTTGCCTCTGAGCCAGCACACACACACACACACACACACACACACACACACACAAAGGGGGCATGAATTCAGAGACTGGACACATTCTTGCTGAAATGAGTGAATAAAGTTCAGAAGTGAAGCTCAGTCTGCTTTCAGTTGAGTAAACAATACACCCCCCAGAGAGAGAGAGAGAGAGAGAGAGAGAGAGAGAGAGAGAGAGAGAGAGTGTGCACGCATGCACTATGCATGTGTGTTATACATGCATGTGTGCATGTGTGATTTACTCATGGGCCAGAGAAGTGATTATCTGAGACTCTGAAAGTAGTAACTGCTGAAAACAGCAACCTCCAGAGAGAACAAGCAGGAAACAACTCTGAGCATTCTCTCTTAAAAAGCCATAGTAGGAAGGAGTAGTTTAAATTCCCAAGATTCTTCACTGCAGAATTTATTTCCACATAGAAACTCAAGAATCAAGAATTTCCCTTCTTACTTCAGAAAGGGAGGTCTCAAGGAAAAAAATTTATCCTGACTGCCATGGGGCTGACTATAGTCTGTGTCAGTAGTGAACCCCCACTTTGAAGAAGGCCACCCTGCTCCCTGCATGGAAACCTCTGCTAAGTTCCTCTCCTGAGACCAGGTGGGAAACACTTGCAGATGTGCCGATGCCAGGTTGTACTTGTACTAGAATAGATCCCATCACTAGTCAGTGAGAAGCTCTGGGGCCCTCTTATGCATGGGACTGGGAACATCTGAGAGTGAAAAATCTTAGCCTCTTGACTGAAGGGAGTCTCTGATAAGGCAAATGCTGACTTTGGGGGTTCTCAAGACGGACAGGAGTGGTCTCTACAAAGCCCACACACTCAGCCAGTCCCAAGCTTCCAAACCAGGGGACAGAGAGATAGATAATACAGTGGGTTAAAGCACTTGCTTTGCACACCGTTGACCAGTGCTCAACCCCAGCACCCATATGGTCCTCCAAGCCTTCCAGTAGAGATCCCTGAGTGCAGAGCCAGAAGTCAGCTCTGCATACTGCCAGGTATGGACCCCAAACAAAAGAAATCAACAACAATCAAAATGAAATAAAACCCAAGCTGCCAGGGCACAGAGGTACATCCCAACCTCTGCTCTGGAGTGGGGAACAGGCTCCCTGGGGTCCCTGAGGTGCCCTGATTGGCCCCAGAACTTCTCAGAGAGGACTAAGATATTTCTCAGGGTGGTGCGAATTCCCCATCGCTCCAGAGCAAACATTCCAATAATCTGGCTAATGGCCCAAACCCGCCTGGGAGCCTGTGGATGGCAAGCGTGCAGGGACAATCTTCTTCTGCTTCAGATGATGCTAAATTGATCCTATTTTGTTTCTGAGAATTTTTGTTTGTTTTCTTCATGAATTCACATTTATTTGCTCCATTTACCTCTTATTATTCTATTCATTTTATTTCTCAAATAGGCTTTCCCTGTCTGCTTACCATTTCTATTTTTCCTCCCTCACATTCCATGATTTCCTCCCAACTGCTGAAAATATTTCCTCCACTGAGAGATTTTCCTTTCCTATTTCCAAAGCATCCCCTAAATACATGTTTTAATAAGCTCCCAACACTGATCTCTTTGCAAATCATTCTTTGCGACTTTGCAACTGAACCGGTGTCTTGGTTAAAATGAAAATTCCCCAGGGCACACAATAAATAATAAAAAAAGAATAACAATCAAGAGGGTTATGATTCTATGCAGAAGGAAATAACATGAAAATTTAAATTGTATTTTGTGAATCTTATGCTCCAAATCCAAGAATGAAGGAAAGAGAGTAGGCAGGAACCCAACCGGCTATGCCCTTCATCCTTCTGGACTCCCTGAGTAGTGGACTGATTTAGTGCGAGAGACATCTTTGCACACAAAGACTTTTTGCCCTTTGCAAGATGTCAGGAAACATTTGAGAAGGAGGAATCAGCCCAACATCAGAATAAGTCTCACATGAAAGTGGCAAATATCTTGTGTCAGACATGGTACCACATGCAGAGGACTCCTAAGGACGAATCTGGGCCACCGTGGTTGCTGAGCCCTCTGAGTGCTCATGCCAGGTAGCAGGAATACCAGCATTTGCCAGAGATAAGTGCTAATCTAGAGCTAGGGGCCCTGGATTCAGCCGTGGCTCTCTTTGTATGACTGAAACAGTTGCTTGACCTCTCTCCCAGCTTCAGTTCCTCATCTGAACAATGGAAAGGAAAGAGCCACCAGCTGAGAGGATGAAATGAGGCCTTCCCTACAAAGACAGGGCCCCAGACTAGCACAGATGGGGGAGCCCATTGCAGACTTCTGGAGTTAGAAACGCAGTTCAGTGATGCCTGTGGGCAGGGATAGGAAGGGGGGGCACTACCACCTAGGATCCCAGAGACTGAGGCAGAAGCAAGTCTGTAATCCTAAAGGAGGTCTGAGCCCATGCTCTATACCCCAGAAAGTGAACCTCTGTGAGGCTGCACACAAACAGCAGAGGAGTGTAGCTGAGACTGCAATCAGGAACAATGCCTGCGCATAAGAAAGAGGCTTCTCCCCAGATTTGTCGCCCTTAAAATTTATATTGTGTTTCACAGGTGAAAACTAGGCCCAGAGACACAAAAGGCCCTTCAATGAGCAAAGCAGCAAGATCAGGCCAACCTCTTGGTGTGAGGGTCTCATAAAGCAGCAGGATCCTTGTGGACAGGCCTCCAGGGACAATTACAGCTAGCCAGAAGCCTGGCAGAGCACTTCGAACAGATGGGAGTGAGTGACTCCCAAGTGAGTGGTTGGACCCCACTCAAGTGAAGTCCAGGGCATGTTGCCCTTAACATTGGAGAGGCAAGAAAAGCTGGGTGCCGTCTGGCCACCAGTCATCTGCGAGCTGTGGACAAGTTGCTTCCACTGCCCAGACTTCACTTTGCTCAGGACTGACTTGATTCCGAGTCTCATCTAGCAGTGCATACCTGCCCTCCCCAGCCGCCCATTCCTACCGTCTGCCACTTACCTCTCCTGCCTCCTTCCTCCTCTCTCCCTTCTGTTTTCTCTCTACTTTCCATTGCCCTGAATTCCTTTCATGCATCCTGCCTATGAAAGGGATTCTGGGCAAAGGAATTCTGCTGCCCAAATTATCTTAGTCCCATCACTTCTCACCACTGCCTCCTGACCCTGAAGACCTTTGACTTTGAACCCCAGAGACAATCTATTCTTATTTCTTGCTCTTCAAAATGCAACCCCCATGGACCAGCCATCCACCATCCTCTGGTGCAGAGCACAGGCTTCCAGACATGCTGCCATAGAAGCACCTGCATTTTAATTGATTTGGATGCCTTTCCCAACTTTAACTCATCTCTTTTCTGCTCTTCAGAGCACACTCGGCACTTCCAAAAGAGTTTGACCTGGTGCCTTCCTGGGGCATGTGTGAACACTTTCAGGAACTCCCTCTTACTGATCATCATAGCTCAGCCCTCAGTAAAATCCCTTTTCCGGATCAGTGCTTCAAAGACTGGCATTTGAACTCCCCTAGGAATCACAGGCTGGGTCCCCTCACTGAGAGCCAGTGATGCTGGCGAGAAACGCAAACGTGGCAAATTTTAATCCTGCCGAAACATAATCAGCTTTTGCTTCTGCAGCAATTAGCATAATATTACCGATAATGTTTTACATGGCAATTTTGCTGTAAACATTTGTGCTAATTTGCCATGACCTAATTATTTTATGACATATAATTACAAAGTATTTCTCAAGTCGAAATATTTTTGTTTTACATTTCTATAATCCTTTTCTAGAAAAAAAAATTTTTTTTTTAAATCAGCACTCCCACGACTCAGAATACACAATCCCCTGTTAGCATTTGTTGGTGACACTTCGCTGAACGGGAGGAATTCCCTGGTTTTGGGATGTTGATAATCATACGTTGACTCGTGACTAATCTGTGCTGGGCGTCCTCAAATCTGCCTGCTTCGTTATTATACATGAGACTGATGACACCACACTCGCAGCCCTCTGCCCACACCAACTCACCCCCCCCCCAACACACAAACACTGGGAATGGGGGAGCTGAGGAACAAATGCTTGTGAGGAGAGAACAGAGGCGGGTTCCCTTTTTCATTCACGTGAAAGCTTCAGTTCAGCAAGAGAAGAGGAGCTCCGCATTACCCTCCTCGAGACACACTGCTCCTACGAGCTCCTAGCAGCGCAGTCCCACTCAGCAGTCCCAGCCAGCACCGGAACTTGGCGGGCAGAGGGCAAAGATGCTGCTCTGTCCACCTGAAGAACCTGCCCAGAGTCTGCACAATAACTTTCCAGTGTCCTTCCAGAAAGTTTGTCTTTGGCTCCTCTCCGAGGGAGAAAGGCGAGCTAAGAACCAGCCCCAGCACTGTTCTCAGAGGGTCCGTGTTGCTCTCCGCTCTCCACCCATAGCTGCATCGATAACTTTGATTGATTCAACATTCAACACACAGAGTCTGGGAACACCTCTTAGGAGTGAGGAGTAGGGCAAAGACCAAGGGAAAAAGAACAGTGATAAGAAGTGCGAAATCGGGACTGGAGTGATAGCACAGCGGGTAGGGCGTTTGCTTTGTACACGGCTGACCCAGGTTCGATTCCCAGCATCCCATATGGTCCCCCGAGCACCGCCAGGAGTGATTCCTGAGTGCAGAGCCAGGAGTAACTCCTGAGCATCGCTGGGTATGACTCAAAAAGAAAAAAAAAACAAAAAGAAGTGCGACATGTGAGAAGCAAGTGAAAATCTCTAAAGCTCACTTAGCTAACAAAAGGGTTCTCTAGGACAAGCTTCTCTATGGGTCCACACCTAAGGGCAGTGGGTTATGGTCCGACCTTGAAACTGGACCCCATCCTGTCTTCACTTACTCAACATGTATACCAGAACCGCAGTCAACTTTTTGGTAAAATGGAAATCATGATATGATCATATTTTCTATCCTCTAAGGCTTTTTTTCTGAGGAAGAAATTAATATTTATAAAGTCTTTATAATAGGCACCATGTAAGTTTTTTTTTAAATAAGATACAATTTTTATTCTTCCAGCTTCCCATCAAGAAAAGAACAGAATCTGCAAAAAACAGACTCCCACTCGACTCAAAGACGTGAGCAGCAATGTAGGTCAGATTTCTCAAGTGATTATTGAGCTGGTGATCTTTAAACATTTGTTGCAATAAATATTTTTTGATTGAATAGGTGGAACATTTACAGAGCACATACTCTGTGTTAGGCCCTGACTCCATCTTGGGGGAATACAAAGATAAATTTAAAAGGCTCCATACTTGAAGAAGTCACAGTCAGCAGAAAATAGCCATGCAAACCGAGAGATGGACATAAAAAGGTAAAACTAATGTGAACAGGCAAATCACAAAGCGGAAGCAGGGCTAGCATGGAAATCTACAATTTCCATGTTACTAACTCACATTTGTAACCATAGATTGTACTGAACTTCAAAATCTTTATGGGCATTATTAAGATGTATTTTATGGCCCATAAATTCAACAGTTGTAGGTATAAAACATAATCAATTTTAACAGTACATGCAGTTGCAATCACAATACAGAACATTCTCATCACTTCCAAACATCTCTCACACCCCTTTGCAGATACCTCCCTGAATTCCCCCAGCCCTCGCAGCCTCTAATCTTTCTGTCACTATGGCTTTGCTTTCTCTATAACTTTTTACAGATTGGATCACACACTTTATGCTTTTTTTGTATCTGGCTTCTTTCAGCATAATGGTTTTGAGATTCATCCATACTGTTGTGTGTGTCCATAATTTGTTGCTTCTTATAGCCAAATATAATTCCATTATATGGACACCCCAGTGTCCACTCACCAGGCGATAGACAATCGGAAATGACAGAGAGAAAGCTATTACAAAAGTTTTCATATGAAAACATGTCTGACTTCACTTCTTTTGAATAAATACCTGAAAGTGGGTTTGCTGGGTCATGTTGTGTTTGCCTCCTTTTATTAGAAACTGCTTCCAAAGTGACTGCACCATTTTACAACCTGCCCAGAAATAAATGAAAACTCTATTAGCATCATATCTTCACCAACATTTTCATTTTAGTTATTCTAATAGCCTCATTGTGTTTTTATTTATTTTGATTTGGTTTCGTATTTGTACTGATTTGACACTGCTTTGCATAATATAATTTAAAGGGGTGTTGATTAACACTGTATCTGTACAGAACTCACCATACCCACTACTCCACTCTCAGTACTGTCCCACCAGCCAAATGAGTTCTTTCTCCACTTCTCCCATACACTTCCTCTATCCCTCTGGTAGCCACCATAACTTTCAGAGTCTGGGAGTTAGTTTTATTGATTTTTTGCCAGTTCATTTGCTTTAGTTATTTATATTTCACACTTAATTTGAAGTTACTAATTATGTTCAGCATGTGCTCTTTGCTGAAATATCCATTCAAATGTTTTGCACATTCTTAGATCAGACCATTTGTCTTATTGTTGAATGCTAGGAATTTTTTCTCTATTCTAGATATAAGCATTTTATCAGATATCAAACATCAATTGTACAAATATTTTCTCCTGGGCTTGTCTATTGATTTTTCTAACATCAACTTTCAAAGAAAGCAAGTTATTAATGTTGATAGAGTTCAATTAAATTCTATGATTCATGCTTTTTGTACCAAATGTAACCCCAGGTTATGAATATTTTCTCCAAAAAGTTTTATAGATTTAGAACTCTAATGCATCTGAATTATTATTTATATGTTGTACAAATTAAGCATGGCAGGTCATTGTTCTTTATATATATATCCATTTTCACAAGCATTAGTTTAAATGAACATTTCTTCATTTAATTACCTTGGCACTTTTGAGGATAGTCAACTGATTATGTGGGATTCTTTCTTGACTATTTTCTGTCTCATTGTTCTTCATGTCTGTTCTTATGTCAATCTGTCACTGTCTTGATTTCTCTAGTTCTATAACAAGTTTTAAAATCAGGAAGTGACAAGCCTCCAACTGTGCTTTCTTAAAGTGTTTAGGATTACTCTTAGTCCTCTATCCTTCAATATAAAGTTGTGAATCATCAGTATACCTACTTCAATTAAAAGTTCTATTGACATTTTGATTAGGATTGTGCTGAATCTACTGACCAATTTGAGAATAACAACTTGATAATACTTCACCCTTTGACTCAAGAATATGATTATTACAATTTTAATGACTTTGTAATGGAGATCATAAAGTTACTTAATCATTTACTACTGGTGGGTATATTTATTTGAGTTAACAATTTTTTAAATATTTTTGTTGATATTAATGTGTTAAGTAAAACACAAATGCAAAGCTTCGTGAAATTAAAAATATATAATTACAAATTTTTGCAATATTTTTATATTTACCTATATATATAAAAGTATATAAATATACACACATGTGTATGCACATGCATCTATATATGCATATTCTTACATATATGCATTTGTGTGTATATATACATGCATATGTATATTTACTATGTGTATGTACATGTACACGCATCATGTGCATTATATATATAGCCAGATACATATTAAATAGACATATAGATAAAACAGAAAGAAACTGAAAATTGCAATTAGGATAACAAAATACATATTATGCTGATTTTTCTCACTCCCTGCCTTCTTAATATTTTGGGATGTGAGCATGCAAGTCACACTGAAACAAGTGAATAGCTTCTAGTTATTTCATGTAATAGAGGCCGGAGGAGTACACAACAAAAAACCCTCTGAACAGTCTGGGAAAATAATGTTTTCCATGCACATGGCAGGAGGAGATGGCAGAGAAATCCTAAGTCAATGGAACTACATGAACAAGGGCACAGTGTTATGCAAAAAGGAAGTATGTTCATGGAAACTGATAATTCTGTGTAGCTTGTATAATGTCTGATAGAGAGGGAGGATGATGTCTAATTTGTGATGTCAAGATCATGAAGTGACAGACAATTTTAATTTTATCTTACTGAATACTGAGGAAGAGCCTATGTGTTTTATGTTGGGTAAGGAGTACAAGACTTCATCTTAGAATAGTCACTTAATAAGCTGTGAGAGGTTAAAAAAGATTGGATTCCACGCATAGACATCAGAGATGTTTTCAGAACCATGGGCGAACATCATGAGGTATCTAAATTCAGGAAAATGACTCAATATTCAGAAAGATGAACATTGGTGGGCAGATTCTTCAGACCATACAAATGAACTAGATGTGGGAATAAAATAAGAAGTAGAAATTCTGTCATTTGCTATACTAAGGAGACTGGGTGTGTAGAGCAGAGAAGATTTAGGGGTCACAGACTCAAGGTTATTTGAATATTAACTTTAGGTATCTAATTGGGTTCAGAGTGCAGATGTTTAGGAAGCAGTTGGCTATTTGAATCTGTGGCTCAAATGAGAATTTTGGGATAATGTGAAAATGTGGGAATCCTTAGAATAAAACTGCCTTTTATATCCAGGGATTGGGTGGGATCTTTTCTGATTACCCACTGCTGTATAAAAAGCACCCATAACTTAGGGGTGTAGAAAAAATTATTTTATTGAGTGAATTCTGTGGGACAGGAATTCATGTCATAAGAATGTACATCAAGAATGACTTGCTCCTGTTTCTCAATGTCTGAGAAGATACTTAGTTCCCTAAGTACAAGAGATAGTATGAGAAGAGATGAGGAGTCAGGTAAGTGTGATTGAAGAGAGCATTCCAGAAGGCACAGAGCAAGCAATTTAGGGAGAGGAGAGCTGCAGAATATAACTAGGAGATGTACAAATTGCTCAGAGATGCGCTTGCAAAAGATGTGGATGCCTTGGGAAGATTTAATTTTTGACAGTGACTGTTATAACCAAGGATATGCAGAATGGTATAATGGTATAAAGACAGACAACAACTGTGTTTGCTGTGATCCCAAGTGCATCCCCTAAGAATACAGAGCCTTAAGGACAGCAGGCTCCCCATGGTAGATCCAATTCACTGTGTATCTAGGAGACAGAACTGTGTGATTTCATAAAAATACTAATGTTCACAAGGAGAGGCTAAATTAAGTGGGTTTCCTCAGTTATGCATAAAGTATTTGAGAGAGAGAGAGAGGTAGATGATGGAGTGGGAATAGAATGATATGGTAATGGTCTACACCCTACAGTGTGGATGTGGGGGTGCAATTTCTCTGTCTGAAGATAGCTTTGTTAGTAGCTATGCTTCCTGTGGATGCAAATTAACTATCCATCATCAGAGAAGAGAGTTCAGAAGCTGAGGGAAGGTGAAAAGTGCTGCTTTATTTACTAGTGCTAGTTTATGTCAACACTTAGGATCACCAGAGTGAAGAAGTTCTGATAATTCATATTTTTTCATTGAGAATTCTAAAATGTTTCTCTTTGGGATTAAAGGCAAAAGTGAATAGATTAACCTTACAAAGCATGGAACCAAGTTTTGAAATATTTTTATCCATCGTCACATAGAAGTGATCTGCCCTTAGCTTAACCATTGGGCAAAAGTGAATCTTCTGAGAAAGAAAATAACATCAAACAGAATTTATACAATTTTTCATTTGTAGAGAAAAAGCGATGTATTCATGTAATTTTGTGCATGTAAAAAAAAATAACCAATCATGAAAAGATTTAGGATGGTTACCAAAACCAAGGCAGGGGTGAACATTATCAATGAACACATTAAGGAATCAAATTCTGATTTTAAAATGATTGTTGTTAACTGCTCAATAAAATAGTCATAAATGAAAGAATTTTACCAGAATATATGAAGAAGAATCAAATAGGAGTTTTAAGGGCAACCAATACAATGACTGAAATTAAAACCTAAATGTATGACTTTAAGAGCAGACTAAACATAGCAGAAGAAAAGCTTAATGACCTATGAATAGCAGGACAATTAGCAGGATAATGACCTATAAATCAGGATGAACTAAACAGAGAGACAAAAAAACCATAAGGATTGTGATGGAGGGTTCTTGGCACTTTGATGTTGGTAGAGAAACAATAACTTTATACATTATCATGAGCATGCTATATATACTAAAATATAATTTAAAATTTTTCTAAAGGAATGTCAAACAAAAGTACATTTGAGATATAAGAAACAAATAAAAAAACATTTTTATGCTTATAATTGAGATTATCTCCACAAAGAAGAGAAGAAATTATACCAAATGAAAATATGTAAGAATAAAATATCAAATGCATGCAAAGAAACCAAATTACTAATTTAAGAATGTTTATAAGACTCAAACAGTTTCAATATACTTTAAAGTGCATCAATACTCAAAAGAAATTTGGTATATATACAAGTTAAAATAAATCTGACAAAGAAATCAGAGAAAAATGACGCTCCAAAATGTGAAGATTATTTTTAAAGCAAATTATGGAAGACAAAGACTTTGAAGTGACATTTAAAAGTGATGAAAGAAAATAAATTCCAACCCAGAATCACATGTCCAACAAATATCACTTTCAAAAGTGAAACAAAATTAAGACACTCAATATAGGCAGAAATTGAGTAAATTTGTTCTCAGGATGCTCACATTAATAAAAAATGCTAAAGCAAATTCTAATACAATAGAAAAGCAAACTTATATAGGAATAGGTAAAGTGAAAAGGAATAAAAAGAATTCAAAAGGATAATGTGTGGATTTAAGCATAGGGAATACTGACTTGAGAAATATGTCTTAGATTGGTTTAATATAAAAGTAATATTAAACTCCATTTTTTTGTGAAAATAAACACTCTGAATATGCAATTTTATGTGAAATTTCAAAGAGCCAGAAACAGTCAAGAAAAAATGTTGAACTACTTTCAAAATTTAAATAAAGTTAGCATATTTAAGATTGTATGGAATGGTACCAGTATACATAAATAGATCAACAGCACAAAATAGAAATCTAGAAACATATTCATTCATATTTATACAAACAATTAAAGACAAAGGTGTGAATGTGGTTTCTGTGAGGGGAAATAGTGGCCTTTTAAAATTAAAATCTCCAAGTTGGCACAGGTATTGGAACATTTATGACTGAAATACAACCATGAACAGCTTTGTAAATGTGTATCTCAGAGTGATTCAATAAAAAGGAAAAAATATCTCCAGGCTAGGGCCAGAGAACTTGCTCAACAGGTTGAGTTCATAGGAGGATGGTTTGTTTGGGGTCCATACCTGGTAGTGCTCTTCAGGCTCTGTGCTCAGGAGTCACTCCTGGTGGACTCCAGGGGTCAAATGGGATGCTAAGTTTTAAATCTGATCAGTTGCATACAAGGCAAACACCATACTCACTGTACTATCTCTGCAACGCCAGGCTGAGTGCATGTTTTTCAAACACAGGAAGCCTAGGTTTCATCTCCAAAATACATAACCCCCTGAACACAGACTTAGGAATCGTGTCAAGAACTATCAGCAGTGCCCCACCACTCAAAAGAGGGAAATATTTTCAGGCTAATAAAATATGAATAGAAAAAGAATGGGGACAGAATCTTGCTTCTAATTTACACCCAATTTCAACCATTGGTGGATCTGAACTTGAGAGATTACATTGGAAACTATATTCATAAACTTCAAACAGGCAAATACATCCTAAACAAGACACAAAGGGGTCTGAGAGATAGTAGAATGGTTAGGTGCTGACCTTGGAAACAATGAACTCCACTATAATTCCTGACATTGCACTGAGCCTCTAAAGACACCACGAGTGACCCCTGAATACAGTGCTAGGACAGTTTGACCCCTAAAAACTGAGTATATTTGGGTATGACCCAAAAACAAAGAAAGGGATGTAAAGTGTGCTACCTATAAAGTAAAATATTAATAAATTGGACTTTCTTAAATTTAATTTTTTTACACATTTATGGTATGGAAAAATTAAAGCCATAGAATAGGAGAGGATATTCTTGATATTCTGTCTGATATGTACAACTTTATTGGGTTCAAGTGTGTGACGTGTTTGGTGGCCGAGAGCAGAGTCCCCATGCCTCCCCAGAATGGAAAAGAGAACGGGGCGAGGGTGGGGGTCACTCAGGGGCAGGTGGTGAAATGTCCTGTTTAACGCAGAGCTGTTAGCATACTTATGGAGCAGGTGAGGGGGGTCGAGGTATAGGACTGCATGTAGATGTGATAGAACATTTACAGAAGTAAAGCGTTTTGATGGAGGTAATTCTCTTGGGGGGATTAACTCAAGGGGACACTCTGTTTCCCAGGGGCTATACAGAGAGATTAGCCCAAGGGCAATAAGCATTGTGTTGCTTTTCTCTTTCTCTTGCTACTAGTACATATTAAACAATTAAGTTTACTCCTTAAGGGGCCGATACAGGCTCGCGATCCTCCGAGATTCGACTCGGGTGGCCACACTTTTGTGCGGCTGCTTTGCTGCTGATCGACCGTGAGCCAGAGGCCAGCTAGATTACTTTTGGTCCCAACAACTGCTTGCAGCCATGTCTCTAGACTGTGCACTAAGCCATTGCCCCATACTGCCCCACGAAGGAAAATGATGTAATTTCTAACATAAATCTCCCTGGACTTAATTACTAAAATACAGAAATCCAGGCCGCGCGACTGTATATCTATTCATTCTCAGCAATGGAAAACTAATTATCAAATGCTTCCTTGTCAGTAGGGCTGTTCTTTTGGCGGGGGGGGAAAGTCCAACAACAGTAGTGAGTTTTGTGTTGAAATATGGAATTTAATCAAGGTAAAGAGAAAATGAAGTGAAATTTATCAGTTATGCAGGCGGGGGTAAGGGGGTGGGGGGTGGGAGGTATACTGGGATTTTTGGTGGGCACTGGTGAAGGGACGGGTTTTTGAGCATTGTATAACCGAGACATAAGCCTGAGAACTTTGTAACTTTCCACATGGTGATTCAATAAAATAAATAATTAAAAAAAGTTTACTTCTTATTAATACTTGCAGTTATTTGGATAAACACAGTAAGAGATCACTGTATAACTGTATCACTGTCATCCCGTTGTTCATCGATTTGCTTGAGCGGGCGCTAATAACTTCTCCATTTGTCCCTGTCGTGTGTTAGTGTAGCCTGATGGCGTATTGGGGCCTCTTTCAGGGTCAGGGGAATGAGGACCGTCGTTGTTACTGTTCTTGACATATAGAGTACGCCACAGGCAGCTTGTCAGGCTCTGCCACTAAGAGGTGTGTATATATATATATATATATATATATATATATATATGTATATATATATATATATCACGAATCACAAAATCCCATTAATCACCGATTTCTCGGGTGGGCTCAGTAACATCTCATTTCGTCCTTTCTCTGAGATTTTAGAAGTCTATCTTGACTCGGCCCTCCTAACGATGTTGCACTGGGGGCTCTTCAGGATCAGGGGAATGAGATCCAACTTGTTACTGGATTTTGCATATGAATACACCATGGGAAGCTTGCAAGGCTGTCCCATGTGGGCAGGAAACTCTCAGAAGCTTGCCAGTTTCTCCCAGAGGGAGAAGTAGGCTAAAGCTTCTGAAAACTTGCTTTTAAGTCTTTCTCTGAATGAGAGAGAGTCTCTTGACTGCACCCCTGGCTGTCTTCCCCGGGGCCCCTCGGAGGGGATGGGCTCCCTCCCCACTCTGAGCAGAGCTCCCGGCGGCTGAAGACCACTGGAACCTAGCTACAGCCATGCTGGAGGCCCCTCTGCACACATTCGGACAGGCCTCATGCATGAAGGTACCGGCAGAGGAACCCAGGTGTGTGTAATCCCATCAACGGCCAACATCCAGAGAGAGAGACTTCATATATATATATATATATATATATGGATTTATTCTTATTAAATCACATTTGATAAAATATTTTATAAATTATTTTTACTCTTATACTCTTACATACAATTATAATTGAAAGAACTTTGTTACCCACCTAAGTATTTTTACTTTCCTTAATTTTTTTGCTTTCATTTTTTGTGCTCTTTTCAGCATTTGCTTAGCAGTTGAAATACCCATAATATATATATATATACATATATATGTATACATATATACATATATATATATACACACACACATATATAGATTCCAAAACTTAGTTCTCTGGGCTGTGAGGGTAAATCCCAGACTAAGTCCTCGGGCTAGTTCAGTTTGTTTTTCCCATGGGATCCTCTCTCTTAAGTCAAAACAGATTTCATCAAGACCATACTTTTATGCTTTCTAGACTGGCCCATAGTGGGTAGCTTTACCACTCACCCCGGGTCTATCCAAGGTCCCGTGGAGCTCCATTCTGGGTTGTTAAGAACTAGAGTAACCAAAGCCTGATGTCCAGAAGTAGATATATTTCAGAGTCAATCAATTCCCAAATACTAGGAGTACAGCATTAACAGTCTTTCTGTGTTTAAGCAAAGAACATTGCTCTATAGTAAAATATGAAAAGCTTATAAGGGAAATAGGAAAGCAAGTAATTCACTACAAATATAAAGTCCAGAGTCACCAGAAGGTTGACCTTATAAGTAACCAAGACCGACTTGGGGAATCTAGTAACTAACACAAAGGAAAGGTTAAAGATAAACTTGGGGGGATGGATTGATAGTACAGTGGGTAGGGCGTTTGCTTTGCATGTGGCTAACCCGAGTTCAATTCCCAGCATCCCATATGGTGCCCCGAGTACCGCCAGAGTAATCCCTGAGTGCAAAGCCAGGAGTAACCCCTGTGCATCCCTGGGTGTGACCCAAAAAGAAAAAAAAAGATAAACTTGGGGGATTAGGAATACTCCTATGAGCACTGTAAGCTTTTCTGGTGGAGAGGAAAATGGGCAATTTATGATGAAGCCTGAAACACTTAAGGTTAGCGCCCTCTGCCCAGATGAGATCCGGAGCAGCCGCGCAGGACACAGCCCCTCTGCTCCTTAAAGACTATGATCCGGAAGGTCTACTAACCCATTTTGGCACCCAGAGACTTACAGAAATGCATCTAGACTGTGAGCTGAGCTACGACCCATGCCGCCCGGGGTGGGGGAAGGATTTTCTCTCCCAATGCTTTTTTTCTATGGGGAAAACAGCAACGGCAGTAGCAGCAGCGCCCACATGGCGTCCGCCATTTTCTAGGACTCACAACCCAGAGGTACTAGCTTGTCGTGAGGTGGCGTGCAAGAGATCATGGGATGGGGGTGTTACGGGCACGCCCTCCGCCCAGATGAGATCTGGAGCAGCTGCGCATGACACGGCCCCTCTGCTCCTTAAAGACTATGATCTGGGAGGTCTACTGACCCATTTTGGCAACCAGAGACTTACAGAAATGCATCTAGACTTTAAATTGAGCTAAATCAACAGAAATCCAAAACCTATAATCTTCATTCTCAGCAATGGAAAACAAACTATCAAATCATTCCTTTTCAACAGGTTTGATTGTTGGGGGGAAAATTCCAAATAATAATAGTCAGTTCTCTGTTGAAATATTGAATGTATCCAAAGTATAGAGAGAATAAAGTGAAGATAATTGGCCACACAGGTGTGGGGGATTGAGGAGGTGGGAGGGGGGTATATTGGGGTTCTTGGTGTGGAACAGGTGCACTGGTGAAGGGATGGGGGTTTCATCATTATATGACTGAGACTTAAACTTGAAAGCTTTGTAACTTTTGTCACAGTGATTCAATAAAATAAAATTTAAAAATATATATAACATTACATCACATATATTTTGTTTATAAATAATTATATCATTTATCTAATATCTATCAATATATGCACATATTTATAACTTATAATTTATACCCATCAAAAACTAAGAAATCCCATGTTCCTCCAACACCACCATGCAAGCTCATCTACCCAGACTTGTTCCAGGAGTCATAAATAAATCTCAAAATAGATCAACTAGCTACAAAAATTTCTCTTATACTGAGATCCCAGCTGATATTATTCTGGGCAATCTTGAGAGGTGGACCAGCCAGTTTTCTACCATACCAAAGCCTCAGTAGCTACAGTCACACTCCAACAGCCGTCGCCAGGCCTCTCTCTGGAATGTCCAGTTAAATAATCAGGTTTTCTGGAACACGTGATCACAAATGTGGCTACAAACTCTACAGTGCTGGCATCCCACAGCAGCACACTAGATTGAATGGGAATGTAATGTAGAAGCCAACTAATCTTGACTAACAAGGGCATTAACTCTGAACGTTGTTTAACTTGCAACAAAAGTTTGGTAAACCTCAGATAAGAACTTAATGTCCCCATGGTGAGATACAACAATTTTTACAAATTTTCTTTCACTAAAATATTTTTTGATCATCCTACTAGCCATTTAGTGGTAACAAGCAATATAATATAAATTATTGTGCTATGGGGGCAGAGTTGAGGGGTGATTGAGAAAATGGAGAAAATGGTGGGGGGAAGGTGACAGTGATGGTGAGATTGGTATTGGGATATTGAATGCCTGTAACAAATCATCATGAACAACTTTGTAAAACATTTTGTTTAAATAAAATGAGGGTGTAGGGTACTAAGCAATACACTTAAACAGTATGGTCAGTATCAAGAACCCAAAAGTCACCAACATTAGTAGTGGACAAGAAAATGAAAATTAAAATCACAATTAACCTCTACTACATATCAACAACTGAAACAATTATTAGTAAGGATGTGAAGCAATTGAAATTCTCACAAATCACTAATGGTTTGTAAATTAATAAAATCCCTTAACAGAAATGTTTGCAAATATCTACTAAAGCCAAATATATGTGTGACAGTAATTTTACTTCTATGAATTTCAACAGACAGGAATACATGAATCAATAAATAACTGTAAGAGTCACAAAACTTCCAAGGTACCTTAATATACATCTTTGTCATAGAGATGGCTATGTGGGGATGGATGCTCACTTTGTAAAAAATGATAAGCAATATTATTATATTTATCCTGACATATTTTGTAATTTATGCTTCAAAGTCTTCACTTAAAAAGAAATAATAGCTAAAGAATACCAAAATATTTTAAAGTCTCAGAAATTTGGGTTGCTAAAATCAAGAGCGATGGCATAAAATAGAGAATCTAATTTCCATATTTATGACAATAAGGTGTGACTATCGTTTTATGTGGAAGTCATGGATATTTTTAATTAAAATTGAAATATTGACGTTTGGGGTTAGTTTTTTCAGGTCTTGTCTAGCTTATAGATGCTATGTGACTCTGAAATTTATTTCTACTTTCTAGTGGAAAAAGTCAGGGATTGCAAAAGAAAAGACCATTTAATTTGAAAGTGGATGGTGGCTGTGACATCTCCTATGGTCTGAAATGTTTGTGATTCATTGATAGCTTCTCTAGGTCCCTCAACTTTCATTTGTTCACTGACCAGGCCTTTGGTCTAAATGTCTATAAATGTTAAAATGTCTTTAATGTTTTTTTTTTAAGTTAAAGGTAAAATTTTCTAGTTTAATCTTTGCTGATAGTTGACACTTAAATTTTTTTAACAATACAATGCAGTACAATGATGTGATTTTCAAGTATGACAAAAAATAAATGAATATTCTATCAATATATTCTTCTGGTAATTAAGATATAAAGAAAAGTTACAAATTCTGTTTATCAGAGAGCTCAAGTTTGCAGGAAACGCCTATTGAGGTTTCTGGATTCCTTTCATCATCCTCTGTTTGTGATGGGAATTTGCGCTGTTTCTTCATGTTGTTACGAAAAAGGATTCTGACTGGGCTCATTCAGTGGTGCTTCCCTTTTTTATTTTCCCCTTCCAGAACATGACCTCCCACTCAGATGTTCCTTTAATCCTTATGTGAAGTCTTGTATTTTGTTGTCCTACTGTTTATGGATAGCTAGGATGTTACTCTTGGACATGACATAGATAAGGAAGACTGAGATGAAACAACATAGTGATGGGTTTTAGGAGAATATCTGCAGCCAGAAAAGAGGCCACGCCCACCTTTGCATAGGCCACGCCCCTGACGATTAGGCCACGTCCCTTTCCCACAATAGCACACACCTGTGCTAGAAGACACAACTGCTGCAGTGCTTGGGGGTAGCGTGCCGGCCACTAGGGTGGCAGTCCAGAGGGTGGGGGGAAGGCTGGGGTGCTCAGGGTCCGAGGAGCAGGCTGGGACACAGGAAGGGCGTGTCGAGGGCGAAAATTTACAAATTCTGGTAAGTCAATCTTTATAAATGATTTATATAGGCTTAACTGATTTTCTTATGGTTAAGGGATCCTATTAATTTTAATTTTTAAATTTTATTAAATTTATTTAATAAATTCATGTTTATTTAATTTTATATGATTTAATAAATTTATTGATAATGATATATTAGAATTATTAATTTTATTGCAGAGAAATAATTTTTTTCCCAGCCCTGGTTAATTGGCTTCGACTATGTTCTTTATTGAATAAATACTGGATATTGAGAAAGACTCTTTGAAGAAGGTTCTTGTCATTAAGGAAATGGTCATAATAACAAATTATCAAATGCTTCCTTTTCAGCAGGTCCGACTTTAGGGGGGAGACTCTCCAAACAATAATAGTGAGTTTTGTTGAAATATTGAATGCAATCAAAGTGAAAGTAAAGCGAAATTTATCAGTTACACGGTGGGGGGCAATGGGTGGGGGGGTCTAGGAGTGTGGGGGGACTGGGTGGAGCTATACTTTGATTTTTGGTGGTGGAATATGTGCACTGGTGAAGGGATGGGTGTTCGAGCATTGTATAACTGAGACTTAAACCTGAAAACTTTGTAACTTTCCACATGGTGACTCAATAAAAAAAATTAAAAAAAAATATTGGGCCTTCAGAGAGTATTCTACTGAAGTTAGGAGTTATTTTGCTCCAGAGAAGGATGTTCATAAATAATTGTCAGAGACTAAACTTCATGTCAATAAAATGTCTTTAATGTTTAAATGTCTCTCTGTGTCAATAACTGGCAAATTCTTTCTGAGGCAGCAACAGTGTTTTTGGAACAGAGCAGAGAACAACACTGTTTGTATGAGTAATTAGAACATTATATAATTTCCAAAGAGTCAGGAATGGTCATCACTTTCACCAGATAGGCTACCAATCAGAGGACCTATGCCTACTAAAAATTATTCATAAGATCCTATACTTATTCTATAATCAACACCCCCAAAGAAGAGAAGTTGGCATATAACTCTTGGATAAACAGATTTTTAGAACCCTAAACTTAAACTCAATAGCACAGTAGGTAGGGCGTTTGCCTTGCAGGCAGCCGACCTGGGTTCGATTCTTCCATCCCTCTCAGAGAGCCCGGCAAGCTACCGAGAGTATCTCGCCCACACGGGAGAGCCTGGCAAGCTACCCATGGCATATTTGATATGCCAAAAACAATAACAACAAGTCTCACAATGGGGATATTACTGGTGCCCGCTGGAGCAAATCGATGAGCAATGGGATGACAATGATAAAGTGATACAGTGAAACTTAAACATGTACTGACGCATCATCTCCATGAGGCTAACTCCAGGTAATCTGGGTTTGAGCAAGAGGATGCTATGCTGGACAGCGCAGCACATAAAGTATGTGTTATAGTTCCACAACTTTTTGCTTCTTGAGTAAGGAGCTCAGTGTCTTCATCTGGAAAAATATTTTCAATAGACTTTTAAATCTGAAAAAGTTATGCTGTTGGCTGTTTAGATATACCCAAATATTTTCTGGGCTATCTATCAGGGACTATACACAACTACGTACAAGAATTTAGCTAATCTCCTAACACCCTCTCTTAACTTATTTTACCTGGGTCTTTACTCCCATAATTTTTCCCTTCTGGATTTAGCTGGCTCCCTCACCAGCTATAAAACTCCTGACCATGCTACTTCATTCCAAAGCTTCCCACAGCAGTTATCTGATTTAATCATGACATAATACTGTTAAAAACTCTCTAGAGGCTTTTTGTTGCCTTCATAACATAATCTAAGCTCCTTTGAACCAGTAGTGAAGTTTATTATTCATGTAATGTTAATTCTGATGATGATTCAGCATAATTACTACTTGTACACAATAACTTTGACTCTACGAGGACAGAAGTCTCTGATTCCCTTCTTATCTCATCTTGGCATTGAATGGGACTTGGCACACATGAGATAATATTGATCAACTAAGTGAAAAAAAGACAATAAAAGTTAAATGCATAAAACAGAAAGCTGAAGGTGGTATAGTGGATTAATCCCAGATTGTCTTTGAGCCTAATTACTGAGAAACTACTATTAGCTTCTCCTGAAATAACTTACATCATCTCTAAGCTATAAATAGACCCCAAAGTGCTCTTACCCTTCACTAATTCCTGTAGATCAGTAGCCACATATTCTTTGGCATAACTAGAAACATGGAAAAAAAGAAAATATGGCCAAGAAAAGCAGATTTTCATGGTGAGAAGTGTAAAGCAAGTGCCTTTCTCTACTGGGTGCGTAGCTAAGGACATAATGTTGTAGGACTCCAAGTTTGTTAAAGAAATAACATTCTTGGGGCTGGAGCGATAGCACAGTGAGTAGGGAGTTTGCCTTGCACGCAGCCGACCGGGGTTCGATTCCTATCATCCCATATGGTCCCCTGAGCACTGCCAGTAGTAATTTCTGAGTGCATGAGTGAGGAGGAACCCCTGTGCCTCGCTGGGTGTGACCCAAAAAGCAAAAACACAAAATAAATTAAAATAAAAACTTGTAGTTACTCTTTAAAAAAGAAAGAAAAAAACATTTATTTATTCAACATGAACATCTGGAGTATGCCAAGCACTGTGCAAAGCAAAGGGAGTACATGGGTGAATAGATGGGTTTCTTTCCCAAAGCATGGTGTGTCATAGTGAAGAACTAAGCATAGCCATATGCCCCAAATAAATCTTTGCTGTAACTCAAACACATGGGTTGAATTCTATAGTGACAAAAATGGTCTCTACCAACAACCCCCTCACTGATCTTGAGAGGGAGACTGGAATACATGCAAAAAAAAAAAACCTGTACAAGGAGATACATTTAATGCTTTAAAAATAATGCATGCAGAAAACTGAGCCAGTCTGGAAAGACTGAAATCAAGTCTATCTAAAATTAACTCAGATTAGTCTGATGGGATCAGGATTGAAGATCAGATGGAGTAATATTTGTTCATGTATCATAGAGTACAAGGCAATGGTTAAAGAAGAGTAATAATTCAGTAGATTGGCATATAAAGTATAGTATGAAAGGTAATAAAAATATGACAAAATGGCAGGGGATGTGGCTCAGTGGTGGAGCATTCACCTTGCCTGTATAAGGCCATAAGTTGGATTCCCAGCACCAAAAGTTACCCTAACACCCTCCTGGAGTGATCTCCATGCAGAAATCCTGAGTAGTCTCAGAGTACAGCCAAGTGTGACCTCCCCCAAATAAAAACAAGGCTATCTATGGAGGTTGTTGCTAAACTGTCTTTGTAAAGTATGCCCTATTTGGATTTGATTCATAAGGTAGTGGGAAGTCTTTGAGGTATTTAAACTGGATATAAGGAAATCTGTGGAATATTACAGACATCAGACTGGGAAACTAATTTTCTAGATAGTCAAAGAGACCAGGAAGTTGGTCTGAAACTTAATCTTAGTTAGGCAGGTCATAAAGGGCTGCTCTGACTCTGGGCATCAAGCTATAATTAAGAAACACAGACAGACTTGGCAAAAGTCCACCAGGTATTGTACAAATGAGGGAAGAGAAAATCAAGATGATCCAAGTTTATACGCTGGAGCAAATTAAACAGTGATCTCATTCACAGACACAGGGAAACAGGGAAAGAATAGCAAGAGAAAGACAATGAGGTCCATTTAAAAAAAATCACCTGTCATTTAATTCTAATGACAATGGGCCCCACTTTTAACTTGAGTAGCTGAGTTACTGCCCTGCCATGTAACTGAGATGCACATAGGAACTCTTGGTGCATAAAAAAAATGGCCAATGGCCTGGGTTCAACATCTTTCTCATCCCAGCCTCATCCCATTCCTTCTTTGCACTCCCTGCCCATTTTTTCTACTGAGGAGCTAAGGTACCTAGTAAACTCATTTTGATGCCACCCTATGTGATACAGGGAATAAGCCATTATTCCTTTTCTTAGAAATCTCTTCACTCTCAGTGTGTTAGGGTCAAAAATTAATCACCCTAAATGACCTAATCTCTGGTTTCTGTGAATATTTCACATTACATAACAAGGGGATTGCACAATGAAATTAATGCTAATAATAATGATATAGGAAACTGACTTGCATTATCCAGGTTAGACCCAACCACTCAATCACACAAGTTCTTAAAAGTATAGAGATGAGACCAGAAAGATAGTATCTTAAAAAGTTTGTCTTGCATGTGGTTATCCCTGGTTTCATTCCTGGCAATCTGAGACCTTGAGTATGGTCAGGAGTGATTCCTGAGCACAGAGTAAGAATTAAGCCCAGAGCACAGGCAGGCGTGTCCCCAAAACCAAAATAGAAAATGTATAGCACCTTTTCAGGTTACAGAAAACTATAAAAATGACTGTATAAGGACAAACTAATCATACCTATCTCACAATTAATGGTTTGAAAGATAAAAGATGTGTCATGTCAATGGAATACTATGCAGCTGTTAGGAAAGATGAGTCATGAAATTTGCATATAAGTGGATGGACAGGGAGATTACCATGGTAAGTGAAATGAGTCAGAAAGAGAGGGACAGGCAGAGAATGAGTGCACTCCTTTGTGGAATACAGAATAACATAATATGAAACAAACACCTAAGGACAGTAGAGACAAGGGCCAGGAAGAGTGCTCCATCGTTGGAAGCCTGTCTCATGAGCTGGGGGGAAGGCAGCTGGGATAAAGAAGGGATTACTAAGTCAATGATAGTTGGAGGGATCGATCAGGTGGAAGATGTGTGCTGAGAGTAAATAAAGAACCAAATATGATGGCCTCTCAGTATCTATATTGCAAACCATAATGCCCAAAAGGAGAGAGAGAGAGTAAGAGGAAATTGTTGTCATATAGGCAGAGTTGGGTTGGAGTGGTGTGGGGGTTTCAGGATTGAAACTGGGGACATAGCAGTGGAAAATGTGCACTGGTGGAAGAATGGTGTTTGATCATTTTATGACTGGAACTCAATCATGAAAGCTTTGCAACTATCTCACGAAGATTCAATAATAATAATAATAAAAAGATGTGTCATGAGCCAACTAATGCAGATTGATTCTAGAATCTGGAAAAGGTGAGGTGATAGATTCTACCCTAGAACCTCCAGAAAAAAAACCCACAGCATTTCTGATGCCTTGATCTTAGTGAAACATATCCTGGATTTCTGACCTATACAGCTATAAGATAACAAACACTTAAGCTACCAAGGTTATGATCATTTGTTATAACAGAAATTCTGACAAAAACTTACTATCTTCATTTCAGGGACATTCTGCAAATTTAATTCCCTATCTGGAAGCAATTGATAGCACCCTCCCCCCTCAAAAAAGCCAATAAAATAGAAATATCCAGGGTATTCTTTTAATAGCAAAAGTTCTAAGATTCTTCCAGGTCAAGGACTCTATAATAGAAGCAATTCATGTTGAACTAGATGAAGTAATCTGGCAAGAAGAAAAGAATCAAGATGAGGAGTACTTGGGCAAGAAAGGGGACAAACTGGTAAATGAGACAAAAACAAAGGGGAAAACAAAGAAGACACCATGTCAGCATAGATCGGGAGAGCAGCATTTAAGTAGTAACTGTTGCTAAAATACACCCAATTCTATAGAAAGTTGAATTTCACAACAAGCATGTCATTAGTGGACTTCAAAGGAAGTTTTTCAGTAAAGAGATAGGCAAAAAAAATCAGAAATCAAAGTGCTGAAGAGAGACTAGAGAAAGAATTAAGAAGTAAATAAGCTATGGGCAGCCCTTTAGAAAAGACTATCCATTATTCATCTTTATATCACAATGCCTGAAACACAGTGGGTACTCATTAAATGTTGAATTGAGTAAAGTACTGGAGTCAGTCTGTATGATCAGAGCTTCTCAACATTGTACTGCATATAAATCACCTGGGGACTCCAATATAGTAGATCTGGGATAAAACCTGAGTTCCCACATCTGTAATAAGCTCCCAGTAATATGTCAATGATGGGGCCAGTTTGTGGCCCTTACTGAGTAGAAAAAAAAAAAACAAGTGTGTCTGAAACTAGAATTTGAGGACCTCATACTACACCTCTATGCACTGGGACCGTATCAGACAACAACCCAAGTGCAGCGCCTGAGAGTAAACATTATTTTTTTTAAATAAATTATTTATTTTTAACTAGTGAATCACTGTGAGGGTACAGTTGCATATTTAAACATTTTCATTCTTGTGTTTCCCTCATACAATGTTTGAGAACCCATCACTCCACTAGTGCCCATTCTCCACCACTAAACCCAGTATCCCTCCCACCCCCCAATCCCATCGCCCCCCACCCCACCCTGCCTCTGTGGCAGAGTATTCCTTTTTGTTCTCTCTCTCCAATTGAGTGTTGTGGTTTGCAATAGGGGCATTGAGTGGCCATTGTGTTCAGTCTCTAGTCTACTTTCAGCACGCATCTCCCTTCCCGCACGTGATCTCCAACAACATTTTACTTGGTGTTCCCTTCTCTATCTGAGCGGCCTTTTCCCTCAGCATGTAAGGCCAGCTTCCAAGCCATGGAGCCAACCTCCTGGTTCTTATTTCTACTATTCTTGGTGTTAGTCTCCTACTCTGTTATTTTATATTCCACAGATGAATGCAATCTTTCTATGTCTGTCTCTCTCTTTCTGACTCATTTCACTTAGCATGATACTTTCCATGTTGATCCACTTACATGCAAAGTTCATGACTTCATTTTTTCTAACAGCTGCAAAGTATTCCATTGTATAGATGTACCAAAGTTTCTTCAACCAGTCATCTGTTCTAGGGCACTCAGGTTTTTTCCAGATTCTGGCTCTTGTAAACAGTGCTGCGATGAACATATAAGTGCAGATGTTATTTTGACTATACTTTTTTGCTTCTCTGGGATATATTCCAAGCAGTGGTATTGCTGGGTCAAATGGGAGCTCAATTTCTAATTTTTTGAGAAGCATCCATATTGTTTTCCAAAGGGGCTAAACCAGTAAGCATTCCTACCAGCAGTGTAGAAGGGTCCCTTTCTTCCCACATCCTCGCCAACAGTAGTTGCTTTTGTTCTTTTGGATGTGTGCCAGTCTCTGTGGTGTGAGATGGTATCTCATGGTTGTGTTGATCTGCATCTACCTAATGATTAGTGATGTAGAGCACTTTTTCATGTGCCTTTTGGCCATTCTTATCTCTTCCTTGGGAAAGTTTCTTTTCATTTCTTCACCCTATTTTCTGATGGGGTTGGATGTTTTCTTCTTGTAGAGTTCAACCAGTGCCTTATATGCCCTTGATATCAATCCCTTATCTGATGGGTATTGGGTGAATATCCTTTCCCATTCTGTAGATTGTCTTTGTATTCTGGTCACTGTATCTTTTGCAGTGCAGAAGCTTCTTAGTTTAATGTAGTCCCATTTGTTTATATCTGTTTCCACTTGGTTGATCAGTTGTGTGTCATCTTTGAAGATACCTTTATCTTTAATATCGTGGAGGGTTTTGCCAACCTTGTCTTCAATGTACCTTATGGATTCTGGTCTGATGTTGAGGTCTTTAATCCATTTTGATCTGACTTGTGTGTATGGTGTCAGGTCGAGATCTAAGCCCATTCTTTTGTATGTGGTTGTCCAGTTGTGCCAGCACCGTTTGTTAAAGAGGCTTTCCTTGCTCCACTTCACATCTCTTGCTCCCTTATCAAAGATTAGATGATCAAACATTTTGGGTTATGTGTAGGGATCTTCCACCCTGTTCCGTTGGTCTGCAGCTCGGCCTTTGTTCCAGTACCATACTGCTTCAATTCTTGCCGGTTTTTAGTAAAGTTTAAGGTTGGGGAGGATAATGCCTCCCATCGTCTTTTTCCCAAGAGTTGTTTTAGCTATCCGTGGGTGTTTGTTGTTGCATTTGAATTTCAAGATGGCTTGATCCATTTCTTTGAGGATTGTCATGGGTATCTTTGTAGGGATCATGTTGAATCTGTATAATGCTTTGGGGAGTATTGCCATTCTTAACAGTCTATACCCCCAAACACTCTCTACATTGCCACACCTTTCACAATTCTCTCCAAGCTCAACCTCTCCATACATAGATCTTTTTGCATTCCACAATTTGAAAACACAAAAAGTGAGTTTTGGCAAGATGTGTTCTCATACAGTGATGTCTGGTTTTTTTTTTAAATACGTAAATTTAGAAGGCCAAGGAGAGTTCAGTGGGTTGAGCACAGGCTTTGAATGCCCAGGGCCCAGATTTAATCCCTCTCACCACATGGTTCCCTGAACACTGCATGAACTGGCACAGTGATAGAGCTAGCAATAACACTCCAGCACAGCCAGGTGTTGCCTTGAAACAAATAAACAAAAGAGTATAAATGTAGAATTTTCATTGGAATGAGAACTCCAAGAGTGATATTACTCAGAGTGGGTCATGACTGACTCTCTCCCCTCAAGGTCAATCGAAGTGAGGGATCACAGGCATACCAAACTCTTGGGGAAATGAAAAATCCCAATTCTAACTATACCTATATCCCAACGAAAAGAAAATATATTAAGCTTCTTAATGTGAAATGTCATGCAGGATGTCATTTAATGACACCACGATAGACACAAAGATGCAGGATGTCTGAACAGTGTTAACCTTTATAAGAGATATTATCAAGGGAATCAAAGGTGAAAGTAATTTGGGCAAAAGTAATGAGATAAGACTTTCCCCTTAAAGTGAATACCTATCACAATTCACCGAAAACGTATTTTCATATCTGTTTCCATATTGACCTACCTCACTCATTTCAGTTACTTGGTCCATGGGAAAGGGAAGTAAACTAGCAGCTAAAGGTCAGTGCATCAGTCAGTTCTAGTTCAGTCAAAATTTACAAAAAATCTTAAACATCATTGATGCAGGTGAAAGAGGATTTATTTGTTCCTATCACTGAAACACCCAGGATAGGTCACAATTCAGAGATTAAATAATATGCTGAATTTCCTGGCAACTTTGCTGCTTCTGGGTTGACTTCAAGTCTAAACTATTTACATGACCCCAAATCCTTTCTGTCTTCACACATCACAACAATTTACTGTCTCAGAGAGCCTGCTGTGCTGTCTTATGTATAAAGAGATTAGGGTAGAGAACAAAATGTCCCCATACAGTTGATTTGACTTATGTCATGGGCTCTCTTCTAGGGTCACTTTCTTTGTCAGAATCTCTGGGACTTAAGAGACAGAAGAATTCCTTCCAATCAAATCAAGGTCCTATTTCCACAAGAAGAGAGAGTGATGTTAACGGGGAACTCAACAACTGTCCACAACACTCAGACTTGTTACAAACATTTGGACAAAGCCAGTTATCTGTGTACAATAGAGGCTCCTGACTCAAACTCCCCCACAGTTCATCTCTGTCTCCAAACAATTAGCTATATCCCTGCCCTGTTGCCCTGTTCTGATGATCCATTTTACCTTTAAATTTATGTGCTGGTACCAAACTCATTTTATTTCCTCCTTCCCTTTGTGAACATAGACTGATGGTGAATCTTTTGTTTATCTCTTCACAATGGAAGTGCTTAGGAGAGGACCCATGCTGGACTTGGAATAAAGGAAATGGAATAGGTAAAATCTCTATCCTTCATGACAGTTTGAAAACCTATTTCGGAAAAGAGAACCATTTTCATTTCTATTCAATGATTCAAGATCCCAGGATTTAGGAAACAGGGAAATTCCCATTGTATGGATGACTATAGAACCTTGAAGAACCAGGAAGGAAATTACCAATCCCTGTTGATATTTAGAGTGTAAGAAAATTGTACATGACAGTGGCTCAATATGAATGTTGTAATTCCTGCTTGTCAAGGTCATACTGTGGACCAGACTCTAAAAACCCAAAGAAGTCAGTAAAGAGATATTTTTATATAAATATATTAATTTAACAGATTCTTAACTAGTACTTTAAGTTATATTCATATAACACCAATGGTATTATATTTACAGGCAGCAAAGTAGAGTGACAAAACTACAAACATGAACTTAGGGGCCAGAAAGAATGATTCTAAGTTCCTGTTGTATTCTTTATAGACTGGACAATGACATGTCTTTGAATTTCTATTTCCATGTTGCTGAGGGTTCCCCAAGATGGTGATGTTAGTAAAGTACTTAGCATAATACTTGATATATGCAACAGTTCTTGTAAAGAACGTGTTCTGTGTCACGTGATTTTTCTTCTGTTAGTCTCCACTCCCTGGGATTGAAAAATATGTAATAGAATAATATTAAAATTAGATGAGATATGCATGAATTATAGAGGAGGAAGAAGGAAGGGGGACTTGGCCAAAGTTACAGGTTAGTGTGGCAGGCCTGAGAAATGTCTCAAACCCTGTCTGCATGTTTGTCACAGAGCTTCAGTTCTTGGCAAAGACAAGCAGCATACATAAGATTATTGCATCAAACTGTGGGGATACAGACTTCATTTTAGCTTAGATTCTTAAACCTGCCCTGAAACCCAGCTGCCCAGTCCCTGATTACTCTTCCACGCATCTAGCATTTTGACTTGCTTTTGTCCACTCAAGACTGATAGCAATGAAAGAAGGTTGATGGCTCTCAGCCCACTTCTTAAGTAGTGTCCTGCAGCAGGTGACTGATGGCCACAGTCCCTAAGAGCAGGCAAGGCAAATCTTTATCACTGACTAGATAAGAAGGCAGTTCAGAAAGAGAGATCCCTGGCACCAATTTCAAAATTGAAATAGTGCAGAGCTCTGCAGAGAGATGGTCTATCTTGTGTCTCAAAGCACTATCCAACCTTAGATCATGCTTACCTCCATCCCGGTCCTCTGGCAAGACCCCAAGGGTCCCAACTTAGTTCTGGACCCCAGCCAACTCTTGATGATCTCTTTCATTTGTTTTAGCTTCTGGCAGAGAGCTCTACTAATGGGTATGAGGCACCCTGCAAGTCAAATACAAGGGCTTTTAATTTCAGTCCAGATGGGCTCCATTTTCCAGGAGAGACTCTGCCAGGTATTGACACAGGTGCCGTAGGGGCCAAAATGGGACCAACACCCTAGTTAGTCATTTTATACAAAACATGGAAACCATTGTACCCTGAGCATCTTGGATCCCATTTCTTATACTTTACCTCCAAAAAAAACTTAGGTTGCTAGGCAATTTGATAGAACCTGAATTCAGTTTACAAATAAGATGAAGGTGAGAAAGGTTCAAAAAGACTGTAAAGAAATTAAGTCAGATTAATCTTCTTGCCAGAATAGCATACCTCTTCCTTTGAGATTTTTCTTCCTGTAGTCCCAAATTAGATTGAGGCATTTATTCAATAACTATCTTTGTTTACTATGTGCCAGGACCTTTGCTGAGTACAGCACAATGTTAGTGCCCTAAACAACATAATCTCTACCTTCCCTTGCAGGAAATACACAATGGAATGATTTGAGGCTACAAGGAAAGATGAAATCATGAAATTTGCTGCAACCTTGTTGGAACTGGAAGATATCATTTTGGGTAAAGTAAATCAGAATGACAAATATAGGATGATCTCACTTATCAGTGGCATATAGAGTAACTGGGTGAGGAAATAATGTCATGTAGTAAAGGGGGGTGTGGCAAGATCAGCTTTGACTCCAGAGAATAGGGAGAAGTACAGAGAAAGAAATCAAGGAAGAAAGGAAGATGAAGAGAGAGGGAAATAATGGAGGATCAGAAGATCAGGAGTCTCAGTGATGTGGGAGGGTGGTATAGCTATCTATCTATCTATCTATCTATCTATCTATCTATCTATCTATCTATCTATCTATCTATCTATCTATCTATATCCAAAGCATAAACTTAACAACACTTAAAACATGTGAACTAAACTATAATAATTAAACTTTGCCTGTCAAGGTAGCAGGTGAGGGCCCCCCTCCCCGCCCCCTGCCCGCCGCGGCTCGGGGCTTCTCCTGAAGCCCCTGCCTGGCACCTTTCCGCCGCCGCCGTCTGATCCTGACCAATCCCCACTCTGCTGCTTAGGGGCATGTCCTCATCTCAGGGGGCGTGGCCTAAAAGTGGGCGTGGCCTCTTTCCGGAGCGGCCAACGCTAACGCGGCCGCAGTTAGTTTTTTTTTTTTTACCATTCCATGCCTTCTCCTTTGGCCACAATTGATAGAATTCATTCTATCTGTGTCTTAGTGGGCGTGGTCTAAAGTGGGCGTGGCCTCCTCTCAGAGCGGCCAACGCTAACGCGGCCGCAGTTATTCTTTGCTACCTCAGCTCAATCCGTACTGTGTATTCCTTTGAAAACTCACTTTTGCGAGCTCAAACATTTACGCAAAGGTAGCAGGTGAGGAGGGAAGGCAGAAAAAGCATAAGAACACCAATGGAGGGGAGATGACACTGGTGGTGTGATTGGTACCCATGCCTTGTGTGCCTAAAATCCAACCATCAGTAGCTTTGTAAATCATAGTTGCTTAATCACTGTCACTGTCATCCCGTTGCTTATCAATATGTTCAAGCAGGAAGCAGTAACGTCTCTCATTGTGAGACTTATTTGTTACTGTTTTTGGCATACCTAATATGCCATGGGTAGCTTGCCAGGCTCTGCCATGCGGGTGCAATACTCTTGGTAGCTTGCCGGGCTCTCTGAGAGAGGCAGAGAAAAGTTGCTTAATTACATTAAAAAATTAAGAAACACTATTTGGAAGAGGCAAATCTAAAGAAGTTAGGTTTCAGCTGATAGAAGTCTCCGAATAGGAGTAACTAGAGTAAGAGTGAGCATATATCCAGCAGAAGGAAAACACAGCATTAGTAAAGACCCTGAGACAGAGATTTATAAAATATTAATGAGACAGAGTGATGGTGATGATAATGATGCTGGTAGTGACTGTGTAATGTTTACTTTATATTGATTGACTTATCTGATCTTTGATACAATTTAATTAATAAGTTCTGTTATAATAAAATAGAATAAGAGCTTTTGTACTGATTCTCACAATTTCCCAGCACCCGTCCCCACTCCTAATATTAGCAAGACTAGAAGGTCAGAAAGGCCCACTACCTTAGTTTCCTACAGTTGTCATAAGAAATCACCAGAAACAGTAAGAATCATTTCTCTCATTCTTTTTTCTATTTTATTGAATTACCGTGAGATAGAGCATTACAAAGCTCTTCATAATTGGATTTCAGTCATACAATGTTCCAACACCCATTCCTCTACCACTGTAATTTCCCAACACCGGTTTCCCTCCCACCCACCTCCAACCCCACTCCACCCCAGCCTGCCTCTATGATAGGTACCTCTCTTCTCTCTCTCTCTCTCTCTCTCTCTCTCTCTCTCTCTCTCTCTCTCACCCCTCTCTCTCCCCCTCCCTCTCTCTTCCTCTCTCCTTCCATTCTCATTTTAGACATTATGGTTTGCAATGGGCCAGGAGAGCTGGTCAATGGTTGGAAATTAGCACAAGGGTGTGGGGATGAGGCAGGGTGGAGGGTAGTTAAGATAGAGGAGAGTCCATTATGACAGCATTATTGGAAACGATCATTCTGGGCAAGAACCAAGTGTTGAAAGTAGGTAAAGGGATATACATATTCTCTCATTCTAAGAAGCCTAAAAACCTCTTCTACCAGTGTGTTAACAGAGTCGTGTACCCTCTTATGGAGGCGGCACCATTATTCTTCCTTGCCTCTTAGAGCTTCTGGGGGATCCAGGCATTCCTGGCCTCAGGGCTCTCTACCTTTTCACATGCCTTCTCTCTGAAGCTATGTAATCTCCTCCACATAAGGATACTTGCCATTGGGCTTATGATTCACCTTGGGAAACCAGGTGGGTCTTACTTCAAGATCCTTCACTTATTTACAAAGACTCTTTTCAAGTAAGGTCCCATTCTTAGGCACCATGGGTTAGTGCTCAGACAAGTTTCATTAGGGCTACAGTTCAAGCCACTAAACTCTCATAGTGTGCATCTAAACACTCTAAAGGTATAGATAAGACAAGCTAAAAAACATGGTAACACATAGTTCTTTCTTTTTCCTTGACATTCATACAATCATAATGATAAAATTTTAAATTAAAATTTTCATTTAAAATACAAATAGATATTTTAATTTGTAAAATTAATTTATAAAATTACTATATTATTTTAATTTAACCATTAAATTATTTATAAAATTATATAATCATTATACAATTTTACAAATTAAAGGATTCAGTTGTCTATTAAAGTTAAATTATCAGATGTAAATTACAATTAACATCAGAATAGGCTTTTTTTATTCTTTTAGTATTTGGTTTTGATTTTTAAATCAGTGTTCCAAAAATGTAATTAAACCCCAATTAATATTTTATAAAATAAGATTATTTTCCATCTGAACAATCAATGCCCAGGTAGTTGACTAAACCATGCTCCACACATTATGTCTAGATCAAGATAAATGTGAGTTTATGAGTAATACAAATCTTTAAAATTTCAAGATATATTTCATCCACCATATGTAATTTATGAATTCCATATTAATTCTGATAGCTCCTAGAACCACAAATCAGAAAAGGAGAATCCCTGCCTCCCATCTCCCTTCAAAATTAGCAAAGCTGTGACACAAGACTGGAAAATTTTCTCTGATGGCAGACTATTACATTACTGCTATCTAAAAGTACTGGGGAGCTTATTTGTCTCGCTCTTACCTAGTGATTTTCCTGTAGTCAGTCTCCCTAAGTACAACAGTTACCTGTCAGCATAACTCAGAAAGGTAGAGCAAGAGACATGGAGGAGTTTCCCTGTGATCTGAGAGGTGTTAGCCCTGAGAGTAAACATTAACGCTTGCAGATCATGATGTGCCAGTAATAGCAACTGGATCTCAAGTTACAGAAACAATTCTGTGGGGGGAAGAGTGCGTGCTGCTTTCCGATGCTTGTGATCTAGATGCCCCTTAAATTGTAAGGAATGGAACAGGATCTCTATTGCCCAGGGCAAGTTCTAGAAAACAACTAGACAATTCTATTCCTGTCTTTCCACTAAGTGTAATTCCCTTTCTTTTTCCTTGACATTTATACAATCAGAATGACAACATTTTACATTAAAATTTTCATTTAAAATACAAACTGATTTTTTAATTTGTAAAATTAATTTCTCAAATCATTATATTATTTTCTCCTAAAGGATTCGGTTTTGCATTCCCAACTGGTTCCCCAGGATGCAGCTTGCATTCTCTTCTCCAGTCTCCAGACACATTGCTTTGAATCAATCATTAGCCTTGGGGTTATGGCTTGCATCCCTACTTTTCGAGTTTCCCACCGATTTCTACCTCTCCCCCAGCCCACTTTTACTATCACTTTAAGTTTCCTCTGGAATTAGCTGCTGTATGTATTTCTAAACACCACTGACACTTCATTGGCCAGGGACCCCAGATTTTTTGCCACGTAATGGCATGTCTCTCACTGTCCACTCTCTTAGCTGAGACATGCTGGCTCATAGTACAACTTTAGATGTCTACCTTAGCTGGATTCCTGACAATCTCTTTGCTCTCAATCTTTGACACTTTCTGCGTTGCCTACCTTCTCCCCTCTTGAGAAAAACGATTTGAGGTTCTAGATTAAACTAGTGACTACCAAATGCCACTGAAGAAAAAGTCACAGGGATCCATAGCACCCATCCCCAAATTGGTAAATTCTTGGTCAAATAAGAATTTGAAATGGGAAGTATATCCTAAATATATTGTGTTACTGTGCTGGTGGTGTTTGGGTTTTTTGTTTGTTTTTTGACTAGAAGTTTTAGAATTTTGGTATGAAATGCAGTATGTTTTACACACTTCTCCAAATTTTCTAATACCTAGCCCAAATTACATCTACATTACCAGTCTAGTACTTTTTTTAATAAACAATAGAGTTATTTTTAGAGTACAATATAAGTGAATTTGAATACCTTCTCTGGATCTTACCAGCTGGGTACTCTGTGCAAATTATATATCTGTTCAGAAATAAGTTTTCTTGTCTTTCAAAGGGGAGGTCCAAATATATTTAGCAATTTTATGATGAAGATGAAAATAACAGGTATTTTCAGGGGGTCTGTACATTCTAAAACTTGTTATAGTGCTATTTCCCTTATACAGGCCCCTTAATTCTTGAGCTACATTCTCAAATCTTCCAGTAGGGTTTGGATTTCTCCGTCTGGATTCTTCATAACCTGAAGGGGCCCCTTCCTTCCTCCTTTTGGGTGAACTAATAAAAGACTCCAGGGACATCCTCTAGTAAGAAAGCTAAGTCAATTAAATTCAATAAATGACTCATTCTATTATGTAGAAATCATGGGTGCTCATAGGTACTAATTGGCTGTCTTCTCTCGTTTCCTTTACAACATTTAAGTAGTTCCTTAACACAATTTTACTTTGGACTTTCCTAATTATATTACTCCAGGCACCTATTGTCAATGAGCTTGCCAGTGGAAAAAAAACTGGAGGGTTATTTATGTATTCTTATATTCCACAAGCATTTATGGAATAACTCTGAAGATCATAGTGCTGCAGAGCATGCCAAAGTTTAAGATGTAGTCCCTACCCTAGAGGAACTTAAAGACTCACTGGTGAGAAATAATAAATATGGAGGAAACTATTACATCAAAACTCTATAATCAGATGATGAGTATTTAAGGGGAATTATGTGGGAAAGTGCCAACATCATAATAAGCTGTAGTTATGTTTTAACTAATTTTACATATAAAGAAATAAAGCTGATAAAGAGATTTGTCCTGGATTTGTCCTGGGGATATAGCATGAACAGAACCTTGGCAACAGAGCTAAGATGGTAAGAGCCTGATCCAGTTGGAATGTAAGGCCACATGGGAGTGGTTTCATTTCCACAGACATCATAAGGTTTTAATGATGATTATCAAACCCAAGTGTTTTTCCTACCCCTTGCCTTTCTCCTTTTGGGGCCAATCTGTCATGCTCTAGATGGACGAAATATTCTAAATTTTGTGAGAACAGTACCATTCTCTCACTCAAAAACTCTCCATGACTCTCCTGTTGCCTGCCAGATTCTAATGCTCACCAAATCCAAATCCCATTTTGGCATCCTTGGATAAACATAGAGCCTCATCTCTCAGGGGTTGAAGTGCATTTGGATAAAGAAAGGTAGAAAATCGGGTCTTTATCCCAGCTCAATCAACACGAGGTAATGTACACCATACCAAGTGGAACATAACTCAGTTTTCTGTGTCTCAAATCCCTATTCTGTGGGACTGTTCAGGGGATTGCTACATTTTGTACAAGTTAAAGGTTTGGGATAGTTCTGATCACCTGGTAAATATCTATAAATGCTGGTTATTAGAGGAACACAGTGTTGGTTAACAGAGCAAGTGAACCTTCAAAGAGGTTTCTTTACAGCCCTTAGAGTTTCAGTGATGGCCTATGAAGACATAGAAGATATACTTATTTCCCTATAGCATAAAGTGCTGATGGATTTCAAATATGTCAATGGTGAACTCGTATTACAAACCTATGCTGTCAAGCACGTGAAAGGTAGGCATATATGATATAGGAAGAAAATCATCTCAGATTTTGGTGTGCTAGAACATAGATTTGGTGTTCTCCAGAATATCAAAAATAAAACACCCTAATTTGCAGCTTTTTCTATTTTTTCATGGTAGAAAGATTGCTACCTCAATGATGCCAAGATGCCATTGAACCTAGAATTTGGAAAAAAATGTGTTAACACTGTCTTTCATGAGCCAATGGCCTGGTTCCAGTTCACCACCAAGAATTAACAAGAGGGAGGGAGGGAGGGAGGGAGGGAGGGAGGAAGGAAGGAAGGAAGGAAGGAAGGAAGGAAGGAAGGAAGGAAGGAAGGAAGGAAGGAAGGAAGGAAGGAAGGAAGGAAGGAAGGAAGGAAGGAAGGAAGGAAGATGAGAAGGGGTGTGGCATAGTTCCTTATCAGAATGTTTCAATTATTTGAGTCACTGAAATTCATATGGGAGGAAAATATGGTAGTAAAATAGCTTAGGATCTTGGGCTCTGTAGTCAGGGATAGATCCAAATCTTGCCTTCTGTTTTTTTGCTACTTGCATGATACTTAAAATACTAATAAACATGGAGTGATAGCACAGTGAGTAGGGCATTTGCCTTGCATGTGGCTGACCTCATGCTCTCAAATACCAATTCCACATGGTATTTGAGACACAGAAAACTGAGTTATGTTCCACTTGGTATGCATTTGCCTTGCATGTGGCTGACCTCAATTTCTCCATCCCTCTCGGAGAGCCTGGCAAGCTACTGAAAGTATCCCGCCCACACGGCAGAGCCTGGCAAGCTATCCATGGCATATTTCATATGCCAAAAACAGTAACAACAAGTCTCACAATGGAGATGTTACTGGTGCCCGCTTGAGCAAATGGATGAACAATGGGATGACAGTGCTACAGTGTTACCAATAAACATAAAATCCTAGTTTCCTCTTTTATAGAATGATGATTGTAATAATGATAATGTCTACTTCATAAATTCACTCAAAACCTTAGGAGATGTCATGATAAGAAAGAGCTTATCAATAATAAATAAGAAAAGAATAAACAAACAAAAAGAGGGGAAATGGACAAAATGTTTATGAATGAAGGTTAACGAACAAAACAACAGCCCTTTGCTTGCTCACAGTCACCAGTCTGGGCTGGGCCCAAAGGAAACAGAAGCCCCACTCCGAGGCTATCAGCCAAATGAATGGACTCACTCAGGTCTGGTAACTGGTCTACGAGAAGACACCGGACAACGTGACTTTCATAATTTAGCCAGGTTGTCTGCATTCATTTATCGAGGTAGTTTCAGCACTCCCAAGAACAGCAAAGGAAACCAAGCATCAGGCACAAGTCCTTGTAAATTTCTTCTTTTTTCAAAGCCTTTCATTTTCTTGTTTCTTGGGCCAAAAAAAAGTAGTCACATGTCTAAGCACAGAGTCAGTATAGGAAGAACTAATAAGGATAATGAACTCAAGTGGAAATTATTGTGGGCCAGTTTCATAATCTTTCACAATGCAATAATTGGCAATTGATAGAAAAAAATTGGAATGCAAATAAATGCTTAAAATGATAGCCTCACTAGTTAGACTAGTTATGAGTAAAATACAAAATAAAAGAATGTATAATTTTATATCTATAAAAATGGCAATTTCTTAAAGTCCAATAAAACTAAGGATTTCTCCTTAGTTTTAATTTCTCAATTAAAATGGAGAAATGATAAATTCTACACACAGCTTCTGGGGAGTAGACAAATTATGACATATTCATAGAATTCAGTAATTAAAAGGAATACCTTAGGTACTATGAATCAATATATTCAATATTGAATACATAATTTTGAGTTATAAAAGTCATCAGGTAATAAGATTTGATACATTACATATGACATTTTATTTTATAGATATATACATATAAAATAAATTATCAAACACAGTTGGAAAGGACACCCTCCAACTCCAGAATAATATTCACCTTTAGGGGTAAAGAGATAAAAATGAAAGGTAAGAGACCTCAATTTTATCTGTAGATTTTATTTCTCATAATGTGAAGTAAAGCAAAATAGAATATTTGTTCAAGATATAGAGTTCATGAACATTTATTATGTTTAAAATATTGTATGTTTAAATGATCTTATATAAATGCAACATTTAAAGGAAAAAATCATTAAATTAAGTACACAAGATTAGGAAAATAAGAAGACTAGATTATATCACTGCTTAATTGGCTGCCAAAAAATATCGTATTAGGACATGTTCATGGCTGTGTAGGGGTTCACAGTCCTGCTCTCTGTGCTGTCTAGACCGTGCTGAGCACACACTGAGAAGGACATTATCGGTGTGAGTATGGTGCTCTGTTCCATCATTCAAACTGCTAGAGCACCTACCTCTCTGTCCTTATACAAGGCACGAAGGACACCACAGGACAGAAAATCTCACACTGTTTTAGAACTTTCTCTCCATCACACAGTTGGTCAGAGCACACAAAACCCATGCAACAACCAGAAAAGACCCTGGGATATACGAAGCTTCGGGAAAGTGGTGGCAGGGATGTTGGAAAGCTGATTGTATAGGGGTTGATGAAAAACTATCCTTAAGCCAAGTTGTGCAAGGATGGTGGCAAGGCTGACCCCACCCCTCTCCTACACATCTCAGAGGCTATATGGAACCCTGAAGCTCTAAGTGGAACTCTTCCAGGAACCTTCCAGCACAGACACACACAGTGTTGATGATGAGAAACCTGCCCGTGTGCCTGGGGCCTCACCACAGCCTTCCCAGAGCCCAGCCTGGCATCCTCCCTAGAACACTATCCCAAGTTGAGCAGAGGATGGCAACTCTCTGCTCCATACATCAGCCCCTGTGAAGCCGTTACCCCCTCAAGGCTAACTACAAAAATAGTTACTTTTGATGGACTATCTTTTCATTTCTTTCCAAACGCTGATTTCCTAATCTGCAATTATGTCCAAGAAATATCTGTCCGAAACATGCTAGGGTTCTGTCCGTCATGTGGGAGAGAGATAAGCTCCTCTGTGTGCTACCTGCCCTGTGGATGAGGAAGGTGTGGGGAGAGACGTTGGTGACCAGCACAGACACCAAGGCTGCTGGCTCTCAGGTAGCACCTGTGACCCAATTCAGGACAAGAAATTCTGTTGAAAAACAAGTGGCTCATGGGCCTTATAAAGTCTAAATGATGTCTTCATCCATTCCTTATGAATCCAGAATAATAATTAAAACATTTTAAAATTATAAAACTGGCTAAGAAGAATGTGACCTATAATTTCAACTTACATAGAAAAACGACACTTTAATATATATGTTTTCCATTTTTTTTGTTGGCTATACAAATTTTTATAAAGGAAAGGGAGATCATGTGATTGGTAGATGACCTACAACTTGCTCCCCTCACAGTGTTGCAGCTTTCTACCCTCTTTATTTTTTTTTTTTTTTTTTATAATTTATTTATTTTTAATTAGAGAATCACCGTGAGGGTACAGTTACAGATTTATACACTTCTGTGCTCACACTTCCCTCATACAAAGTTTGGGAACCCATCCCTTCACCAGTGCCCATTCTCCACCACCCGTAAACCGAGTGTCCCTCCCACCCTCCCCAATCCCATCTCCCCCCCACCCCACCCTGCCACTGTGGCAAGGCATTCCCTTCTGCTTTCTCTCTCTAATTAGCTGTTGTGGTTTGCAACAAAGGTGTTGAGTGGCCGCTGTGCTCAGTCTCTAGCCCTCATTCAGCCCGCAACTCCCTTCCCCCACATGGCCTTCGACTGCAATGTAGTTGGTGATCGCTTCTCTGAGTTGACCTTTCCCCGGAACGTGAGGCCAGCCTCGAAGCCATGGAGTCAACCTCCTGGTACTTATTTCTACAGTTCTTGGGTGTTAGTCTCCCACTCTGTTATTCTATATACCATAGATGAGTGCAATCTTTCTATGTCTGTCTCTCTCTTTCTGACTCATTTCACTCAGCATGAAACTTTTCATGCCCATCCACTTAACTACAAAATTCTTGACCTCCTTTTTTCTAACAGCTGCATAGTATTCCATTGTATAGATGTACCAAAGTTTCCTCAACCAGTCATCCATTCTGGGGCATTCGGGTTTTTTCCAGATTCTGGCTATTGTAAACAGTGCTGCGATGAACATACATGTGCAGATGTTGTTTCGATTGTACTTTTTTGATTCTCTGGGATATATTCCCAGCAGTGGTATTGCTGGGTCAAATGGGAATTCAATATCTAATTTTTTGAGAGTCGTCCAAATTGTTTTCCAGAAGGGCTGAACCAGTCGGCATTCCCACCAGCAGTGAAGAAGGGTCCCTTTCTCCCCACATCCTCTCCAACAGCGGTTGCTTTTGTTCTTTTGGATGTGTGCTAGTCTCTGTGGTGTGAGGTGGTATCTCATGGTTGTTTTGATCTGCATCTCTCTGATGATTAGTGATGTAGAGCACTTTTTCATGTGCCTTTTGGCCATTCGTATTTCTTCCTTGGTAAAGTTTCTGTTCATTTCTTTGCCCCATTTTTTGATGGGGTTGGATGTTTTCTTCTTGTAGAGCTCAACCAGTGCTTTATATACCATTGATATTAACCCCTTATCTGATGGGTATTGTGTAAATATCCTTTCCCATTCTGTGGATAGTCTTTGTATTCTGGTCACTGTATCTCTTGCGGTGCAGAAGCTTTTTAGTTTAATGTAGTCCCATTTGTTGATCTCTGTTTTTACTAGATTGCTTAGTTCCGTGTCACCTTTGAAGATACCCTTATCTTCAATATCGTGGAGGGTTTCGCCGACCTTGTCTTCAATGTACCTTATGGTTTGTGGTCTAATGTTGAGGTCTTTAATCCATTTTGATCTGACTTTTGTGCATGGTGTCAGGTCAAGGTCTAAACCCATTTTTTTGCATGTGGTTGTCCAGTTGTGCCAACACCATTTGTTAAAGAGGCTTTCCTTGCTCCACTTCACTTCTCTTGCTCCCTTATCAAAGATTAGATGGTCATACATTTGGGGTTGTGTATAGGGATATTCCACCCTGTTCCATTGGTCTACGGCTCTGCCTTTGTTCCAGTACCATGCTGTTTTAATTGTTACTGCTTTGTAGTAAAGTTTGAGGTTGGGGATGGTGATGCCTCCCATCATCTTTTTCCCAAGAATTGTTTTAGCTATCCTTGGACGTTTGTTATTCCATATGAATTTTAGGATTGCTTGATCCATTTCTTTGAAGAATGTCATGGGTATATTTATAGGGATCGCATTGAATCTGTATAATGCTTTAGGGAGTATTGCCATTTTGACAACATTGATTCTCCCTATCCACGAGCAGGGTATATGTTTCCATTTCCTCATGTCCTCTTTGATTTCATGGAGTAGCGTTATGTAGTTTTCTTTGTAAAGGTCTTTTACTTCCTTGGTTAAGCTGATTCCGAGGTACCTGATTTTCTGGGGCACGATTGTGAATGGGATTGCTTTTTTCATGTCCCTTTCCTCTGCCTCATTGTTTGCATATATGAAGGCCATGGATTTTTGGGTATTGATTTTGTAGCCTGCAACTTTACTGTATAAGTCTATTGTTTCTAAGAGTTTCTTAGTAGAGGTTTTAGGCTTCTCTAGATATAGTATCATGTCGTCTGCAAATAGTGAGAGTTTGATTTCTTCCCTTCCTATCTGGATGCCCTTAATCTCTTTTTCTTGTCTAATAGCTATCGCAAGTACTTCCAGTACTATATTGAAGAGGAGTGGTGAGAGTGGGCATCCTTGTCTTGTGCCTGATCTCAGAGGAAAGGCCCTTAGTTTTTCCCCGTTGAGGATAATGCTTGCCGTAGGCTTGTGATAGATGGCTTCGACTATCTTGAGGAAAGTTCCTCCAAACCCCATTTTGGCAAGGGTTTTCATCATGAAAGGATGTTGGATCTTGTCAAATGCTTTCTCTGCATCTATTGATATGATCATATGGTTTTTATCTTTCCTTTTGTTGATATGCTGGATTATGTTGATTGATTTCCGAATGTTAAACCATCCTTGCATCCCTGGGATGAATCCCACTTGGTCGTGGTGTATGATCTTTTTGATGAGTTGTTGGATCCTATTTGCTAGTATTTTGTTGAGGATCTTCGCATCGGTGTTCATCAGGGAAATTGGTCTGTAATTTTCTTTCTTAGTGGTGTCTTTGTTTGCTTTTGGTATTAGGGAGATATGTGCTTCATAGAAACTGTTTGGGAGAGTTCCTGTTTTTTCAATTTCCTGGAAAAGTTTGAGGAAAACAGGCAATAGGTCTTCTTTAAATGTTTGGAAGAATTCGCCAGTGAAACCATCTGGGCCTGGGCTTTTGTTTTTGGGGAGGTTTTTGATTACCGTTTCAATTTCCTTAACATTGATGGGTCTATTCAGGTATTCCAGGTCTTCTTTCTTCAGTCTTGGGAGATTGTAGGAATCAAGGAATCCATCCATTTCTTTTAGGTTCTCCTTTTTTGTGGCGTAAAGACTTTCAAAGTAGTCTCTAATGATCTTTTGAATCTCACTGGTTTCTGTTATGATGTCCCCCTTTTCATTTCTGATTCGATTTATTAGAGTTTTCTCTCTTTCTTTCTTTGTGAGACTTGCTAGCGGTTTATCAATCTTATTTATTTTCTCAAAGAACCAACTCTTTGTTTCATTGATCTTTCGGATTGTTTTTTTGGTTTCGATGTCATTAATTTCTGCTCTAATTTTTATTATTTCTTTCCTTCGGTCTGGTTTGGGGTCCTTTTTCTGGTCCTTTTCTAGGGTCTTGAGTCGTAAAGTCAAGCTATCTATGTGGGTCCTTTCTTCCTTCCTGAGGAATGCTTGGAGAGCTATAAATTTTCCCCTTAACACGGCTTTAGCTGCGTCCCATAGGTTTTGGTAGCTCGTGTCTTCATTCTCATTTGTTTCTAAGTATCTTTTGATTTCTTCCTTGATTTCCTTCTTGACCCACTCATTGTTCAACATGGAATTGTTTAATTTCCAGGTGTTTGATTTGATTTTCCGTATTTGTGGGTGGTTAGCTTCTATCTTCAGCGCATCGTGGTCTGAAAAGATGGTTGATACAATTTCTATTTTTCCGATTCGATTGAGGTATGTTCTGGGGCCCAGTACATGGTCTATTTTTGAAAATGTTCCATGTGCACTGGAAAAGAATGTGTATTCTTTCTTTTTGGGGTGTAAGGCCCTGTATAGGTCTATTAGGCCTCTCTCTTCAATTTCTTCATTCAGGGTCAGTGTTTCCTTGTTGAGTTTTGTTCTTGTGGATCTATCTAGAGGTGATAAGGCCGTATTGAAGTCTCCGACTACAATTGTGCTGTTAGTGATGTCCTCTTTGAAGTCTGTTAGGAGTCGTTTTAAATATTTAGCCGGTCGTTCGTTAGGAGCATATACGTTTAAGAGTGTGATTTCTTCCTGTTGTACATATCCCTTGATAAACAGAAAATGACCTTCGCTGTCCCTTTTGATCTTTTTCATCCTGAAATCTATGTTGTCGGATACCAGGATGGCCACTCCAGCTTTTTTAAGGGGGTTGTTTGCTTGGAGGATTGTTTTCCATCCTTTGACTTTGAGTCTATGTTTACTCTGTTTGTTCAGGTGTGTTTCTTGCAGGCAACAGAATGTTGGGTTTAATTTCCGGATCCATTTAGCTACTCTGTGTCTCTTGATAGGTGCATTTAGGCCATTGACATTGAGAGAGATTATTGTGATGTGGTTTTGTGTCATCTTTCTGTGGGATTTGTTGTTCTTATGGGGCTCCTCCTTGCCTTACAGTAGCCCCTTTAGACCTTCTTTCAAGATTGGTTTTGAGTCTATGAAGGACCTGAGCTGTTGTTTATCCGAGAAGTAGTGTATGGTTCCTTCGAGTTTGAGTGAGAGTTTAGCCGGATAAAGTATTCTTGGTGAGGCATTCATTTCGTTGAGTTTTTTCACTATGTCCCACCATTGTCTTCGGGCTCGGAGGGTTTCTTCTGACAGATCGGCCGTAAATCTGAGGGGTGCTCCTTTGTATGTGATTTCCCTCTTTGACCTTGCTACTTGTAGAATTGCGTCTCTATCTACAGCATCCGCCATTCTGACTATGATATGCCTTGGAGTCTTTTTATTTGGGTCTCTTTTTGCTGGCACTCTTCGGACTTCTTGTATCTGGACGCCTGCCTTGTCCAGCTCTGGGAATTTCTTAGCGATGATGTCTTTGACTATGTTTTTTTCATTGGGGTTACTTCCCTGTGGTTCTGGTACTCCAATGATTCTTATGTTGTTCCTCTTGAAGTCATCCCCCAGGGCTCTGATTCGCTCTATAGCCATTTTGAGGTCTTTGGCCATGATTTGTTGCTGTCTGTAAGCTTTCTGCAGCTCATCCTCAAGCTCGCTGATTCTGTCTTCGGCTGTAGTCATTCTGCTGTTGAGGGCATCTAGTGAGATTTTTATTTCATCTACCGATTGCTTTATTTGTGAGACTTCGGTTCGAAGGTTTGAAATTTCTGCTCTCATTTCTGCTCTCATTTCTTCCTGTATTTTCTTGGTAGACCGTTCGAGCGCTTGATTCATCTCCTCCCTTAATTTATTGGATGTCTGTTCCATATTTGCTTGGAGTAGGTCGACTCTCCTCCATATTTCCTCTCTGAATTGTTTATCTGAGAGGTCGTAGATGTTGGGAGACTGTTTTGAGGTTTCTAGTATCTTTTGTTCTCCCTCTCTTGGTGGAGGGGATTTTCGCTGTTTCTTCATATTGTCACGGAAGTGCAGAGTTGGCACCTTGTAGTTCTTTATTCCTCTTCCTTTTTGTGGGAAGAAGGGGCTCTGATTGTGCTAAACTTCCCTTATTCACTGATAGCTTTTATAGTGTCAGCCTAAGCTAATGGCTATTTTGCGTAAATGTTTGAGCTCGCAAAAGTGAGTTTTCAAAGGAATACACAGTACGGATTGAGCTGAGGTAGCAAAGAATAACTGCAGCCGCGTTAGCGGCCGCCGCTCCGGAAAGAAGCCACGCCCACTTTTAGGCCACGCCCCCTGAGATGAGGACACGCCCCTAAGCAGCAGAGTGGGGATTGGTCAGGATCCGACGGCGGCGGCGGACAGGTGCCAGGCAGGGGCTTCAGGAGAAGCCCCGAGCCGCGGCGGGCAGGGGGCGGGGAGGGGACTTCTCCGCGCTGAGGCAGGCTCTCCAAGGGATTGCCTGTTTACCTGCAGGGTGGAGATTGGTCAGGATCCGACGGCGGCGGCGGACAGGTGCCAGGCAGGGGCTTCAGGAGAAGCCCCGAGCCGCGGCGGGCAGGGGGCGGGGAGGGGACTTCTCCGCGCTGAGGCAGGCTCTCCAAGGGATTGCCTGTTTACCTGCAGGGTGGAGATTGGTCAGGATCCGACGGCGGCGGCGGACAGGTGCCAGGCAGGGGCTTCAGGAGAAGCCCCGAGCCGCGGCGGGCAGGGGGCGGGGAGGGGACCTCTTCCGCGCTGAGGCAGGCTCTCCAAGGGATTGCCTGTTTACCTGCAGGGTGGAGATTGGTCAGGATCCGACGGCGGCGGCGGACAGGTGCCAGGCAGGGGCTTCAGGAGAAGCCCCGAGCCGCGGCGGGCAGGGGGCGGGGAGGGGACTTCTCCGCGCTGAGGCAGGCTCTCCAAGGGATTGCCTGTTTACCTGCAGGGTGGAGATTGGTCAGGATCCGACGGCGGCGGCGGACAGGTGCCAGGCAGGGGCTTCAGGAGAAGCCCCGAGCCGCGGCGGGCAGGGGGCGGGGAGGGGACTTCTCCGCGCTGAGGCAGGCTCTCCAAGGGATTGCCTGTTTACCTGCAGGGTGGAGATTGGTCAGGATCCGACGGCGGCGGCGGACAGGTGCCAGGCAGGGGCTTCAGGAGAAGCCCCGAGCCGCGGCGGGCAGGGGGCGGGGAGGGGACCTCTTCCGCGCTGAGGCAGGCTCTCCAAGGGATTGCCTGTTTACCTGCAGGGTGGAGATTGGTCAGGATCCGACGGCGGCGGCGGACAGGTGCCAGGCAGGGGCTTCAGGAGAAGCCCCGAGCCGCGGCGGGCAGGGGGCGGGGAGGGGACTTCTCCGCGCTGAGGCAGGCTCTCCAAGGGATTGCCTGTTTACCTGCAGGGTGGAGATTGGTCAGGATCCGACGGCGGCGGCGGACAGGTGCCAGGCAGGGGCTTCAGGAGAAGCCCCGAGCCGCGGCGGGCAGGGGGCGGGGAGGGGACTTCTCCGCGCTGAGGCAGGCTCTCCAAGGGATTGCCTGTTTACCTGCAGGGTGGAGATTGGTCAGGATCCGACGGCGGCGGCGGACAGGTGCCAGGCAGGGGCTTCAGGAGAAGCCCCGAGCCGCGGCGGGCAGGGGGCGGGGAGGGGACCTCTTCCGCGCTGAGGCAGGCTCTCCAAGGGATTGCCTGTTTACCTGCAGGGTGGAGATTGGTCAGGATCCGACGGCGGCGGCGGACAGGTGCCAGGCAGGGGCTTCAGGAGAAGCCCCGAGCCGCGGCGGGCAGGGGGCGGGGAGGGGACTTCTCCGCGCTGAGGCAGGCTCTCCAAGGGATTGCCTGTTTACCTGCAGGGTGGAGATTGGTCAGGATCCGACGGCGGCGGCGGACAGGTGCCAGGCAGGGGCTTCAGGAGAAGCCCCGAGCCGCGGCGGGCAGGGGGCGGGGAGGGGACTTCTCCGCGCTGAGGCAGGCTCTCCAAGGGATTGCCTGTTTACCTGCAGGGTGGAGATTGGTCAGGATCCGACGGCGGCGGCGGACAGGTGCCAGGCAGGGGCTTCAGGAGAAGCCCCGAGCCGCGGCGGGCAGGGGGCGGGGAGGGGACCTCTTCCGCGCTGAGGCAGGCTCTCCAAGGGATTGCCTGTTTACCTGCAGGGTGGAGATTGGTCAGGATCCGACGGCGGCGGCGGACAGGTGCCAGGCAGGGGCTTCAGGAGAAGCCCCGAGCCGCGGCGGGCAGGGGGCGGGGAGGGGACTTCTCCGCGCTGAGGCAGGCTCTCCAAGGGATTGCCTGTTTACCTGCAGGGTGGAGATTGGTCAGGATCCGACGGCGGCGGCGGACAGGTGCCAGGCAGGGGCTTCAGGAGAAGCCCCGAGCCGCGGCGGGCAGGGGGCGGGGAGGGGACTTCTCCGCGCTGAGGCAGGCTCTCCAAGGGATTGCCTGTTTACCTGCAGGGTGGAGATTGGTCAGGATCCGACGGCGGCGGCGGACAGGTGCCAGGCAGGGGCTTCAGGAGAAGCCCCGAGCCGCGGCGGGCAGGGGGCGGGGAGGGGACCTCTTCCGCGCTGAGGCAGGCTCTCCAAGGGATTGCCTGTTTACCTGCAGGGTGGAGATTGGTCAGGATCCGACGGCGGCGGCGGACAGGTGCCAGGCAGGGGCTTCAGGAGAAGCCCCGAGCCGCGGCGGGCAGGGGGCGGGGAGGGGACTTCTCCGCGCTGAGGCAGGCTCTCCAAGGGATTGCCTGTTTACCTGCAGGGTGGAGATTGGTCAGGATCCGACGGCGGCGGCGGACAGGTGCCAGGCAGGGGCTTCAGGAGAAGCCCCGAGCCGCGGCGGGCAGGGGGCGGGGAGGGGACTTCTCCGCGCTGAGGCAGGCTCTCCAAGGGATTGCCTGTTTACCTGCAGGGTGGAGATTGGTCAGGATCCGACGGCGGCGGCGGACAGGTGCCAGGCAGGGGCTTCAGGAGAAGCCCCGAGCCGCGGCGGGCAGGGGGCGGGGAGGGGACTTCTCCGCGCTGAGGCAGGCTCTCCAAGGGATTGCCTGTTTACCTGCAGGGTGGAGATTGGTCAGGATCCGACGGCGGCGGCGGACAGGTGCCAGGCAGGGGCTTCAGGAGAAGCCCCGAGCCGCGGCGGGCAGGGGGCGGGGAGGGGACTTCTCCGCGCTGAGGCAGGCTCTCCAAGGGATTGCCTGTTTACCTGCAGGGTGGAGATTGGTCAGGATCCGACGGCGGCGGCGGACAGGTGCCAGGCAGGGGCTTCAGGAGAAGCCCCGAGCCGCGGCGGGCAGGGGGCGGGGAGGGGACTTCTCCGCGCTGAGGCAGGCTCTCCAAGGGATTGCCTGTTTACCTGCAGGGTGGAGATTGGTCAGGATCCGACGGCGGCGGCGGACAGGTGCCAGGCAGGGGCTTCAGGAGAAGCCCCGAGCCGCGGCGGGCAGGGGGCGGGGAGGGGACCTCTTCCGCGCTGAGGCAGGCTCTCCAAGGGATTGCCTGTTTACCTGCAGGGTGGAGATTGGTCAGGATCCGACGGCGGCGGCGGACAGGTGCCAGGCAGGGGCTTCAGGAGAAGCCCCGAGCCGCGGCGGGCAGGGGGCGGGGAGGGGACCTCTTCCGCGCTGAGGCAGGCTCTCCAAGGGATTGCCTGTTTACCTGCAGGGTGGAGATTGGTCAGGATCCGACGGCGGCGGCGGACCTTTCTACCCTCTTTATATAAATGACAAGCTCTTTCTTTTTTAATTGGTTACATTTTCATTAATCTACAAATACATACAGAATGCAAGCATCCAGTCAATGACACACACTGTTCTGGGCACTCGTGAACATAGGCTGAGCAGAACGATGGTTTGTTTATGACCCTTTAAATTCCAATAGGAAGGAAAATATATACCAACATGAAAAACAAAATTTTCAAGAGATACACATTGTCATAGGGAAAATAGAACATTGTGAGAATACGATTTCAGACCACAGTCATAAATACTTTGTGTTTGCATCAGTTAGCGATAGCTGAAGAATAAATTACCCCCAAACTTGATGGCTTTATATAATAGCATATTTGTTAATTCACAGTGACTATGGGAAAAATCTCCAAGTGTCCCCGCTGCATTCTCTGTTCCTGGATTTCACAGGCTGCCATCATGGCGTCAGCTGGACCTGCAGCCATCAGAAGCTTCAGCTGGGCTTGGGTCCACTTATAAGCTTACATGGTTCTTAGCAAGAATTAGTTTCTCACAGGCTGTTCTCATAGGCCTCATTGGTTGCTTGCTGGATCGTTCCCTCAGATTCCCTAAGAAAACTTACAACCTGCCCCTGGCTTATCACAAACAGCCAGGACACAGAATATAAGGACCAGTAGAAGAAACCACCAGGGAAAACAGAGACACTGTAGGTTTGTATGCGAAGAGACTTAAGTGAAGTGAGAAAGTCATGTGAATATTTGGGGGAAAGAATAGTAATTGCAAATGCCTCTGGGTGGAACTGCCCTTGTCTGAATGAAGACCAGTCAGAAGCCACTGAATGGAGTGGAGCAGGGAAGGTGTGATAAAAACTGAGGGTGATTAAAGATGCAGTGACAGGACTACCTTGTGGGCCAAGCAAAGGTCTGGGGTTTTATTTATTTTTATTATTTATTTATTTATTTATTTATTGAATCACCATGTAGAAAGTTACAAAGTTCTCAGGCTTATGTCTCAGTTATACAATATTCAAACACCCATCCCTTCACCAGTGCCCATATTCCACCACCAAAAACCCCAGTATGCCTCTTGCCCCCCCCACCCCCAACTGTATAACTGATGAATTTCACTTCATTTTCTCTTTACCTTGATTACATTCCATATTTCAACACAAAACTCACTATTGTTGTTGGGAGTTTCCCCCCAAGAAAGATAGCCCTACTACCAAGGAAGCATTTGATAATTAGTTTTCCATTGCTGAGAATGAAGAGATATGTAGCCCCACTGCTTCAAGTACATAACTCCTTTTTTTCCCTTTTTCCTTTTCCTTTTTTTTTCCCCCTCATCCCCCTTCCCGCGCCTCATAGTATGGTGGAAGCCACGCCGCATTTCTCCCTGAAAATGGGAAACAACTGGGAAAGAGGGATATTTCCTCTTCTCGGCCGGCGTGGGGCTGTTGCTTAGTTCACAGTCCAGAGAAATGGCTGCTACTTTGATTACCTTCAATATTTCAACAAAAAACTCACTGTTATTATTTGGAGTTTCCCCCTCAAGTCAGACCTGCTAAAAAGGAACCGTTTCACATTGCTGACAATTAAGAGATGTTAAGTTTTGGATTTCTGTATAAAGTCCAGGGAAAATTCTGCCATAAATTGCATAGCCCATCTCACAGTCCCAGTGCATTGCTGTAAGAAGCTGCGCTGGATGCCTAAATGTGTTAGGTCTCTGGAATCAAAGTCTTTAGGCTCAGAGGGTCCGTTTCACTCTCAGCAGCTCGGGATTTATCTGGGCAGAGGGCGTACCGGTTACACCCACTTCCCATGATTCCCTAGGGGCCCCAAGTCTAAAAACCATATACCTCTGGGTTAGGACTCTTGGAAGGTGGCTCCTGCCATGTGGATGTTGCTGCCACCACCATTTTCCGTGCAGAAAGACAGGGTGGAGAGGAAAGATCCATCCCCGGGCAGCTCGGAGTTGTAGCCCAGCTCACAGTCCCAGTGCATTGCTGTAAGAAGCTGCGCTGGATGCCTAAATGTGTTAGGTCTCTGGAATCAAAGTCTTTAGGCGCAGAGGGTCCTGGGGGTTTATTTTAAGAAAAAAAAAGAAGCCACAGCATGCTCCTGCTTATATTTCTATGGTTCTTTGCTCACTGCTGAATATCATTTTAAACTGTGTGTGATATGATGCCTTATATCTGTGGGAGTATGTACAAGCATTTGTGCTAGTATTAATATAGTACATGCATTCAGAAGTACGTACATCTCTAGATATGTATCCTAAATGGATTTTTCTGGGTCAAAGTTTAAAAATGTTGGTGTACATATATAGCCAAACTGTATTCCAGACTTTCCTGATTGATCCTCCCACTGATACTGAAGAGCAAGCTCTGGCCAACCCTGAGTAGTACTGAGTAGTATTAAGCTTTTAAATCTTCACTAAACTGATTGGGGAAAAAAAGTACCATTTTAGTATGATATGCCTATTTCTGTTTTTTACACCTATAAGAACAATGAACATTTTCTCTTTTTTTCTATATAAAATCTGTGAGCTCTAAGGGTCTTCTAATCGGGCTCTGCTTTGGCTGGTCATGTGACCCCACAGCTGTTCAGCATGGCTTTTCTTTACCTCCTGGAAGCCAGGGCCTACTCTTGTCTCTCCATTGTTAAGCCTGCCACTTTTGCCTGCACTCCTTTTTGCCTCGACTCCTTTTTTGCCCACGTTTCTCTCCACTTGTCAGTCTCAGGCCTGCGTGCAGTTCCCCCGTTCCATACACCACCACAGCGCAGCTCTGCTCAAAGCCCAGGACAGTGGCGAGCAGATGGAGCCAGAGGAAGTTGTGTATCAGACCCCTCTCCAAGCCCGATCCTTGAACTTACTTCTGACATAAAGCCAAGTGCCCAAACAACTTGTATCTCCAATTCTTTTCTGAGGTTAAAAAAAATAACAATCACATTTTCATGGGTTATATAAAGGACAAATAAAATATGTTTTAAAGTATGATTAATAGCTAATACTTTGTAAAATGGAACATTATCTTTCTTCCGTCTTTCTGTGTTGCCCTCTGTGTAGACAGAGACACCATCACACTCATTTTTCTACTCCAAAGCATTTCCTATGGTGATGAGCAATACAGCATTATTATTTTTATAATTATGTGTGTGTGTCAGAGAGAGGAATTTACACCTGAATAAATGAGTGGATTGGATATGGAGTCTTAATAAGGAGGGGCTTAACTGCCAACTGTTATCCTGTGTACAACTGGGAATTCTTGAACCATTCCGTGAAGATTAAATAACATAGAGTAATGTTTTAAGAAGGAATTGAAGAAATAAGTACATTTGCAAATAGGATTGTTTTAAACCTGCAGATTTCCCCAGTACCCACCAAAAAAGCAACCAATACTGATTGGGAAGCGTGCTTTCAGCTGTCTGCTCTTCAGGGATGTCCTGCCTCCACCCATTTTTCTAGCCTTCTCCACCTCCCATGGGGCATTAGTAGGTGGATCTCCCTCTCCAGTAAGAAAAGCTACGTGCTCACTTCCCCATCCCACCCTCTGCCCCCAAGCGCGCTCTTCAGTCATTTAAAATACAGGCAGACAACAGCCCCCAGGCCACATCTAACTCATCTATTTTGCTTTATAAAAGCAGTGTTTTTAAAAATAATTGAATTCAAACTTAAGCAATTTAAATTGGAAAAATACAGACTCTCTTGAAAAACCCAAGGTCTAGCCAGATAAGCCTGTGTGCTGAAGCCAGGGCAGCGAGGACAGCATATTTGGACGTTTTAGGGATGGGTGTGTGGCTGGCTTTAAGGCCGCACCCTGCTTCTCTCTCTCTTTTTTTTAAATTTATTTTTTAAATTATTTATTTATTTTTATTTTTTTATTGAATCACCATGTGGAAAGTTACAAAGCTTTCAGGCTTAAGTCTCAGTTACACAATGCTCAAACACCCATCCCTTTCACCAGTGCACATATTCCACCACCAAGAACCACAGTAAACCTCCCCTCCACCCTCTCACCTCCCCAGCCCCCACCCCACCTGTGTAGCTGATAAATTTCACTTTACTTTCTCTTTACTTTGATTACATTCAATATTTCAACAAAAAACTCACTATTATTGCTTGGAGTTCCCCCCTCCGCAAAGTCAGACCTGCTGGAAAGGAAGCATTTGATAATTTGTTTTCCATCGCTGAGAATGAAGAGATATGAGGTCGTGTGGCTACAATATCGATCACGAGGTTTTGGATTTCCGTGCTTCTCTTACTGTCATACTGAATGGAAGCTGAGGCTCATGAGGTTTCACCCTGGATTTAAAACCACCATCTTAAGCACATTCTGGTCTGCCTTTACTAATAAGCAGTTCTGTCCCAAACAACCTTTCAAGTCTTAGAGCAACATCCCTTAATTATTTCTTTGTATAGTAGTACTGTAGTACTATTGTTCTGTTGTTCATTAATTTGCTCAAGTGGGCACCAGTAATGTCTCCATTGTGAGACTTGTTGTTACTGTTTTGGGCATATCGAATACTTTATGGGTAGCTTGCCAGGCTCTGCCTTGTGGGTGGGATACTCCAGTAGCTTACTGGGCTCTCCAAGAGGGATGGATATAGGAATCGAACCCAGGTCAGCTGCGTGCAAGGCACTGTGCTATTGCTCCAGTCCAGTTAACTTGTTAATTTTTTGTTAATTCATAATTTTGGAGAAAGTTTCTTATAATGAAATAGAGACCCCTTATATTACAAGGTCCTGGACATTATATACACTAGTACTTGTTTGATCACCACATTTTATTTTGCAAGGAGGAGCTTTATAAACATTCAGTCAAAGGTAACTGGGGTAACACAGCCAAAGAAGATTCAGAGATACTTAACACCTAACAAGAACCTTTTATTCACAAAGGGCATATCTTGAAGAGTCGATCAGTCTTTCCCACCTCCAGCTTTCCAACAGTATGAAAGGGCATTGGGCTGAAACACACCATTGACTGAAGAGGTCAATAGCAGATGGAGTGGGAAGAGAATGACTTAGTGCCTTAAGTTCTGATCCTGAAATCAAACTCTGAGATTGAGAGGTACAGGAAGTGTGTTGCCTCTGTCTAATGCCAGGCACAAAAGTCAGATCAAAGTGGATTAAAGACCTCAATATCAGACATGAATCTATAAGGTACATAGAGGAAAATGTAGGCAGAACTCTCCACGACATTGAAGCTAAAAACATCTTTAAGGACGAAACAGCACTGACCATGCAAGTGGAAGCAAACATAAACAAATGTGACTACATCAAACTAAGAAGCTTCTGCACTTCAAAAGAAACAGTGACCAAAATACAGAAAAAGCCCACAGAATGGGAAAGAATATTTACCCAATACCCATCTGATAAGGGATTAATATCCAGGATAGACAAGACACACTAGAATTGTATAAGAAAAAACCTCCAACCCCATCAAAAAATGGGGAGAAGAAATGATTAGAAATTTCCTCAAAAAAGAAATACAAATAGCCAAAAGGCACATGAAAAAATGCTCCACATCGCTAGTCCTCAGAGAGATGCAAATCAAAACAACAATGAGATATCATCTCACACCATAGAGATTGGCACACATTCAAAAGAACAAAATCAACCAGTGCTGGTGTGGATGCGGGGAAAAAGGGACGCTCTTTCATTGTTGGTGAGAATGCCAACTGGTCCAGCCTTTCTGGAAAACAATATGGATAGTCTTTAAAACCTAGAAATTGAGCTTCTATATGACCTCGCAATACCACATATGGGAATATATCCCGAGAATGAAAAAAAGCACAGTAGAAATGACATCTGTACCTATATTTTCATTGCAGCGCTGTTCACAATAGCCAATATCTGGAAACAACCCAAGTGCTCTAGAACAGATGACTGGTTAAAGAAACTTTGGTACATCTACACAATGAACTACTATGCAGCTATTAGGAGAGATGAAGTCATGAAATTTGCTTATAAATGGATAGACATGGAGACTATCATGCTAAGTGAAATGAGTCAGAGAGAGAGGGACAGACATAGAAGGACTGCACTCATTTGTGGAATATAGAATAACATCACATGAAGCTGACACTCAAGGACAGTAGATACAAGGGCCAGGAGGATTGCCCCATAGCTGGAAGCCTGCTTCATGAGCAGAGGGGAGAAGACAGATGTAATAGAGAAGGGATCACTATGAAAATGATGGCTGGAGGAATCAGTCGGGATGGGAGATGCGGGCTGGAAGTAGATAATGGACAAACATGATGACCCCTCAGTGTCTTTGTTGCAAGCCATAATGCCCCAAAGTAGAGAGAGTATGAGGAATATTGTCTGCCATGGAGGCAGGGGGAGGATGGAAAAAGGGGTGTATACTGGGGATATTGGTGGTGGGTAATATGCACTGGTGGAGGGATGGGTGCTTGATCATTGTGTGATTGTAACCCAAACATGAAAGCTTGTAACTATCTCGCAGTGAGTCAATAAATTAAAAAAAAAAATTTTAAAAAGGAAGTGTGTTGGTACATGTCTTTAGATATTCTTGTATTCTAATAGACTTGGGATCTTCAGAGTTTTCCAGAGTTACTCCTCATATTGATGCAACAAGGCCACGCCTTTGCATCTCTTGTACCAATCAGGTTTTTTCTTTCCTTGTTTGTTTTTTATTCAATAACCATGAGATACACAGTTACAAAACTTTTCATGATCAGGTTTCATTCCTACAATGTTACAACACCAATCCCTCCACCAATGTGTAATTCCCACCACCAATGTGTCCAGTTTCCCTCCCACCATGTACCCACTCCCCAAAGCCTGTCTCTCTGACAGGCACTTTCCTTCCTTCTCTATCTCTTCTTTTGGGCATTATGGTTTGCAATACAGACACTGAGAGGTTTTCGTGTTTGCTTCTTTACCTACTTTCAGCATGCAGTTCTTATCCAGATTGATCATTTCCAACTATCTCTATCCCAACTGCCTTCTCCCCCAGCACTTGAAGCAGGCTTCCAACTGTGGACCTATCCTTCTGGCCTTTGTTTCCACTGTCCTTGGATATTAGTCTCACATTATGTTTTTCTTTTATTTCCTACAAATGAGTGCAATTATTCGATGTCTGTCCCTCTCCTTCTGACTCATTTCACTCAGCATTATGCTCTCCATGTCTATCAATTTGTAAGTGAATGTCATGACTTTATTTTTCCTAATAGCTGCATGCACCATAGTTTCTTTAATAGTTGTCTTCAACAGGTTTTGAAGGAGAGAGAAGAACTCTTTGGGCTAAGGCAATTTACATAAAGGGTGAGCCATCAGCATCCAACACTGGGAAGCAGTGGATAAGAGTTAAGTCCTGATTGGGGGAATCAGGATGGCACCCTCCCATTCACGGCACATGTCATCTTCCTCCTGCATTAAATTGAACCACCTGATTTCCCTGCCATTTACATGTGAAAAATTAGAAGGCAGGACTAAAAGAACAAAGTTCTTACATATTACTTCTAACTTTAAACACTGATATATGGGAGAAGGGCTGGAGCCATAGCACAGCGGGTAGGGCATTTGCCTTACACACGGCTAACCTGGGTTCGATTCCTCCACCCTCTTGGAGAACTCGGCAAGCTACCAATAGTATCTCCCCCCACACAGCACAGTCTGGCAAGCTACCCGTGGTGTATACAATATGCTAAAAACATATTGATGAGCAACGGGATGACAGTGATATAGTGACAGTGATATGGGAGAAGATCATCTTTGTGGAGCACAGATCTGGTTACATCTATTGTCACTGTTACTGTTACTGTCATCCTGTTGCTCATCGATTTGCTTGAACGGGCACCAGTAATATCTCCATTGTTTGACTTGTTGTTACTGTTTTTGGCATATTGAAGATGCCACGGGTAGCTTGCCAGGCTCTGCCATGCGGGCGAGATACTCTCGGTAGCTTGCCGGGCTCAACAATCATTCTCAAAAATCCTTAATAGATTCCTATTCAACCACAGGTCCATGCACCAACGCTGTTTCACAAAATTGAAAACCACTGGTCTACTACCGTGGTTAAGGTTGCCAGTTTTTGGACCAGTGTGTTAGTCAGGTGTAAAAAGGCCAGTCTGATTAAAAAGTTCGAAGAATACTGTGCTAGGCCACCCACCAGACTTTCCTGTTTATTTCTCATTATTTTCCTGGGAAGCCTAATCCTTAACATTATTCCCCATGCAATATTCACAGGATATGTCCTTTTTGTCTTTCCTTTTGACTTTTCCCTCTATTTGGAAAGATTTTATCTTCCACGTTCATATATCAAAACCTTTTCCAACTTCCTGGATTTGTCCCAGTGTTCCCCAGTTCCACCCCACTGAACAATGTCCCCCTGAGATTGTAATACCACATTTTTTTACCATAAATTACATAGGCTCAAATTTCTGGAAGAAAAGATTCAGGCCTCAGTATCTACTTGTGCATATTATATTTGTTTTCTGGATATCTGAATATATTTTGGATAAATGTGCAGGTGTGTGAGTGGGTGGACAGATGGACAGATATATTGGTAGACAGATGGGTGGACAGGTGGATGAGTAGATAGATGGAGGGACAGATACATGTGTGGATTATTGGTAGGTGAATGGATGGGTAGATGAATAGGAAGATGCATGAGTAGATGGATGTGCAGATGAGTGGGTTAGACAGCAGTGTAGACAGAAGAGTAACAGGCACAGGGACAGCTATCTTGCTATTAAAGAGACAATAAGACTAATTTGTCTTCATTCTGTTCCTTGGCTTTTAGTGTCATATTTATGAACAAGAAGCAGAATAATCTAAAAATAACCAAAGATTTATTTTCTGTACCGAAACATGAAAATTACAGGGTAGTGAGGGCAGTGGGGATTCACTGAGTCCCTCTTCAAGCTTGTTACCACATTGGCTCATAAGAAGAGAATAGCATGTAAATCCCATTGAGTGTACCACAAGACTGCACCCGAGCCAGCTGTTATATTTCAAGTGGCACCACTGAGAAGACTTCTTGAACCTCACTTAGTTGTTAACAAAACAATATGCTGATCAGTTCCAAAAAACTAAATCAGAGGCAATCAGTTTTGGCAGCTGCTTGGCTCATGAAAGGTGACACCCAATTAGAGAAGATGATCAACTCCAAACAACGTATGTCTCCAGCATCGCCCAGTATTTACAGCTGCAATCATGCATCTGACAGCCATGCATCCCACTTGGAGACACACACTCCTCCAGAAGCCATGGTAATAACCTCTTACTCGGTGTGGTGCTGCCTTTCATCTGCATTCACACAACCACTCTGTGAGATGCGGTGGAAGAACCACCACCTCCAGCCCCCTTGAAACGTAGACAATAGCGTCTCCGAGAGAAAATACAAACCCAGAATAACATGTCAGTCAAGCTAGCTTGCAGCAGCACTGCCACAAGTGGATCCCAGCCACTGACTCCTTCACAGCAGCAATCCTTTGCTAGTCTGTGCCTCATCCACACCCGTGCCTCTGGGTCTGCAGAGAAAACTCTTCAGTATAGAGCCAATTCACTAATTGTGTGTAATACCATAGATATATTTAGAATTTTATCGCAATGCCTGATCAGAAGGTAATTCTTAATGCCTAGTCTATTTTGACAAATTTCAGTCTCATTCTCCTTTGTCTCATCATCATATATTTAATGTAATTTTGGAAGGAGGGTAGAACCTTATTTGCAAAGTAATAATTTGTTGCCAATCAGATCTTAGAGCAGATTGTGTAACGTGTCCATATGAAGCCCCAGAGGGGGAGCATTTACATTCCCTGGCATCATCTTAAACTGACAAAGAACACGACACTTTAGATACATTTGTCAGTGAGACAGCCACAAAGAATTAAAGATACGTAGTACACATGGTGCCTATTGATTTTATTAATATCTCTGATTGGAGTTTTCTATAGTGCTGTGAACAACTTACAGGGATACCTATCTCATGATAATACCATTCAATGGGTTTATAGATGATCAAAAACATTGGAGTTGATGATTAACCATTGATGTGATTCTACAAGATGCCCTGAAAGAGATAAGGAAGAATTTCAAACTCTGTGTTATGCAGTCCAAAATTTTTATCAAGTATTATTAAAGCTTTTGTCCCTTGGAGCCTTATCCCATCTACATAGTTTAAGACTTCAAGGGTTTATCTCAGGATTGTAAAGGCAGAATCAGCAAACCAAAACTAGTTTTGACAGCCAGCTATATTAGTTCAAATGTGTCAGGAGATTTCAACTATATTTCCAAACATTTGGGTTTATTCAAAGATGCAAGTGCACCTTCAGTACAAGATGTTAAGACTTGCCTCTTCCTCAAAAATTTGTAATAGAAAGACCCAGGGACAGAGTTGAGGTGAGGCTCAACTTCCCTCAAGAATAGAGGGTAGGGAAGATTGGCCAAGGAAGGTATAGGAACTTGGAGCCATTTCATTTTCTTCAGTGAGAACTAGGTTTGATGGTCTGTGGTTAACAAACCACTGCCCAATTAGAGGCTACAAGTGGGTGGGTAAAAAGGAAAGTGGTTCAAAACCACACTAATTAAATCACAAGTGAAAACCTGAGCTGTTTCATATGATTATTTTTAAATAAATAATGATTATTTATTTCCATCAGCAATAGTCCATGGAAGAGATCATACTGCCTGAGTCCTGAGTATGCAATTGGAACCAATGGATAAAAGTTAAGATGGAGGAGCTGAAGTGATAGCACAGTGGGTAGAGCATTTGCCTTGCATGTGACTGACCAGGGTTTGATTCCCAGCATCCCATATGGTCTCCCGAGCACCACCAGGAGTAATTCCTGAGTGCAAAGCCAGAGGGAACCCCTGTGCATTGCCAGGTGTGACCCAAAAAGCTAAATAAAAAAAAGTTAAGGTGGAGGAGGATGAGCAGAAAAATTGCAGTGAAGGGCCCAAGATTGAGGCTCAGTGTTAGAGCTCCTGCCTTGCACGCATGCAGATGGTTAATTTGGTGCCCAGCATTGTCCACATTTCCCAGAATGCACGGTCACTGTTGGTATTATCTCCTGCATCACAATAAGTGTCATCCCCGGGGTACTGCATCCAATCATACAGCCCCACAATCAAGTGTGAGTGACCCCTAGCAACCCCAATCAAGTGAGTACCACAACAAAGAGTATAACCCCCATCACGCTGTAACAACAACACAGGGAAGGGAAAAAATTATTGAAAAAATAAATATACTATTAAAATGTCATAGCTTTCCAGATCTAGCAAAGAATTCAGAAGAAAGTTGATAATCAAGTGAGTCGTGTTTGCGATTAAGCTATGAGATGGTGGACTTTCAGGATGTGAGCTGTCTGTCATATAGACAAAGGTGGCCCCCAGAGTGATTCATGCCCACTATAGCAACTGACTGACCCTGCTTCCTCTTATACTTCCATGTGTCTTCAAGATTCACCTGTCCTCACCCCTTCTGTTTGAAGCCATATCCACCAGTGTGGAGGGATTACTCATGACTCTGTAGTTCAGGAATCATGCCTGGTAGTGCTCAGGGAAAGAATCTGGGTTTTGCACCTGTGAGGCAAATGCCTTACCATCTCCTCTTCTGATCCCTTATTGCTTTAAGCCTACACTGATAGCAAGGCCCCAGCTTTGCTCATAAATCTCCAAGTTAGGCCTACACATTCAGGCTGAGTGATTAGAATAGCTCCAGTTCTTTTTCTCAAGGGCCTTCATAGTTCATCTTTTTTGCCGTCTGTCTGGCCATCTCAGGGAACCCTCCACAGCTGTGTCTTCGAAGCTGTGAGCCTCCTCACTGAGCACAGTTTTGTACTGACAGCTAGGAAATGAGGCTTGCTAAGGGTGGGGAGGGGGGATTGACCAAAAGCACCCGTCAAGTCTCCTCAAAGCTGTTTGAACAAGAATCCCCTTTGCAAGCTTTATTAGAGAGAGGGTAACTCAGTTAGTGCCTGAAGGGAGGAAGAGGTGCTAGATAGTGGTTAGCATTGTGTGAGTTTTGATGCACATTAACATTCTTACAATACTCCACTGATTGGGTCTCATAAGCACTTTTTAGTGGGAAGAAATTGAGGTTCAGAGGGTTGAGGAATTAAAGGGTCCGAGTACAAGGGCTATTTATGGTATTTGCTTTAGAGTATGTGACCCAGTTTTGATCCCCATCACTGCATATAATTTCCTGAGCACTTCCAGGAGTGATCCCTGAGCACAGCTGGGTCTACTTGAGAAGCCAGAAAAAAAATTTTTTTAAAAGTGACACACCTGACACATCTGATGGATTGTAAGGAGAACTTGAGGGCTTAAATTCAAATCCTCTCACCTAGAGGTCTTTCCCAATTTGAGAAGTTGAAATCTACCAGACTTACTTCCTAGACTCATCCTTAAACTAGTTGTAGAGTTTCATTTTTCTGAGAGGTCTGCTTTGCAGCAACATTAAAGAAAAAAATATCACTCCACAGGACTTTGATTAGCAATATTAACATGTCTTTATAAAAGACAGATAAGAGTAAAGCAGGGAGCTGGCCCTGGAATTAAAATCAGGGTGATAACTTGACAATTACAGATACAGGCTGGATGAGTACAGAGGTTGGCTGGTTCAGACTCTTAGAGAAATATCCCCTCTCCCTGTTCTGCAGTCTCTCTCTACACATCCCTCCCAATGGAATCACTAGTTTCTGCTGTGGTACATCAAGAACTTTATTCATTTTTGCCCCAATACTATGTATATTGCAAGTTTATAAGAATACGACAATATGGGTTTTTGATATGGTATGACCTAGAGAATCACTGCATTGAATTAAAATGTTTACTTTCCAACACAACATTAAGAGAATAAGCTCTACACCACCACTAACACAGGCTCCACTCCAAAACTACCACCTCACCAGGAACTCAGTTTCTTTCTCTAAATTATTCTAAGAATTTGATTAGTTAACACATATAGTATAGAACAAGTGTAGATTGATTTGATGTAGTCATTTTGTTTGTCATTCATTGGTGCTGGGTCAGTAGAGGGATTAAGTGGGAAGATAATGTGAGTTTTGTTGTTGTTTTGTTTTTTAGGGTCAGGGTTTGAACCCAGGGTCTCATACATACAAGGGAGGCAATGAACTCTGTCCTCATCCTTGGTAATTTGTTTATTTTCAGATGGGAAAATAAGGTCATTGTGTAGCATACTTACAATTACAATATAAATGTGGGAATAACGACAGCACTTCCAGGATGACTGGACTTAGATTCTGTATCTCTACCTATTATTCAAACTGCAAAACTTTCAACAGGCCAGTGCTGAATACTGACTATATGTAGCAATAAGAACCCACCATTTTAACGTTTACTCATTTGTTAATTTTACAAAAGTCACCAGTTACATTAGATTACTGCTCCTAAGTAATTTTATCTGAGGCTCCTCTTAATTGAACTACCCTGAGAAAGGAAAGGAGAATTTATCCTATATCCTAGAATTTTTTTAAAAAATTGTTAACTAAATCATTTATTAAATGAATAAATTTCTTAAAAGTTTTCTATATGGTCTTCTTGGGTTCTAAGGATTCTGTGATAAAAAGGCTTGCTACTTACTCCCATATTGTATGTAGTGAGATATAAGAAAAATGAATCAAATAATTTAGCTATTAGACACACCCATAAAGCATGGAGAAATACCACATCTGGGAAAAATGTCCTTAAAACACAACCAGAAAACAACAAACAACTTGCATCAGTATATTGCTACAAAATATCTGTTGTAGCACCTATATTTTAGGGGAGAGCCTGTAACCTTACTGTTGGTGAAATAGGGAAAGGTAATTCAGAGCTTCAGGTACTCATAGAAAAAGACAACTAAAGAGTGGTGGTAGCATGAATTTCAGATAAAGCAGAAGGGGCAGGACTTTGAGATTCTGTTCTCCAAAATCCCAGTAAGCAACCTCTACGGAAGGAGGGAAAGTCCTCCTGTTCAGCTGCCAAACTCTGCATGCAATATTAGATTCTGAACTTGATCATTTTTAGCAACACAACGTGGCAGATGGAGTGTTTCCCTCCCCCACCAAGGCCCTCAGAGGTAAGCCATCAGAGTTGCCAGGGCCACAGTCAACAAAACCAGCCCAGAAACTTTACACAGATAATGGTGATCATGGCTGTATAAGCTGAAATCCAAACAAGAAAAACGCCTGGGCTTTGAGAAGGTAAGTCTCTAAGGCACCATCAAGCTCCTTCATAGAGAAGTGTCCACACATCTGTGTGGATGACAGAGTCGATTGCCACCAGCTTTGTATTGTAAGGAGTTTTTTGATAGGAAAAAAAAAATCAAAACATAGACATAAAACCTTAAGTCTGATAACAAGTAATAATACAGAATCAGAAATAAAAATAAGATGAAACCACAGCAAAACATCCAAGGATAAAGAATAACACAGATTGTTTGCTCTAAAGTCAACAAGTCTGTCCCCGCCTACCTCTGACACAGAAATATGGAATGATACTCATGGTGATCACAAAGAAGAAAAGAGAAAGCTGGAGTGTGTGCACTTAGGAGAAAAGCTGAAGGAATCCCCAGTGGAAATCACTGAAAATAAAAAGCAGATAAAAATTCATGAGAAAAGAAAACACCAAAACTAGGGGCCAGAGTGAGAGTATAGGGGTTAAGGTCGATCCCCCAAACCACATATTCACCAAGCACCACCAGGTGTACACCCTGAGTACAGAGGCAGGAGTAATCACCGACATGGATGGCCTTAAAATATTTTTAAAAAGAAACACCAAAAGTATAAAACAATCTGAAAGTAAAAGATATAACTATAGTAATAAAGTTCTGTTTATTACATGTTTCACCTTTACTATGTACATTGGGAACTCGAACGGGATCCTTTTTGGTTTGGGTGAGAATTTACTGGTGCCTGCTCGAACAAATCGATGAGCAACGGGATGACAGTGACAGGTGGGCAAAATGGAGGGAAATCTGTGTGCATGAATCACTTCTGGAGGGACTCAGAGGACCATATGGGGTGCCCAGGGTATAATAATCCAGGCCAACCATGTGCAACGCAAGCCCCCTGCCTGCTGTACTATCTCTCTGGCCCTTCATGTTGAATCTTAAGAAAACATAAACTTATAGTGAAAGGCTGAAGTAAGGTATTTCAAGCCAATAACATGGAAAAAGGCAGGAGCTGCTCTACCTGAGTAAAAACAATTATGATATACATACTCAAAATCATATTATTTTCAAAGAGGAAGACTGACCAGAGAAGTAGCAGAAGAAGCAAGTCACTTGCATTATGCAACCAACCCTATTTTGAATTTCCCAACACCACACACAAGGTCTCCCAAGCATAGAGATCACTCCTGAGCACAGAACCAGGAGCAACTCCTGAGCACCTCTGAGCGAGGATCAAACTACCCATCCCCCACACAAAAGGGGAAACCATGAAAACCAGGAAGAACTTGAGATGACTGTGCCAAGTGAAATAAGTCAGCGAAAGGCAATTACCTACTAAATGGCTTCATTCGCGGATGGAATATAAATAAGCAATGTACAAGGACACATGACTATTTTTTTCCAAGTACCGGGCTTATATTGTATATACTGCTTTATATTGCCTCTTATGTTTCTTTTAAAGTATGTTTTCCTTGAAAATAAGAAAATACTCTTTATAATATCAGTAGAGATTTCTCAAGTCCCTACTAGACTTGTAGCTTGTTGCTTGTTGAATTGTCCCATGGACGGTGTTTCTCCTGTAATTGTTCTTGTATGCTCTGAGTTAGGGTTACTTTTGGATTTGTAAATGGTTAAAAGAGAACAGAATCTTTAGGCTTATGAAACTTGGTATAACAGTTGAGTTAAATGGCTGCAACAGAGAACTCTGTGTTGTATCTGGTCCACAAAGCTGAAAATACCTATTTTAGTTTTCTTTATTATATTTTAAGGGGCTGGAGCGATAGCACAGCAGGTAGGGCATTTGCCTTGCATGTGGCCGACCCAGGTTCGATTCCTCTGCCCCTCCTAGAGAGCCCAGCAAACTACTGAGAGTATCTCGCCCATAGGGCAAAGTCTGGCAAGCTACCCGTGGTGTATTCGATATACCAAAAACAGTAACAAATCTCACAATGGAGACGTTACTGGTGCCCGCTTGAGCAAATCAATGAGCAGTGGGATGACAGTGATAGTGATACAGTGAAAGTAAAAGAACTGGCAAAACCCCAACAAACCCAAACCGAACTCTTAGGCTTTGTGAAATATGTGGCAGTTACTACGGGAGAAGGGGCTGAGGAGTGAACTGAGGGGGGCACTGTTAGGGACAGGGTTGTAACTTTGATGGTCCAGTGCAGTGAGACTTAAAACACACAGATAAAGTGAAGCTATACTCCTGAAATATTCCAGTAGTGCAAACTAATGGTAAATCAATGAAATTTGACTTAAAATAAAAGGAAACTATTATATCATAAAAAGTGCTATAACGAAAACCAGAGGAGGTTTTGACAGAAGGTAATGGGGTAGGGAATTGTACTTAAGTGAAATGTTCACAAAGAACCTCTCTGAAGAGAAAATGGGTAAGATATAAGCTAAAAAAATTAGAAGCTGGCTGTGAAAAGCCCCGTGATATCTACTTCATCCTTGTTTTGTTCAAGGCCGCAGTGTGACACTGTGAGATAAAAGCTGGCATTGCAGTCAAGTCTTACTCCCACCCCCAAGGAAAATATTGCCCTTTCTTGCTTCCTTTAAACTCCTTCTAGTCTAAAATGTGGATAGGATATATGGTGCTGTGGTTGCTACATTGCAACCATAGCCAAGATAGAGAATCTCAGAGTGTTTTTTTTATAGTCTTTAAGTTGATTGACAGAGGGGGGAAAAAAGCTCCTTATATAGGAGCTTTATATATTGAGCCAGTAGAGTTAGCACTTTCTAATAATTGAGGTCACATTAAATCTTTCACTTAAGGCCTGAGAGATAGTTCAGGGGTTAAGTCACTTGCCTTTCATGCAGCTGACCTGGGTCCATTCCTCAGCACTGCCCAAGGTCCCCTGGGCACCGCCACAGGCGACCCCTGAGTACAGTCAGGTATAATCCCTGAGCACCACTGGGAATGGTACAAAAACCATGAATAAATAAATAAATAAATAATGGTTGACAAAGCAGTCAACCGAAGCACAGAAAAGTGGATCTATCAGGCAAAAGAAAATAGCATTATTACAAGACCTCTATGCAAAAATGAGCTCAGCCTGCTAAAGAACAAAAAGGAAGTCAGTGTAACAGTTGAGGGGCAGTTGAAAGAATGAAAGAGTAAATAAGATTGGATACAAGAGAGAGGGACTGGTTGATTAAGGCTTTGTAAGCCCATAGATTTTTTAATTCCATTTTAGGTCAACCATATGAACGCTGATACATATTCTTGTATACATCAGGACACAAAATGATGTGTAATAATATACTGACTCCAAAGACTCTATGTCTGCCATGATGTGATGGAGGAGACAGAGGAGAGAAGGAGAAGTAAGGATAGAATAAAGGCCTCTATCATTGTCTAGGGAGAAAAGATGAGAAGTTCGATCATGGTAGGAACATTGGTGCTACAGAAACTTATACTCAAACAGCAGTGTGGCAGACAGTTTGAGAATTAATTTGGTCAAAAAAAAATCAATACAACATTTTTAGACTTTAACCATCACTTGTTAATCAGAAGTTCAAACTGTTTATTGTCACAGGGCAGGTCAGTAAAATAATATTAAACATAGCAGCTAACATTCATGCATTGCATACTTTTCAGACATTGTCTCATTAATCCTTATAACACGCTGTAAGGTAGACACTATTATTATCCTTGGATTATAAATGAGCCAACTGAGTCATAATCAAATGAAGTAACTTGCTCCAGGATAATAATGTTAGTAAGTTAGTGGATCTGGGTTTCAAATGCAAGGCTGATTCCTTGACTCTAGCCATAAGTGATTTAGAGGCTGCTCTTGGATGATTTTCCAATCTATGTTTAATACCCTACATAAAAAGTCCCCATACTCCACATTCATGGGCTAGATCCTTATCCACTGGAGTAATGGAGTGAGGAAAGTCTATATATTATGGGCAATAAAACTGGGCACATTTATTGGAACTCTGGGTCTTTTACATTTATGATACCCACTTTGCAGATTGGGAAACTAAACTGCAAGGGAATTATGTAATCTACCCAAAGCCCACAAACCCAGGGTATCTGGGATGCTGAGTCACTGCGCTCTCTCCACCAAAGGAGTTCGGTACTAGAGACAGGATGTAAATTGACATAAAAGGCCACCTGAATAGTCTGAAGCTCGGCAGGGTGGCCACTAGAAAAAGCCTATGAGCTTCAAGCCAGCTGTTTCCTTGAAACTGAGCAAGGAAACAGCGGGATGGGCAGATGTTGGCCAGGGCCAGTCTCTAGGCAAAGGAGCAACTAAGACCAAGCCGGGAGAGAAGGGTCAGCAAAGTAAGTTGTGCCCCTCTCCAGTTCTCTTGTCATAGCACAAGTGATACCATTTTTTGGAGAGGCTGTCCCTGATGACCCAGTAAAGCAGAAATTTATGGCACTCCCTCCTGGTACTCAGTATCCCAGCACCCCCACATCCTTCATCTTTCTTCTTATCATTGATGCCTTCGTAGTCATATTGATTTCTCACACATATGCTTATTGTCTGTTCCTGCCCACTAGAATGTAACCTCCTTATCCCCAGTTCCTAGAGTTCCCAGTGCATAGTAGGCATAGTAGGCCTATGCAATGTTTGAAGAATGAATGATTTCATAGCAGAACTCATTTGAATCTGCATTGGCACATGGGATGAAACTCTACAGGCTCTCAGCAACACACAGGTTTCTCTTCTGCTGAAAAACCTCAAGTCGACGGCCAAACTGGTAGGAGGAGGTTGGACAATGGATGCGGGATGAAAGCAGCAGACCTGGGCCAGCCCTGACCACGTGGTGGAGAAACCTCTCACATAGGCACTGTGGCCTTCCGGGACGTCCGAGGAATGAACTGAGCCATTCAGAGCTCAAGCTACATGTTCCCACTGACGGAGAACCACAGAGAGAGGCAGCAGAGGGAGGTGGGGCCTGGCGGGCCCCGGGGTGGACAGTAAGCATCACTCACAGGGCAAGGACCCCAATCTCCTAATCTCCTGGTTCCTGATTCTCAGCAGCAGTAATGGAGGCTTTTACTGTGGCAGCAGTGAGAACAAATGACATGTGTGATGACTGGTCGTTGCTTTTGTAATAATGTTCCCCTTCCTTTCCTTTGTTATCATGGCTGTTGTTATGGTATCAGTTCAGGGGGTGTACACTCGGTTGCAATGCTCCTAGGCCGTGACTGTCCTATGCCAGAGGTGACCACACTCTGGTGGGGCCCCTGGGAGTCAGCGTTGACGGACTTGGCATGTGGAATAGGGGTGCCAGGGATCTCATTCCGAGCTTCCCAGTCACAAGGCAGGCCCCTACCCATGGGTGACATTTCCAGGCAGGTGACTCATTCTTTTAGAGCACAGGTTCCCCACTGGGAATCAGATGCATTTCACTTCCAATTTTTTTTTTTAAATCGTAAGAAACAGAGGTGCTCTGATACAGACAAGTCATTCTTTGCTCATTTTTTTTTCTTCCTAGAAAGAACATAAACCAAACATGATCGTTCCCTGTTTTTTCGGGTACATTTTTGCAGGCTGGTTTTCTCACTCTCTTTTGAATACCTCAAGCAGAACACCCCTCGTGTTGTTAATGACTTCAAAGATACCAGGTCCACTGTGCGGCAAGTGATAAAAATGTACACAGCATGTGTTGGATAAATTAATAAACTCTCCAGAGTCTTCGAGTCCTCGGGCCCAGCAGCACCGTAATGAAATGTTATTCTGAAGTGGAGGAGGTGGGAAGGAGAAGGGGAGCAGTATTTAATATATGCAAATTAACTAGTATGCAAATTGCCACTAAGTTAAAAATAACGGACTGTGAGAGAAGCCCATTTTTTAAGCAGCTTGTTTATTCATTAGCCTAATTTCCATTATCAATCCTTCTGTTTTCTTCTCTATTAAGTACTCACATTTGGGGAAGTTTGCTTCCTACAAATTGTTTTGCTCCAAAACCCACAACACTGGTTAGAACAATCACCATACATTAGCTCTTCCCTGCCTGATTCTTGATTTGATCGTAGCCTGCATTGTACTCCTTTCTTTCTCCTTTTCCCTGCCCTGTAGCTTGTTTTCTCTTGCCTGTTCATCTGCTCCTCGCTGGCCTTTTGTTTCTCAGATGGATGCGACTCCCCCGCAGCACAGAGCAGGACGCGAAGAGCAGCTCCCTGACCTGGACCTTTTTCTTCAGCCACTGGCACTACAGGCTGGGCTTTGGGGTGAGAAATGTAGCACAGCCTGACTCTCCATCGCCCTGGGACGCGGACTACCACCAGCCCCCAAGCAGGAAAATTCAAACAGACAGAACAATGCACACCCCGATCCGGGTTTCTATTTGGTCTCCTCTGCCTCAAGACAGACCTTACACAATGTTAAGTCAAATTGGCAGCCCAATCCTCCTCTTTTGTCTCAAGGAGCATCCGCCTTGCGATGTGCAAGCTCTGGTGCCCCCCAGAGGCCAAGAGCGGTACTGAGCTCTGGCAGGATTGTGCGAAAGCTGAAGTCTGGAGGGTTTCTCCCACACAAAGCCCCTGCTTGCAGCGTGTCCAAAGGGTACCCAGAGTAGACCCTCGGGAGCAGCTGCGAGAGGGTTGGAGTAAAGGTTTTTCGGAAGCTGAATTTGAACGTTGCAAGTTTTGCTTTAGGGTTAACAATTGTCATTTTTCACGTGGTTTTTAATCACGCAGTTATTACAAAGCATCAGGATCTTTTTGTTGCTGTTTTTCTTTACCAAGTGCTTCCATGCAGGGTGCTTGGCGGTGGCTGTGCAAAACTGTTTGTGCTGACCTTCCCCGTGGAGTGTGCAGCCCTACGCACAAGCACGTGACAGGGACTCCGGCCCTGTGCGCGCTCTGGGGAAGCTGTTGTTGAGGGTCAGGGTGCAGCTCCATGAGGCTGGCCTCACCCAGGGCCATAGCTCTAAGTCAGAAACAAGCTCAATGTGAACACATATTCCCAGAGCAAATAATTCGAGTTCCCACTCCTTCCCAGGCTCCTGCAGTTGCTTTTTCTTACAATTTCTTGGGAGGCATGCTATGTCAGAGCTGGAATCGCATTTTCCTCCTCTCTGTGCCCGGCAAAGGTTCTCCATGCCCCTACCAAAGAATCCATGGAGTCAAAAGGAAAACGTGACACTTGGCCAGAAACTTGGGATCATCCACAGACAGGTGGACAGGGAGCCAGCTGGGGAATGAATTTGCATCAACCCTGAGCCACCAGCCACAACAGCAACCTCCCATTCCTCTTAGGAACGAAAATGGTGTCGAAAGGCCAAAGAACTCACAGGGGCAGATCACGTCAGAAGTACTTATTGCCATTAAACTTTAGATGAATTCAGAAAGATAAATCATTATCATTTAAGCCCTGCACGTTTTTAAACATACTGTCTTGGCAATATTTCCATAGAATGAGCAAATAAATCACCCTGCTCTTGACATTTTTAATAACTTTAAGAATGTGGTTAGGGTAATACTTAACTTTATTGACATATTGTATGGTTCATCCATCTCATCAAACCTCAATGAAACTTCAATGAATATTAACAGAGGGTCCTGCCTGGAGACTCCCCACCCCCACCCCCATCCCTAACAGTCTCTATCAGCTTCTAGAACCTCTAACTCATCAGCTTAACTGCTATTCCTGGAAATCAATTGTCCACAAGGCAGGACTCAGTGGAGCAAAGGTTAAAGAAAAGGTATTTACTTGGACTTTGGAGACTTGAGTTTTCTGGGGTTAGGAACCTCGTTTGAGCATTAGACACATACATTTAAAGGAAAGAGAACCAGACTTGATTCAACTGTCAAACCTCCAAGACAGTAGAGTCAGATGCGCTGGGAGATGATCCTGCTTGATCCCTGATTTTATGCAACAGCAGATCAAGGTCCAGAGTGGAGTCTGGACCTCTTCAGTTACAGAGCTGTTAATAGAGCTAGCTGCAGAAACCCAGTGCCTTAATTTTCAAGCCAAAGTCCTTTTGCAAAGGAGTAGGGAATAAAAAGGGGTCGTCCAAATAGCTTAAGAAATAATGATAGGAGATGTGATCCTGGGGGCCGCACGTGTGCGGCCTCTCCGCAGCTGCACGAGCATGACTCCAGAGGCCAGCTGAACTACTTTTGGTATGGGCAGCTCCTTGCAGAATGTCTCCAGACTGAGAATTAAGCCCCAGCCCCATGCCTGCCCAGGAGGGGAAAGCTATTTCTCTCTCTCTCTCTCTCTCTCTCTCTCTCTCTCTCTCTCTCTCTCTCTCTCTCTCTCTCTCTCTCTCACACACACACACACACACACACACACCTTTTTCCTTGCCAGGGTTTAAGGGTGTGGCGACTGCCATATTATGAGGACCACAGATGAGAGTTACAAGCTTGCAAAGATCCAATATCTGGAAGAAATTTCCCTGGACTTAGTTGCTAACATACAGAAATCCAAAATCTGGGAGGGGGGCAGGTTGGGAGGAATACTGGGTTTTTGGTTTTTTGGGGTTTTTTTTGGTGGTGGAATATGGGCACTGGTGAAGGGATGGTTGTTTCAGCATTGTATAACTGAGACTTAAACCTGAAAGCATTGTAATTTTCCACATAGTGATTCAATAAAATAAAAAAAAAATTAAAAAATAATAATGATAATATTTAAAGCATTCTCAAACTGCCTCCAGGAGGCACAACGTTTTCTCTTCACATCCAGTATTTTTTTTAAAGCTGTTGTCTTGGCAAAGAAAAATTACCTAACTTCCATTTATCCCAGTCATTATTATTCATTTCCAGATTCAACTTGAATATCACTATTACCCACGAAGCTTTCCTCCTACCTTAAGTTTGGGCAAGGTGCCCTGCTCTATACCATCAAGACCTCCCCTCCCTGATCTTGCATCCTGCATCACATTTCTGCCACACTTCATTCTAATTGTCCTTCCCTTGTTCGCCTTTCTCCGTTCTCCCCTGAACTCCTGGGAGGCTCAGAGAAGGCCCTCAGAGGCAGGGACTGTATCTGTCTTACTCGCTCAAAATTGTCTCCATAGACCCTAAAGTTAATAACTCTAAGAATCTGATTAAGGTAATACTCAACTTTTATTGATAGAGTGTACAGTTCATCCATCTCATCAAACCTCAATTAAATCTCAGTGACCGTTAAGCCAGGGCCCAGAATGTCTCAGACAGTGGTGCCTGGCAGAGAGTAGATGTTCAATAAATATTTTAGAATGCATAAATGAAAAGTGGACCACGGAGCCTCATCAGGAAGAAAATGTCATTAGCTATTCCTGTCACAGAAGGATCCAATTTCTCCCTCCCCTTGAATACATCCTTAGCCGCTAATCTGAGCATTCCAGAGAGGGACTTAAACTGCCTCAGAAAACATATTATAGGCTATGTAAAGATAAGACAAAGGTACACAAATTTAAATTTGGCCTTTCTTATTTATGAATGTAAACCTTACACCTAGAAAACATATCTTCTGAATGGCAAAAGCCAAAAGAAAAAATACTTAACAAAGAAAGAATTTTGCAGCAAACTTCGCAGAAATGGCTTAATATCTCACTACATAAAGAATTCATACAAATTGATTCTTTTAAAATCAAAACCTCCATAAATAAGCAAAATCAGTAAGAGAAAATTCATAAAGGGGATACATTTACTAGAAAATAATATATATATATATATATAAAATCTAATTTTTCCAGTTAAAATACTTGTGTGGGACTAGAGTCTGGAATGAGAAAAGGACATTTATTCCCTGACCCCAGCCCACTCTATCATCTCAAGACTTGCTGTTGCTGGTTGTGTTGCTGTTGCTTGACCAGGCAAAGTTAATTTGAGGAAGACACCCCGCAGATAGACAGATAGACAGAGAGACAGACAGATAAGAAACAAAACAGATGAGGGCTGGAATTGCAGATGGGTGGACTGAGGTTGGACAAGAGGATAAGCGACGATCAATCACAGGTAGTTTAGCACCCCCAAGACACAGTTCTCAGAGTGATTAGCATATGTGAACACAAGGACACTGAGAAATTGAAAATTCAGAATTAAAAATGCAGGATAAGGAGTCAAAGGGTAAATAAATGAAAATGTGGGGGAACCGTACTCTCCTTAAATAGGACACAACCTCAGGGACCCTTGTTATTTTCTGTCAGTTTTAGTTTTTGGATTCTTCTCCCAGCAGCTGCCACGCAGAGCCCCTTCTGGTGCCTCCAGAAGGGAGAGAGGAGCCATTTGTGACTCGTGCCAGTGTGGCTCACAGGTGTCTGAGAAGCCCTAGAATGTAACCTGTTGAACTTTCATGTGTTGAAAATAAAATTAATATTATGTTTGGCAATATGGTGCAGTATGAATATAACTTTTAAAAATTAGTCTAGCAATATTTATCACTTAGTTCTTGTAGCAATAAAGCAAGAAAGGGAGGCAGTCCATTCCCTGGTCTCCCATCTCTACTTCAAATGGCAATTCATCAACTGATTTCTTTTCATAGTTGCTCATTAAAATCTTGTCAAAGGAAATGTACAAAGTGATAAAAGTTTTTATACCATAAATGGGGACTAAGTGGACAGACATCTATAAAATTTTTTAATTAACTAAAATATGTGTACTTTAATATATAGCTTATTTTAATAGTCTATTTTTTAAAAAAATTAAATGACCTAATGCTTGAGAATATCTTGTGAAGATTCATCATATTATTATTTCCATATTTTTATATTAGAAACTTCCTTTTATCTGTAAACAGACTGACAAATTAAGTTGAATCATAACCTATTTATAGTTCTTCTACATCTGGCCAAGGTGGAATATAAGAACTGTATTTAACCTTTCTGAAACAAACAGATTTTTAAAAAATACATAAAAGAACTGTTTTCAAGACATTTATTTTAGGATGGTAATACCTAAGAGAGAAAAAAACAAATGAAGTGAGCTTTACTATTGCCCCAACTTCTTCTCTTGAGAATGTTTTCAGACTACATGGAGTAAGAAGATGGAAACCAGGCAGGGTTCAAGGACCTCCTGAGTGTAGGAGACAAAGCTGAGAGCCTGGGGAAACCAAGACAGCTAGAGTTCAGAGGACAGAGAGATGGGGGGTAAGCAGAGAGACAACCCTGGAGATCTATAGGAATCCCCCGGTAGAGAGCTGGATAAGCACATGTATTTGGGAAACTCCCCAAGGCGAGGAAAGGCAGAAAGGATTAGAGACACCAGTGCCTGATGTTCACACGGGGGCTCGTGCTCCCACCAGCAAAACCTCACAACATACAAAGCATAAGATAGAGTACTAGCAAAGCTTGTCTCCGTGGTGGGAAATAATTAGTCCTAGACTAAACACTGCTTTGGTCTCACTGAACAAATATGAAAAACAAAGACCTAAAGGATCAAACTGATTCCACGCAGCTTAACTATATCCCAGAAGAAAGCCCAAGAATATTTATAGGAATACAAAAATAGTTTGCACCCAACAAGGGGTAGTCAAGTTTCAGAGTGCTAAGTAAATGAATTCATCAAGAGTGTATTAACAATCCTAAATTTTGATATTCCAAACAACAAAACTTAAAAAACACGAAGTAGAAACTGATAGAAGTACAAAAATATCTGACAAAGTCACATTTATTGTTGAATTTTTCATGCCTTTTCTCAATGTTTCTAGAAGAAAAAGGAAATCAGTGAAGATAAAATTTCAGCAAACTTGCCTGAGATAGAATTTATAAAATCGTTCCCACTCAACAATGCCTGAATACACATTCCTTTCATGAGTACATAAAACATTAATATAATATAAGTCTCAAATTATTTCTGGGACACAGATCAAGTATACTAAATTTCATAGTACCAACTGTTGATTTCCCACAAAGAACATTTTTCTGGATAAAATGGAATTAAATTATAGATTAATAATGGAAAGATCTCTGAAAATTGCCAACTATAAAAAATAAACCATATCCTTTCAAAAAGCCATTAGTCAATTAGTCATTAGTCAAGGAAAATACTAAAAGTACAATTAGAAAATTGTCCAAACTATAAGCAAAAACACAACATAATAGAACGCTCAGAATGCTGGTAAAGTGGTATTTAGGGGAAATTTTATAGCACTAAATGCCTATTTTAGAAAAAAAAAAGAACTGTTTCAATTCACTGATCTCAGCTTCTACTCTAAGAACAAGAAAAATGAAATTAAAGCCAATAAAAGTCAAAAAACACAATGAAAGAAAGTAATGATGGTCAAAGTAAACAATAGTGAAAAGAAAAGCAAACAACACACAAAAAACATTTTAAAGAATTATAAATGCAGACTTCTTAGTAAGATAAATAAGTTAAAAAAAGAAAGATAAAGACACAAATTAGCAATAACAAGAATGATAGAGATAAAAGTAAGATATAAAATCACTATAGACACTATGAAGAATACTACAAACAAACAATATTATGACAATAAATTTTACAACATAAATAAAGTAGAAAAAATCCTTAAATGACACAAACTACCCAATTTGTACTTAAAAGTTTTCCCATAAACTAAGATTTATGCACCAGATTTCTTCACAGCAGAATTCTATAAAACATTTGAGGAAGGAATAAAACCAATTCTACACAAATCCTTGAGGAAATTTAAAAAGAACAAAATCTTACCAGTGTATTCTAAAGAAATGGTGGTACCCTGATACTAAAATCAAAGGTACCGCAAGGAAACTGCAGACCAATAAATCTCATATGCATAAATGTAAACTTTTTTTTTGCTTTTTGAGTCACACCCGGCAATGCACAGGGGTTACTCCTGACTCTGCACTCAGGAATTATCCCCTGGCAGTGCTCAGGGAACATATGGGATGCTGGAAATCGAACCTGGGTCAGGTGCATGCAAGGCAAATGCCCTACTAACTGTGCTATTTCTCCAGCCCCATAAACGTAAACATTTTAAACAAAATGCTAGCAAACCAGTCCAACAATAAGCAAAAAGGTTAATGCACATAGCAATACTAAGGAGAATAAAGCTGGTTAAATGTTTGTTTGGTTTCATTATAGTTTCAGCAACATGTTGATAGTAGTATTAATGTTTATGATCTTGATATGCACAATTATCACACTTCACCACCAAAGTGACCTCCACCAACAACCCAATGTTCTTTCTAGTTCACTTCATCCTCCTCCCATCCTTCCTCACCCTCCCCTATGTGGAATCTTCTGTTTTGTAATCCAAAGCCAAGGTTTTGTCATTTTTCTATGCCATCTGTTTTGGAGTTTTATCTTTCTACATACCACCACAAATGAATGAGGTCATTAATATTTGACCAGTCTTATCCCTCTGTCTTATTTCACTTAACATGAAACTCCAGTTCCATCCAAGTTTCAAGGAACAGGAAATTTTCATTTTTTCTTATAGCTGCATAGTTTTCCCTTGTGAATATATACTGCAACTTCTTTATCCATTCATCCGTCATTAGACATTTCAGTTATTTTCATGTCCTAGCTATTGCACTAAGAACTGCAAAGAACAGGTATGCATAAATTTTTAATAATAATATTAGGTTTAATGTTTTAGAAAAATAGTGTAGCTCACCACATTTCTAAACTGAAATAGAAAAACAATATAATCAGTTTCAATTGATGCAGCAGAAGCACTTGACAAACCAACATTTCCACTTCTGATTTTTTAAAAAAAACTCAGCAAATTAGACAGAAAAGACCTTTATCAATATAATAAAAGGCAGATATGAAAATCTATAGACAATACAAAACTTAGTTGTTTAAGACTGCATTTTTAGGGTGCAGTAATTTTGTATTTTAAAACTATAAACAGCGATACTATTGTAATATTGTTACTTAAAGTACAATTAAAATGTTAAGGCTGCATTCTCTTCTGCCTAATACTGAGAATAAGACAAAGAATCTAATCTTATCACTTTCATTTAACACTTAGCTATAATTTCATGCATTTTACTATGGCAGGAAGTAGAAATAAGCCATCCAGATTATTTAAAAATGAAGGAAATAGAAGAATTGAAATTATATTTATTCACAGATAGGATTATTATCTATTTAGGAAAATTTTAAATCTATTTAAAAGCTAAGAAGTGAGTTTAGAATGACTTTATCATATAAGATCAATATATAAAAATCTATTTTATTTCTATAGCAGAAGTAAAAATAATCAATGCAATTAGAATAGCATGAAAATCAACTACTTAGGGAAAAATCTCACAAAACATATGAAAGACCTATAATTTAAACTAAAAAGCATTGCAGCAAAAAATTAAAAATGACCTATGTAGACTGTTTATGTAGTCACAGAGCATTGGGTCAATACTGTTAAGATGTTAAATTTCCCAAATTGACCTATAGATTCAATGTACTGCCAATCAAATTCTAGCATGCTTTTTGTGGTAATTAATAAGTTAATTATATAAAACAACATAGGTACTAATTTCTTGTCAGACATATGACTTGAAAATATTTTCTCATTTCATAGAGGAATGCATTTCTATTTTGCTTTTCTTTTCAGGAGCAGAAACTTTTGAATTGGATGTAGTTCCACCATTTATTTTTTCTTTGTATTGTTTGTTTTTGGTATCAAATCACAAAAATCATCATCAAGACTAATAGCAAAGAGATTTTTAAACTATATTTTATTCTATGAGTTTTATGGCTCTGGTCTTATATTTCTGTCTTTAATAAATTTCTAGTAAACACTTGTATATGGTGTAGAATAGGGTCCAACTTTACTATTTTGCATGTGATATTCAGTATTTTCAACCCCATTTATTAAGAAAATTGTTCTTTTCCAATTGTGGTTTTTGTTGTGGGTGGGGGGAGCCACACCTGGCTGTGCTCAGGGCTTACTCCTGGCCCTACATTCAGTCGCCACTTATGGTAGGGCTCAGGGACTTTATGGGCAGCCAGAGATCAAACATGCTTCAACCACATATGAGACAAGTGCTTCAATTGCTGTGTTATCTCTCCTTTAATTGGTATTCTCAGTACCCTTGTCAAACTCTAAGACTGAATTTACTCTTATATTTGGTCCACGTTTCAGATTTTTTCTTTTTTTTTCAAGTGCTCTGCTTAATTAACGATAGTTTCTTTTTTTTTTTTTTTTTTTTGCTTTTTGGGTCACACCCAGCGATGCACAGGGGTCACTCCTGGCTCATGCACTCAGGAATCACCCCTGGTGGTGCTCAGGGGACCATATGGGATGCTGGGATTCGAACCCGGGTCAGCCGCGTGCAAGGCAAACGCCCTACCCGCTGTGCTATCACTCCAGCCCCAATTAATGATAGTTTCATGCAGACATCATTATCCAACACCACACCTATCACCAGAGTACCCACTTCCCTCGTGTCCTCCGAAGCATGCCTTTGCCCTCCCCCTAGAAAAGTTCAGTTCTTTGGACCAACTCTCAAGTTCTGTTCTTGTTTGGGTCCCTTATATGTTTCAGTTCTTATGTTTATACCATACTGTCTGATTACTATACCTTTACAATATAGTTTGAAATCAGAAAATGTGATATTTCTAATTTTCTCTTCTTTCTCTTTAGTTATCAGAGGTCCTTTATTGTTCCATGTGCTATTTTATTTTCTATTCTTATTTTTTTAAATCAAAATAAATAATCCAATTTTAAAATGGGGGGCTGGAGCGATAGTACAGTGGATAAGGTGTTTGCCTTGCCTTATAGTTCGATCCTCAGCACCTCATGTGGTCTCTGGGTGCAGAGCAAAGAAAAATCCCTGAGCACAGTTGGTGGGATCCCAAAACTGAACAAAAACATAAGAGCAAGTGGCAAGGGGTCTGAACAGACTTTTTCAAAATATGACAGCTAGCCAACAAATATATGAAAATATGCTTAATATCACTAATTAACAGAGAAACAAATCAAAGCCAAGTTGAACTATTACCTCACACTTTTCATGATATCTATTATCTAAAAAAAAAACAAGAGATGTAAAATGTTGGTGAAGAAATTTAGGAGAAAGAAAAGCCCTTGTACACTGTGGGTGTGTAAATTGGTACAGACACTGCATGAGCAGTATGGAGGTTCCTTAAATATTAAATATAAAGCTACCATATGATTGAGTCCATTTCTGAATATAATCCAAAGACAATGAAATAAAGTACTTTCACAAATCATCTGCATTCTCACGTTTTAGTCACTTTTGCTAACATGTGAAATAACCTAAGTTCCCATCACCACACGATTGGTTAAAGATAATGCTATTGCATTAAGTTATATCACTAAGTTAGTCATAAAATGGAATTCCCAACATTTCCAACAATGTATATCAAACTAGAGAGCAAAACACCAATGGAATAAGTCAAACACAGACAGACAAATATGATACTGCTTCACTTAAACGTGAAATGCAGAAAAGTCAAACTAAGAAAACCAGAAAGTAGAATAGTGTTTGCCAAAAATTAGAAGATGGACGCCGAGTTGGCTGCAGGCAAGCCCTGAGCACTCGTCACCAGCTGCTGCCCTGCGTTTCTGGGGGACCACCTGGTCCAGCTATGATGTGGGAGGTCTTAGAATCATAACCGGCCTGTAATATGTCTATCAGCACCATCCTGCAGCGTGCTTGCATGCCATTCAGTGTGATTCTGGTTTTTCTGAAGTCTCGAGTCTGCTCTTGTCCAGTTTGGAAAGAAGCTATTGGCGTGAGAATGAATGCTGGGCCCCTTTCCTGAAATTCTCAGAGAGGAAGGGCTGCAGCCTCCTCAGAGGCAGGATGCATCTGCATGGAACATTACAGGCTGGTTTTAAACAGCTTTCTCAGTGGGTAATTTAGATTCCATAAAATCTACTGTTTCCAAGCATAGACAATTTCTGTCATCCCAGGAGGATGCCTGTATCTCTTTGCAGCCATTCCCTAGATCCATTCTCACATCTAGGCAAACTTGCAAAACCCTTTCTCTCTTCATAGACCGACTCTGGGTGTTCTACAAAACAGAAATCAGATATTCTTGGAACTGAGGACTTGGTGGTAGAAGTGATGGCTGACAATATTGTGAGGCTGTACCCTTAGACCACTAATAACAAGTACTACACTGTAGACACCAATCTTTGTGTGTGGTGCCAAACAAATTTCTAGTCACCGCTGAGATGACAGTGTCTTCCCAAGCCTTTTTGTTGAGATCTCTTTTGACTAGCACCCTTCTGGCTCCTTGGAGCTGGATGCCTGCATTCTCCAGCTCTGGGAACTTCTCAGCAATGATATCTTTGACTGTGGCTTTTTCATGGGGGTTGCCTCCCTGTTCTTTTGGTACTCCAATTATTCTTATGTTGTTTCTCATGGATTCATCCCCTAGGTCTCTGATTCGCCTTAGAGCTATTTTGAGGTCTTTTCCTACTGTTTGTTGTTGCCTGTAAGTTTTCTGCCTCTCCTCTTCAAGCTCACTGATTCTGTCTTTGGCTGTAGTCATTCTACTGTTGAGGGCACCCACTGAGTTTTTTATTTCATCTACTGAATCCTTTATTAGTGACATTTCTGTTTGTAGGTATCTATTTCTGCTATCATTTCTTCCTGCATTTTCTTGGCTGTCCTTTCCACTGTTTCTTTCATGTCCTCCTTTAATTTACTGGATGCCTGTTCCACCGTTTCTTTGAGCTCACTAAATATCTTCAGCATTTCATCTCTGAATTCTTTATCTGAGAGACTGTGGAAACCCCTGTTGTGGTTTCTGGACTCTTTCCTTCATCCTCTCCTTGTTGTGGGGATTTGTGCTGTGTCTTCATGTTGTTGTGGTAGTATGGAGGTGGGGCCTTCCAGTTCACTATCAGTATCTCCCTCTTGCTGCGAGAAAGGATTTGGATGAGCTCTGTCGATGATGGTCGCCTTTTTCCCCTTCTTAAATACAACCTTCCTCTTAGGTGCTCCTCTGCGACTTATGTGAGGTCCCTAGTGAAGCTTCGGAGGATGTGTATATTAGGCTTATACAGCTTCTTGTGTTCACCCGTATTTTGGTGAAATTGAAATAGGCTAGTGGACTATTGGCCTATTGTATTTGAGATAGCCAGGATGTTCTCTGCAGAGTTAGGTAATGGAGATTGAGATGTGAGTCCAGAGTGCTGGGAAAGGGGAAAACAACTGTGGAGCAACCACTGTCCCAGGGGTCATACCCCCTGCCTCGGAGGCCGTGCCCCCTGCTGGTCTCAGGAGTTCAGGTCTGGGTGGCAGGTTGAGGTGCAGGTGGGTGTGAGGGTCGGGGAGCCTCTGGGGGTCACACATCTGAGGACCAAGCCAGGGACGTGGGAGGGACTGCGCTGAGTGGCTGGATCCTGTCCAAGCCTTTGTCACCTACTTCGACAGCACACGGAAATCTGGTCTTGATAGCATTTCCTGTGGCTTCTCTTGGCAGAAAAACGGTTACCTGAGATCATGATGTTGGTCTGTGATTGAGCATATAAGGAAGAAAGCTCTAGCGTGGTGTATCCGCTGGTGAGACTTAGCCAGAGGAGCCACCCAAAGAGAATCTACAGGAGTGAAATGAATCATACAAGCCTTAAACACCACTGTCCGGTCCAATGGTCATGAAAAATTATCTGAACCAACAAGGCATTAGCCTTCTCAACTCGTTGGTCAGTACCCACCTGAGTCTCTGGGCTACAGAGCAAGGAACGCTCTGAGCAGCTCGGTGCCCAGGCAGCAGATGGGACTGAAACCCTTGCGGGGGAGCCGGGGTGATGTGGTGAAGCCAACGTGGCAGAACCTCAGGTGTACAGCCTGGTGGATCCCATGCTAGATCTGGATATCCAGGTGCTCCCTAGTCTTACTGCTGGCGGGCCAGATGTGGAGAATTTTGAGAGATTGTTTTCAAAGCTAAAGGTGGTGGAAGACAAGGCTGTGACACATCCTGGCGAACAAAGACAGGTGCACAAAGAGAAGGTGGCCACAGCGTTTTGAATGGCCATCGGGGGAGACAGATGAGACGAAGGTCTCTCACCTTGTTGTGCCCAAGTTTCAGATCCCCAATTGTGGAGAGACCCAGTTCCACACATGATCATGCGAAAGCAAAGGAACTTTATTACTAGCCCGAGCCAGCGCTAGTTCAAGCTAGGGTCCAAGGCTCATCCAACACAGTAGAGTCTTGACAAGGACTCAGACTCCAACTCACAAGTATTTTAAGTTTCTGTCCTTAACAAAAACCACTAGCTTGTTCAGGATGCAAGGGGTCCATGGTCAGGAGCAAAAGCAGATGCACTAGGGGTCCCAGGTGGGATGGGATCAGCTGACTTTCCCAGTTCCCTTTCTATTACAAGATACCTGTAGCACAATCTTTATCATGAAACATAATTCAGGAGTACTGAAATTGGCAAGGTAGGAGGAGAACAAGTAAGGGATTACATACAAACAAGCCAAGTATTATTGGGTCCCGGGTAGAGGGGTTCTTCTAGCTTGACCTGCGGTATAATTTCTGGGAGGCCACTCTATAGTTCTGGTTACAATAGGCTCGGTAGGTTCCTGAACAAATACACATGCCATCATGGGTCATAACTGGCACAAATCAGGTTAATTCTACCTATATCAGTATCAGAAACTACCTAGTGCCAAAACGAGGGCAGGTAAGGAGCTCACTCTACAGCTGTCACTACGAGCATACAGAAACAGAGAATAACCCACGCCCTTCCCATGGTTCCTTTAAGTCACTTTCATCAGTATTGAGTGGGGGTGGGTCATCTCCCATTGTCTGGACATGTCACTGGTCAATGTCATTCTGATTCCAAGGAGGGAGACAGCCTTTTTGATTCCGTCTCCTTCAGAGCAGTTGCTGTGGTCAGGATCACAGTACAAGGACCTCTCTCCACTGAGGTTTGTGGGTGGCAGTCTTATGATGTCTGATTCAGACCAGCTCTCCCAATGCATATAGATAAGGAGTTCACTCTAGCAATGTGCTCCAAGCCCCACATGGAGCTGGGCCTTGATACCTATAAATGCTAGTAATAACTGGAGAAGAGAGAGATCATACATTCTGGTCTACACTTCCTTTTCAAGGCTAAGTTGGAATAGTGGCAGTTGACTCAAAAGAATTTCAAAGGAAACAGAGTTCCTCCATTATGGGGTTCCCACTGACAACAGGGAAATTGGGATTTTCAAGGTGGGAGGGGTTTCCTTAATCTATCTACATCATATTCCCCTAGAGATTTCACCACCTTAAATCTCTAAAGGGAAAATGGTCAAAGTTCCATCTTCTGGAGCTGCTTCTTGCTGACACAGGGACGCTGACCCTGCCTGCACAAGGGGTGAAATCTCAGGCTACCTTAGTTTTTAATGAGCCCCAGGAAATGAATTTGAAACATCAGATCAGTTAGACTAAAAAATGCTACTTTGAAATGATCAGACCTTGGAGGCAGAAAAACAAATAACAAATGCTCAAATGCTCAAGGTACAAAAAGCAATTATCAATGGCATAGGAAGCTCAGTTCTAAGTTATTTCCTTCTTACTGCCCTGTTCATCCCTTTCACTAATATTTCACTGCATTAGTCCAGGTGTCAGTAATTTTCAACTTTCCTTTAGACACCTTGTTCCAATGCCCATTATTCCTCTTCTGCAGAGTGTTCTGGCTTAGAGGAAACATTCTCTAATAGGTTATTAACCCCATGATGGAACAAGAATTTAGAGCTGTTAAAAAATCTCTGTTCTCGGGGCCGGAGCGATAGCACAGCGGGTAGGGCGTTTGCCTTGCACGCGGCCGATCCGGCTTCGATCCCCGGCATCCCATATGGTCACCCAAGCACTGCCAGGAGCAATTCCTGAGTGCAGAGCCAGGAGTAACCCCTGAGCATCGCTGGGTGTGACCCAAAAAAGCAAAAAAAAAAATCTCTGTTCTATATATATCCATTAACTAAGAATGGATACCCAGACCAATTTAGATGTCCACTCTCAGTACTTTAGCCAATTGACAGGCTGGGGGAAAACAGTTGATCCTACCCTTTGGGCTGAGGTCCCCCTGGTAAAACTCTGGCTTCCACTTTTCTGACCAGACTGGTGGCAGCATGTTCAACATTAAGCTTCTTAAGACTAGACAGATTACTTATTGAATTACTCAATTATTCAGTCAACTTTGTAAAACTAAAATCTGATTCTTATAAAAAAAAAAGTTACAGAAACATGGTATTCTCTCCTTCTTCATTTCTTCTTCATTTTAACTTTGCCAGACAGTATAACAAACCTGGCTTGTTCTCTATTTGGGGTACCCCGTTACTTACTGAGAAGTCCTGGGGATTGGTCAAAGACAGAGCAGGAGACATGCCAATGACGGCATTTAATGTTTTACCTCATGTCAGGGCCACCCCAGACTTGGCATAAGATGTGAAGATCAGACCCATGATGAGGTAGAGCCTTCAGGTTGAACTGGATGTGGCCTCTGGCTTCTCGCCCTCCGAGGAGTGTCCTGGCAGTTAGGAGCCCATCCCATCCCTTCTTCAGGTTTACAATGCTCACAATTAAAGATCTTATAACATATATCTAGTTGGCAACTGTTCATTTTACATTAGAAACTTTATCTTTAGAATTCCAATTTCTAGAAAAACAGATATAAAAAATTAAAACACCCACAGAAAACATAATAGTTATTTCTCATTTGGGCATCACCCACAGTTGCTAGGGCAGTCAGGGCTTTGTCCCTCGTTCACGAGCTCCCCATTTCAGAAATTACTGAAGCTGAACGACTGCCTGTAGCTGTTTGGATTTCAAAAGTGACTATTTTTCCCCCTTCAGTAGAAGAAAGTTGGTCTGGAGCCTCAGCAAGAAAGCCAATATCTTTAACTTTTATCAGCGCATAATTCTGTGGTTTTGGTAGCTCCTGAAATTTGGGTTACCAACAATCTCAGATATTAAATAAAACACTGTTAGGGTATGAATTTTGGAACCAATTCTAAAACTTTAGAAACTCACATTTTAACCCATTACTCTTTAAACTTGTTTTCATGCACTGCATTAATTTTAACTCACATTCTAATAATCCAATGCAAATACATCAACATACCAGCATAAGAAAACCCTTAAACTATCAACTTTATGAGACACAGGAAAATCTTCTTTGGCTTAATTTTAAAAGTTCTTACTTATCTCAAATCATAGGATTTTTACACCAGATACTTTAACAATTTCACAATTCAAACATGCTTTCAGACACAGAAAGAGGTGGTTGGTACTCACCAAACTTAAATAGCAGCATTAGTTGGACTATCAATTAGTTGGACTGTCAATTGTTTACAAAAGCATGAGAAAATTTTGTTTTGATGTAGCCTAATTATATCTTTGCACTGTTTCAAAACACTCTTGTTTTTACCCAGGCAGGGGTCTCTCAATCAGTTCCTTCCAGCCTAGGATGTAAGGGGTCTGGTAGGGCGTCCTTTCAGCCCTGGAAAGAAGACTTTACCTTTTTGTTTGTTTGTTTTTTGGGGGTCACACCGGGCGATGCACAGGGGTTACTCCTGGTTCTACACTCAGGAATTACTCCTGGCGGTGCTCAGTGGACCATATGGGATGCTGGGATTCGAACCCGGGTCAGCCGCGTGCAAGGCAAACGCCCTACCTGCTGTGCTATTTCTCCAGCCCCAGAAAACTTTACCTTTAACTTTTCAGAATGGTGCCCAGATCAAACCTTCTGCTAGCCAACTAATATTGAAGGCTGGCCATTCTGTAGAACAAAGAGCTTTCAGTTTACCTCTCTTCACCTCTGCAGAGAGGTTGCTGCCCCTGGACCTGAAATCACTGAGATGGTCAGTTACAAGGGAAAGTGGGGTCGACTGATTCTCACCCATGACTAGATGGTGAACATCTAGTCACCTAGGGAGGCAGAGACAAAAAAACTCACAGGAAACAAAACTAACAACAAAACAAGAATAGACACTCAGACAACAGACACACAATGGCCATAAAAGACTAAACAATTGGTGCTTCAGACTCTGATTCAGATTCAGGCACTCCCCTAGGCAATGGCATCTGGTGTTTCATTTTTGAAATACCAAGTCTGAACTCATGCTAAGGGGAGAAACTAGTGTGAGTCTTACTTTTAGCTCAAAATAAATGACACAATAGACCCTGCTCTAGTTTTTTTTTAAACCCTCAAACTTAAATAATAAATAAAAGTAGAGGGTGGAAGAAATGGGTATGGATTAGTTAAAGAGAACGACCTTTTGAACATACGTGAATTACGTAGATCTATAATTAATAATTCTGTTTTTATACTTAAATTTTGCTGAGACAATAGATTCTAAGAGTTATCTTAGAATAAGAAAGAAGACATAGCTTTTAAAAAGTGATGATGTGCTAATGAACTTGTTTAGATTTAAAATTTTAAGTTGTCTACACATATTAAACCCTCTTGTTATATGCCCTAAAGTATAACAATTTTCTTTTGTCAACTGTACCTCAAAAAAATTGGGAAAAAATAAATGGAGATGTAAAGAACCTATAATAGACAAAACAGTTTTAAAAGAAAACAAAATAGACAATTGCAACAACCTCATACAAAGCTACAGTAATCAATACAGTATAATGCTGACCCTAAGATAAATATATTAATGGAATGTAATAGAGTTCAAGAAATTGCTTCACATATTTATGGAGAAATTATTTCAACAAAGGTATAAGAGCAATTCATTTGACAGAGAATAATCTTTCAGAATGATATTTTAACAATTGGATATCCATATGCTAAAGAATATAAGCATCACTACAAAACAAACTCAAAGCAGACCATAGACCTAAATTTAAATCATAAAACTATAAACTTTCTAGAAGCACATATAGGATTAAATACTTATGACTTTGAGTTAATCAATAATTTCTTAGGATTACAATGCATTACAAAATCCAGTCTATAAAAAAGATAAATTGCACTTGATCAAATTATATTTTTCAACATATATTCTTACTCTTCAAAACAGAGTACACTATTAATAGAATCAAAAGACAAGCTGTGGAGACTTGTAGAAAATCTTTGCAGATTGTGTATCTGATAAAACTCTTGACTCAGAATATTTAAAGAACTCTCAAAACTCAGATATATGTAAACAATGTACTGTTTTCAATGGACAAAAGATTTGAAGACACCAGAAAAGAATACATAAAAGTGCTCAACATCAGTGGCCTTTAGATAAATGGTTAAATTATAGCAAAATACTTCTACATACCTATTAGAATGACCCGAGTTAGAAGTATTGACTTTCTGAAGTATTTGTGAGGATGTGAAGCAAATAAAACATTCATGCACTGCGGGTGGAAATGTAATATGGAACAAACATTTGGAAAACAATTTAGGATTTTAAGACAAACCTAAAGTGACTATATAAGAACTAGTCATGCTTTCCCTAATTATTTCCCATGAGAAATTAAAGCATGGGCCCATATAAAGGTTTGCAAACCAATGTTCATAGCAATTTTTTTTTGTATATCCAGAAACTGGAACCAACCCAAATGTCTGTAAACAAGCAAATGTTGTGATGCATTCATATACACTGCTCAGCAATGAGAAGTGAAGTAGTGATACATTGATTAATTTCAAAATGATAATAATGCTGAGTTAAAGATGACAGTACAAAAAGCACATACTCCGTGATTCCATGTATATTCATTTTAGAAAATGCAAATTAAGCTACAATTACATAAAGCACATCAGTAGTTTCCTGAAAAGGCTGACAACAGGGATAGGAATAAATTCTAACACTTCAGAGAAAATTTTGGAATGTTGGCTATAATAATTCTTTTCAGTGTGATGAATATTTAATAAAAGTATACATGTATATATTCTGTATATGTTTAAAGTGTGCAAAAATTTTATTCAAGGTACTCTGCGAGACGTGAAAGTGAAAAGGATGAGCAAAGCTTTAAAGAAACAACATACATTTGCTTTTACTTGTTCAGGTTTGGTGATTTCCATTGGTGGAGGGAGGTACTTTATAAGAAGGTATTATTTAGAAAAAGAAAGAAACTGTAAAAGTTTGAAAGAAACCATGAAAGAATTTTCTGAGAGTGGGGGGGAAAAGTAAGTGGTTCAAAGGTGGAGAAGGACTAACAGTTGGAGGAATAAGCAGAGGTGGGATCATTCACTAAAATATAAGTTTCTCAGGTTCATCTGGAGGCCAGAGATGACATAAATCAGGAGTGGACAGAATCCATTGTCTGTTCCAAGAGATGGGAGAATGTCAGCAAGGGAACCAGTCTCCACCCTCACAGCTGAAAACATCCATGGCTAATAGTGATACTCATCCATTCCAAGAGCTGAGATATCCTGTGTGCCTTCTTAATCCAGCTTGCTCTCAAATTCCAGAAGTTTAGGAAAGCTCCAGGAGAAACAGACTTGATAGATTTTCTGAGTGGCTTAGGACAGAATCTCCCAATAATTTGTATTGCAATGGTCTCTAGGAAAACCAATCTGAAGAGTACTAACTGAATAGGAACATTTACCCGTGGGGTCCTCAAAGCCAATCCATGTGGGTGTATTATGTTAGTTTTAAACCCAGTGTAAAGCAGAATTGTAAATGTATAAAATAAAGATGTAAATTGGAGTTATAATATTTTCTTTCCACAGGCCAGACCACCTTGCACACTGGGTAATCACACCTTCCTTTGGAGACCCCAGAGTTACAGAAAGCATTCTAGTCATGTCTAGTGAAGAGAATAATCAGATCCAGTAGACTGTGATTGTGGTGATATTAAGAAAAAGTAGAAATACCTGTGATAGCAAAATATTGGAAAACTTCACCTATTCAGAGATGAATAACTAGTCAAATTTACATTCATTCAACAGACTATTAAACAACCATTTAAAATTATGTTTTCGGAGGATATTTCCTGGTATAAAAAACTGTTAAAACTGTGATATTACAATGAAAAAAATCAATGCACAGTATTCATAAGGATTCCAGTTTTGTAAAAAGCAAAGTTTTACATATGCCATGAAAAAAGTTGGATAGAAATGCATTAAGGCATAACTAAATTGTGGGTGATTTTACATTTCTACTTTATTCTTTATGCACTCTACAAATGCTCACAATAAACAGTCCCGTTTTGCAATCATAAAATACGATAATTTTGTAGCAAAGCATTATAAATAAATTCACAGGTCTGTCAAAAGTGGTGATAATGGAGGAAAACACTGGGTGACCTCAAGCGTGGAGAGACACATTTAACAAAAAGAATCAGAACTCAGGACATGGGAGGGAACTTAAACATGCCTGAATTCAATTCCCAGAACCTTAAGACCCTCTAAGCATCTGCAGGAGCCAACCCTAAGCAATGCAATGAGAAGAAAGTAGCTTCTTAGCATCAGTGAGTATGCCCACGCCCCCCCAAAAATTTTTTTTTTAACTCAGAACTCTGGTAATATATGAAGGGGTCCAAGTTATCAGGAATGGTATCGAATCTACCAGAACTCAGAACATTCCATTTTGTCCTTTCAGCATGTAACAGACTCAGGAGGAGGTTTGGCCTGGAGGATATAAAGACACGTTAGATGTAGGCTCTTCAGCCCCACCTCCACAGAGTTTCCTGGTCAGTTTGCACAAACAAAAAGCAAAATACTCTGTCTTCCTTTCAGCTAAATGGTTTTTCTTTAATTATGTCTAATTTTATTTTATATTTCTGTATAATAGGTGATCACCACAGCCCAGGAAAGTACAACTAGGTATTCTGAGAAGAACAAATGAAACAGAAATATCAGACAAACTGAAAATGTAAGGGCTTCAGTCTGGAGAACAGGAGGAAGTACTTGGATCCCCAGAACCAAGAACCTTGAGGATTCAAGGGGATAGACTTAGTCTCCAAATTTCAAAACTCTGTGACCAGTAGAAACCCCCCGTGAAACGTGATCCAGGTTTAGTTCCAGACATAAAAGGAAGCAATTTCTCTCACAGTGAGTAATAAACGGATTGGAACTTATTGGAATTCATCACCCCCAAGAGGTGGTGCTGGCAGGAAATTTAAATGCCTTCCAACAAGGTTCAGGCAAATTTATGAATGACAGAATTGTAAATGACCTCTCTTGCTCAGTTCCTACTGATTTTTCTCTCTTATACAGACATTGTCCTTTGAGACTGAGCCAGGGTTTGCCCCAAGAGGTATGGCCCAGACTTCTCTTAATGGCCAGGAAAGGTAAGCACCCACACTGTGTTCCCATAACATCACGTGTCTTACTAGATTCTGATCACTGTGCATTGTAATTTCTTGTCAATGGGTCTGCAGCTCTGCTACAGTAAGATCTGAACAAGGATTAGACTAAATAGGTGCTCAGCAAATGCAGGTTAAAAGAGTTTGAACCCAAACCTGTCGTTGTTATCAGAAGCAACCTGGAAAGCAAGTTAAATATTGCACTTAAGCAGGGTTAATTTTGAGAATTTTTGGTACTGGCAGGAGGGATTAATCCTCCATGGAACTCTCTCTGTACTCTTCCATACTGTTGCCAGGTATTCAAGAGCAGAAAATCTGGTAAAAATGCAGAAGTGCTGCAGCTGAGAACACCCAGGTAGGGGAAGAGCCCATAGTCTTGAATGCTCCTAGGACACCAAGATCTGAAGAATTTTCTCTGCTTCCTCTCATTACTTCCCAAAATTGCTCACCAGAGAGCATTGTTGTCCACCCTTGTGGGCTTCTGAGCACTGATTTGCAAGTCAGAATTTGATGATAAAATACATGCAGCTCCAATATGTCAAGGACACAGTCTCCTGTATCTCTTCAAAAACCTCGTCTAATAACAGTAGTTTTACCCCGGGAGTATGCCAAGATTTTTAGGTTGAGGATCGAGGAATTCTAATTTATTTTTTCATTAATAGTCAGGGTCCATGCTAAATCTCTTAACAGAATTTCTATAAATCCAGTGTAGTACTAATTCTTAAGGCAAATAAACAAACAGAGCAATTCAGCAACGCAGTTTGCCCCAATGGAGTTTTTGCAAAGCTCCTGCATTTGACTTAGGAGAAAAGAAAGGGAAACATTTTACATTCTGGTAAGTTGAAGTGGTCAACTTGCACCCAGTTTTTTTTTTTAATTTCTGAGATTTATCAAAAGTAGAATGTCACTCTACAGAGTTGTTAGAGTTATAAAAGAACTTAACAATTTCTACTAAAATAATTGTTTTACAAGCGGAAAACATGGTTACAGAAAGAGTGTTGTCTTGGGGCTGGAGCAGTAATTCAGTGGGTAAGGTGCTTGTCTAGCAGCAGCCAACCAGGGTACAATCCCAGGCACCCCAGGTCCCCTGAGCCCCACCTGAAGTGATCCCTGAGCAGAGCCGCAGTCTGTCCTGAGCTGACATGGCCCAAAATTCAAACAACAAAACAGAAAGAGTAAGGCATCAATGGCAACATAACACTTGAGAGTAGCTATGAAGATTTCTAAAACAATAACCTACTCAGGGTCTTAGAAACACATTGCTGGCTAGCATGGTGGCACGTACCTACTGTTCCAGCTATACAGGGGACTACTATCACCCTTGGAGGCCACATAATCCCTTGAATCCAGGAGTTCGAGGTTGTAGTGTGCTATGATGATTGGTTGTTTGCACTACGTTCGGCTTCGCTACGGCAACTGCCCCAGGAACAAGGATCACCAGGTTGCCTAAGGAGGAGAGAACTCTTCCAGGTTGTGAATGGAGCAGGTCACATACACAAGAGATTGGCCACAAAGAAAAATGCATCATTGCTGAGCCTGTGCTTTTACCATTCAGGTGGAAATAGTTTGCCAAGGTTGTCATCCAGCATAAATTCTCCTGGCCTTTTTTTTTACATTGAAAAAAATTTATTTTAAAAAGTTCTAGCATCAAGAACAATAACAAAACAAGAGGAGAGATGGACAAACAAAACAAGGAGGAGGTTGTGTCTGAATTGGCATTGTCTCCATTCTTTAATTAAGTTCTTTATACTGAGCAAACATGACTCTTCGAACAGCATCTCGGTAAGTCTCGTTGGACTGTCTCTTGCTGGTTCTTCCTAGTGTCACCACATTGGGGCCCCTCATCCGGCCTTCGGTCTCCTCTGTTGAAGCCAATCCAGGGTTTCCATATCCAAGACCTGCCCCTTTCGTCCAGCCAGTGATCTTTAGAAATATACTATTACATAGTTTCCATAAGTCTGTTATATGCGTCACATATTTACTCTTACTTTGAATCCACAAAATACAGTTATGAGAATTGCACAAAATCTATAAAGGTTAAAACTGAATTTTGCCAGAAATTCCAGGAGGCCAGAGTCTGAACTTCATCAGAACTTGGTAAATTTCTGAACTTTACAGGCCTGGCAGCATCCATATTTTGTTGGGTCATCCAAGACAAGGAAGTGGCATGGAAAAACAAAATGAAGGTGGAGTCCATAATTATCAGTCATGGGAACTAGTGTTTCTGGATCCCCAGTCAGCTACATGGAAAAGCGAGGATCACAATCAGCCTCCATGCACAGTCTCTGAAGAAGAATTTCTCAACATTTTTTAAGACAATAGGCTGACATTATAGGCAACTATAGGAAGCAGGCACTAATATAAGATTCACCATAGCTAGTCAAACTGTGAGATATCTAAAGACGGGCTTCAGGTGAAAGCTTTCCCACATGCTAAAACTCCTGCTAACTAATACTCTTGTCGGTCCCTGTTAGAACTAGAATGCCCTTTGCCTTTCTGGAATTGGAGTTCAGGGCAGGAGAGAGTGTAGAGAAGAAAAATACCATAATAGGGTAGGGATCTAGATCTGAAAATATCTCTTTTCTCCATTGAATCTCTTCCCTCTTTACAATTCTAAAAGGAAGGATGCAAACAATGTACTCTTGAGGAATTCTGACACAGCGGTCAGGGGCCTGGGAGTTCTATGTAGATTGTTGTGAAAAGACCCTGACCATATAAATCCTATAGGGCTTATCAGCTGTTATGTGTATACCCAGATCCCCCATTTTCCAGTAGCTTGGCAGCCACACCCACAAACTGCCCCCAGGCGCCATGTAATCCCACCAAGAGCCAAGATCCAGAGACTATAAAACAAAGCTCCCAAAGCGCATGGCTGCATTTGCAGCCGCATGACCTCTTATAGCCTATTTCCCCCTTTCAGAGAACCTGGCAAGGTACCAAGAGCATCCTGCCTGCACGGCAGAGCATGGCAAGCTCTCCGTGACATATTCGATGTGCCAAACACAGTAACAATGATGGGTTTCATTCCCCTTGCCCTGAAAGAGCCTCCAATGAGGTACCGCTGGGAAGAACGAGTTAAGAGAGGCTGCTAAAATCGCAGGGCTAGGATGAATGGAGATGTTACTGATGCCCACTCGAACAAATCGATGATCAATGGGATGACAGTGATATGGTGATGTGTACATTTGTCTTGTAGTTCATATTGATGCTCTAAGTTTCAACTCACGGTTGAGTGTTCACTGGCCTCTTTCCCTCAGAGTGCAGTTTGTTAAGGAAAAATAAAAGTAACTAGATTGGTCAATGGTACTGCCAAAGCCTCTACCCGCCTAACATCCTAGACCTGAGTAATTGTCCTTCCTTGGGATTTAGCCAAGTGACACATAGAGAAATCATGATGCTTTTATAGGAGACATAAAATATGATTTTGTTAAATATACATTTTCTTTTTTTTTTCTTTTGGCATTGCTGAGCATTAATCCCAGAACCTATAGATCCAAGGTAAATGCTCTACCACTGAGCTACATCTCTGGTGCTCAATTATTTACTCAAAAAACAATTTGTACAGATTATAGTTCCACACATTTTCATTATGCTTAGTTGCTTGTCGATGTTGGTGGTATCATTCTGATTTCATTCCAGGAGGGAAAATACTCATCTTTAAAGAATCTGAGATTGTTTTGTCCTTGCCAGTTTACAGGAGCTGTAGGACCTTGAGAATAAGAGAAAAGAGTTCCAGGAAGACTGTGATAGCTATTATGTGCCCTATTATCGCAGGCAGATACTGAAAGTTTGTCTTTTTCAGAAAATGGAGGAAATGAAAGAGAAAAATATTCATTTGGGTTGAACTATTGTCGCGTGGGATATTGCTGCACTTTCCAGACTATACAACCGTTTCTACTTTTACTGATTACTCTAAAGATTGAAGAAAAAATAGAAAAATAAATAACATCCCACAAAGCCTGTGGTCTGACTCTGGAATGAGGAGCAAGGAGAGGCTGACTAGACTGTGATGATGTAATTATGGAATTGGTGATTTTCAAGCTTTTGTTTGATTATTGAACTATGAAAGTGTGAAGCCCTGTGAAGAGGGTCCTGTACTGCTAGGACACACCAAGGCGTGGTTGGAGTTACAGAGAGTAGCAGAGTGACAGGAACAAAGAAAGGGATGGAATAAAACCAGCACATACACTGTGATCCACTGCAGAGCTGCTGAGGAGTTTCCATATTCCCCCACCTTTGCATTCCCTATAGACCATGATCCTATTAATTCCATCTCACCAAACCACCTTCACAGTGCACATGCACCCACACATGCACGCTCCACAACCTCCCATAGAAACACTCTTTTTCTCCCAGTGCCCTTCTTGCTCTAAGATGCAGCTATAATATCTATGCTACTAATACTCTGTATTCGTATATTAGTAGATTCCTCTGTCCCTTTCAGAGAGCCTGGCAAGCTACCGAGAGTATCCCGCCTGCAGAGCAGAGCCTGGCAAGCTACATGTGGAGTATTTGATATGCCAAAAACAGTAACAACAAGTCTCACAATGGAGAAGTTACCGGAGCCCACTCGAGTAAATCGATGAATAACTGGATGGCAGTGCTACGACAGTGCTACTAGTACCTCTGGGTATTCACTATGCCCTAAATACCCACTTTCTCCTATTACCCTTCATACCTACCAGCTACACTGTAGGTTTTTAGAGACCTGTAATGCAGGGCTAAGGGAGATAAAGAAGAAATTCCCTGGACATCCAAGCCAGAAAACATTATTCTCTCCTTACACCAATTATGGATCTGTGTTTTCCTGATTACAAGTTGGACAAATCTGATTCTCAATCTGAGTATTGTGCTGAGGATATATCTTTACTGCCCACACCTGAGACTTTCATATTACTGACCTTAAGTGATGAGGGAAAATAAGAAAAGGTTACAGAGTCAGAATTGTTACTTTCTCACTTCTCTGATTCAGAGCCGTGGGGGTTAGAAAACAACTTTTGCAAATAGTGAACTCTTGGAACAATGTGTAGAAGATAAAAGTCAATAAAACATTACATTCTCTTTTATTGGTAATAGTAATGAGTATGGTGACAATGACATATTAATAGAATTGTACTTTTTTTTGTAAATTGTGGCCTACTACTATTTTAGAGAAAACTATTTTCCCAGCAGACTTGGTTTGCTTCTCTTTACTGCAAGGACTTCTAACAATGATATTTCTACCTTATCTGCATTCACCAACTTGTTATGATATGATATATCAAGTGCCATTTTTCCTCTCAGATTCTAATCTCAGTAAAGCTATTTTTCCTGAGGAAGAAACATTAACTATTTACTGGGATTCTGTGATTTTAAGGAAATATAAGAGAAGGCTCAGGAGACAAAACAGATGTCAAAAGATGTCAGGACTTACCCTGGCTAATTTTAGAGTATAATGAATGGCTCTAATTCAATTTTAAATTATTGCCTATAAGTACTACCCATTATCCACATATAGTCCCAAATTTAAAGTCTCACAAAAAACTTAATTATGTTAGTGACAATTTGGGATGAATTTTAGGAACAAAAGATGTCTTCAGCTTCAAACAAAGATGTGTGGGAACTAATAATGGTCAAAGGGGAAAAGCCACAAAGCAGAACAGAGTAAAGAAAATGTTAAATCAAAAGTTAGACAGGAGAAACCCCAACTTTCAGGTTTCAGTTTGTTCAGTGAAATTTACCCTCAGTGAAAATGCTGTTATAAACAAAACTTATTGAAAATACTGGTATAAACAAGTTTTAAATTAAAAAAATACTCTAGGGTCTAGAGAAATAGTACAAAACTTAAGGCACTTGTCTTGCATGCAGATGACCCAAGTTCTATTTGTGATACAACATATGGCTCCCTGAACACTGCCAGGAATGATCACTGAGCACAGAGATAATAGCAGTCCCTGAGCAGATACCGCAGGGTGTCACCCAATCTTACCCCCCACCTCATCCCACAAAGAAGAGTACTTTAAAATTCTCAAGCAAAGTGAAGCAAATGAACATAACCAGTAGCATGACCACACACAGAAAAATTATACCCAAACATTTTAAAGCACACTAATTGCTATCTTATGTTGAGTAAACTCAAGAGTAAAGTAACTGCCAAAATGTTGTAAATTATGTGCCTGACTTATATTGTTTTCTCACTATTCTAATTATCAATATTATGTTGTTTTGTGTGTATTGTGGGATAAAGTAAGCATATATGTTAATATATTGAAAACTGGGATTTTTCAGTATAGAATGGGTTTAGTAGCATAAGATCAATAGGGTTAAATGAAAACCCCTTAATTCTGAACTGGATTGAGAAGTAATGATAAAGATAAATTTAAAGAGAAGTTTAACTTGTTAAAAATATATGTATGTACTGGCATTATTTGGTGAAAAGTATAGAAATAATAGCTCACCAGTAGCAATGAGCACCACTATTGTCTGAATTATGGTTTATTTTCTTCCAAAAGGAAAATTATAAACTCTAATTCCTTGATAGGAAACAATCAAGATGAATCTCAAATACATTTTCATACTGAAGAGCAAGAGTAAAATTTAGTGCTATAAGGCTTTTGTTAGAAAGATTCAAAATCCAAAATAAAAAGTCTAACTACACAAAGGTGAAACAATTTGAACACTGATAAGTATACATTTAATGGTTTGATATGTTACTAAATAAAACACACTTAAAAGGTAACAACAAAAGTGTATAGGAGTCATTGATGGAAAATTAAGGAACCAATTCACAATTCTGAAATCTGGAAAGTATCAAGTATTATCTTTACTTTTTATCAAGACTTTCTTCTCAAAGTAATCAAATTCATAATGAGGAAAAGTATTTTTTATAAAAGTATTCCAGAAACCGGGGCCAGAGCGATAGCACAGCGGGTAGGGCGTTTGCCTTGCACGCGGCCGACCCGGGTTCGATCCCCGGCATCCCATATGGTCCCCCAAGCACTGCCAGGAGCAATTCCTGAGTGCAGAGCCAGGAGTAACCCCTGAGCATCGCTGGGTGTGACCCAAAAAGCAAAAAATAAATAAATAAATAAATAAATAAATAAAATAAAAGTATTCCAGAAACCAAGTGAAGAGGAAATGGTGAAATTTAGAAATCAGTCATTGGTGGATCTAAATCAGAGGTTTCCAAACTTACTTGACCTACCACCTCCTTTTCAGAAAGGAAAAAAAACACTCAGCACCCCACTCAAAATCTACTTCCTTTAAGCAAATAAACAGGAAGAAGTCTTCAATTGCACCCAAGATTACTACAGTAGAACTGGATCTGGATCGTTACAACACCCAGGGCTACTGTATTGCCCACTTTGGAAAAGCTGAGCTAGAGCATGATCATCAGTGATCTTGACATCAAAAAAGAGACTTGTGGACATCATGGACCACCCGATGGATTGAGTATACAACAATTAATGAACTGGTCTTGCCCCTCCCCCGCCCATATGTAACATGAATCTAATAAAGTGCCTCGATCTAATTAGCAACTTAAAGAAATAGAAGAACTCATTAAATGACACCATGGGATCCAATTAGTAAAACTCAGACAGTGGAAAACCCTTTAGGACAAACAATTTAGTTCCTTCAGCAACCAAATTTTAAAGAAAAGGAGAGAAAGAGAAATGAAAGAAGCAGCTTTAGGCCGAGAGACTTCTGATAGCTTTCAACAATTGCAGTGTGTAGACCTTCTTTGCAGCTCAATTGAATTAAACTGAAAAAAATTAAAAGGACACAATCAAATAAATTTCAACACTATATTCAGTGATATAGATTTTTTGCAATAGAAACACTATTGTGGATATATATTTATTATTGATCTATATATAGACATATTCATATATTTTGTCTATTCATTTCTATATATTTATCTCTATATATCATATATACATATATACTCAGTTCTGAGTAAATTGACATGGTGGGTAGTATTTGTCACAGAATAGTGGCATGGGTGGCACAGGTGTAGAGAGCAAGGTTACTATGTAAGAAAATATCAACAAGGAGTGGCTATAAGCTAACAATTATTGGCGCTGGCTGATGATACCTCGGGGCTCATTATGGTATTCCCTCACTTCTGCATGTTTGCAATTTTCCCATAATAAAAATATTTATCAGAAGAAAGGACAAGGAAAGAAAAGATGTTGGGTTCCACTTACCTTAACAAAAACACTTAAATTACTAAAATCAGTCATCAGGGGCAGCATTCAATAAAGTAGTTGAACCTGAGACTTCCAGGCAACTAAAGTGAGGGCCTCCAGTTCTGGCATCCTTGGACATGAGCTGCACTGACTGGATCTTTTATCCCTAAGTACATTTAAGTTTCTTTTTGTGTATTTCCATTGCAGAAAATAGTCCTGTTAGCCTCCAGAACTGATTAATTATATGAAACCATTGATAACAGGAAAAAAATTGAACTCTGTATCATGTAAAGACTTGACCACTGAGTGGTAAACATCATTTGTTTAAATGAAAAATTTATAGTCTATAATCATCAGAACTCCAGGAACCAACTCTGGTCAAACACATGTTTGTTTAGTTTGTGTTCTATATTTTTTTTCAACATCTTTGGTCTAAGTGTGTACCATGGTTCTCCACAAACATAAACCCAGATCCATCACACACTGATATTACCATCCTGAGCAGCCTGGGAATCCCTAATCCAGCTTTAAGTTATAAAGGAATGGAATTCTGACTCAAATTTTCAGCAGTTTTCTTTATCCGCAGCATTAAAATACTGCTGGTTTGCAGTTCAATTTAACTCAGTAGCCATCCTTTAATTTATCTGCGTCTACCTTTAAATCTTTTCTCTAAAAAATTTGTAATGTAGTGAATTGATTGACAAAATATCTTCCTGTAACTCAAACATAAATTTTTGGATTCTTTAAAAGCGTATGGATCTGATTTCATCTGGTGAAAAAAAAATAAGTCAAAGTAGTCTATCTCATTTAGATGAAGTAATTGCAGTAAGATCAAAAACTGTTTGTCCTCAATTAACTTTAAGATGAACTTGAAATTTGCTCATGGGTAACACAATAGGATCATTCTTTTCAAGGAAGTCCTTTCTCTTAGGGAGAAAGGACTGGAATTCTTTGATTGAATGGCTTTCATACTGCCTTAGAAAACTATAGTATGGAACAGTAAAGGAATCTGGGGTTATCTGAATGAGATTCACCAAGAATGAAGTTACAAGAGTTTGAAGATTCACTGCCAGTCCCTTGCCTTGGGCAAGTCATTCTACCTCTTTGAACTTTAGTTCCTCAACTTTCTCTGTGAAGTGGTAATAATTTTATCTACTTTATAGTACTGTTAGCAGATGATATAAGATCATTGATGTGCAATAGTGTCTGGCAAATCAGAACTATTCAATTATTCTTTCCTCTAAGTTATTTGAAGATGGATAGAGACCATGGCCAAACAGTTTCCAAAATTCATAGCATTAGGAAAAACTGGGTACCCATTATCCAACAAGAGAGACTGAATTGTCTAAAAAGATATTGCCTTGCTAATTTAAAGATCATTGCCATTTAAAAGAAGACATTAATTGGGTGTGGACTTAATGTAATCCCATACCAAAATTCATATGTTGAAGCTCTGTCTTGATACAGTGATTTTAGGGAGTATCTGTCTGAGTGGTTAGTAGGTCATGAGGATGAAGGCCTCATGATGAGATTAGTGTCCACATAGGAGATGAAGGTGAAATAATCTCTCTCCATGTTGTAAGGATACAGCAAGATAAACCCATCTATAAACCAATTAGTGTGTTAAATCAACTGGCATCTTGACCTTAGTCTCCAGTCTGTAAGCAAAGTGTAAGACACACATCCTATGTTGTCTTTTATAACAACCTAACAACCTAGTCGACTAATCACATCTCTTGCAAGTTTCTGGGTTTTTTGCAAATTCTTACCCTTAGATGATTTATAGAAACCTATAGTCTGTGTCCCAAATGCATATATGTTACCTAGACTGTTTGTCTTAACCATGTATTGGAACTGATATGCTCATATATATATATATATATAGAGAGAGAGAGAGAGAGAGATTCAGATATAGATATGGATATATAGATATATACTTATATGAAGGATTTTGGCAAGTAGCCAAGTAAAATAGCTAAACAGCAACATTTATAATACTCATCAGGATGTTGGATTTTCATAAGTTTGATTTCAATTAAAGACTATGTTTATATCTTTACACAGGTTGGTATACAAAATGTTCAAGGGACTGAGCATTTTCTTCATAGCTTATGCTCATGAAAGTTCTCTATATATTGACAGTGTAAAAGTACACCTGGGTCAACTCAAATTGTAACTCAGAGCAGAATCCAAGTTAATCTTCTGAGAAACTTAGTCAATAATGCTCTGTTTCCCAGAACTCAGCGGTAGTAAAAGGATTTGATGAAAGAATTTTACCTTGTTATTTCCTGGCCAAACCATACTTGAAATTTTGTGTCAAAAATCTATTTCTCATAATTATGAAAGGATTTCCAAAATCTGTACCATGTTCCAAGGAAAAGTTTTCTTGACACCAATATAGATGAGATTTTCTTAAACTTCAGAGAGAGACAAAACCTGTTTCACAAGCTCCCAAAGCACTGAGATTATTTTGTGTCATCTCAGAGGAAAGAGACAAAATAAGTAGGTTGAGCACACACATGGGAATAAACCTGAATCACAAAAGAAACGAATGCATTAACCTTTTCACTGCTTAAATCTGACCAAGAGTATAGCATGGGTTATCTAGAGGGGTGCTGAGTTGGCAAACAGGAAAGGTGGGAAAGATATACACCAAATCTTTCCAATCCTAACTCTGAAAATTTGATCAAATTCTTTATCATCCCAAGTTTCCTTTCATGAAATACAGATCAAAATAGTAGTTATTTTTCTGTGTTGTAAGAACTAAGTAAAGTTGAGCTCAGCATGTCAACAACATTCCTGGTGAGAGGAAAGAGAGCAGAAAGAGGAGAGGGGCCAGGCCTCTGAGAGATTATATTACAAACTATAATTTGTGTGTGTGGTTGCATTGGTCATCCTTCAGACCTTATGTGCATAAAGGCAGATGGCATGGAACTCATATGCCAATAGAAGGGCTGTGCCATCGGATTGGTCATCCCACAATCTCTGTGCATGCTCATTTACGGCCAGATTGGTTATTCCAAAGAAAGAATCTTCTTTTTTTTTTGTTTGTGCTTTTTGGGTTACACCCAGCGATGCTCAGGGGTTTATTCCTGGCTCTGCACTCAGGAATCACTCCTGGAGGTGCTGGGGGACCATATGGGATGCTGGGGATTGAACCCAGGTCGGCTACATGCAAGGCAAACGCCCTACCCATTGTATTATCACTCTGGCCCCGCAATGAAAGAATCATAAAGTCTAAAACCAATCAGCAGAATCAAGTATGGGACAGGGATATCTAAAATAAAAGCCCAGGACACTGTGTAGAAGAGGCTTCCTGTTCCTCCCTTCTGCTTCTGCCTCTAGGCCTGCCTGTGTTTCTGTTTACCTGCCTTGCCTGAACCAACTCAAGTTGTTAAATAACAGTCATAAAACAGAAAACCTGTGCTGGTCAGCATGCTAATCATACATGCCACTCACAAGAACACAGAGAAAATTGCTATCTGCTTTTTACACGAAGAAAACCAAAACAGATTTTCCTCACCAGCTTGATAACTCTGGGCCCTTTGTAAATACACCCAGGAACAGATTAGGTGTTGTGTCCTGTTACATTCTAAATGGTTTTAATAAGAGAAGGAGAATTTACAGATTCTTTCAGTAGAAAATAATCCCTGAGGGAAAATATTGGCACTTGCTTGGGTGTCAGGAAAACTCTTGCTGTATATTTTTAGTTAAGAGTTCACTCTGGACAAATCATCAGCGGAGTTCCCAGTGTCCCACTTTCAGATTTCTCATCGAGCACTCAGACCCCTGCACATGAAAACAGCAGGGAAAAGGCTTTCTTGGCTGGGTTGGGAAAAGGGGAAGGAATTGGCTTACAGCAGTTATCACACTTGACCAAGAAGGTAATTGCTCCCTGACCTTTGCCTAAGAGGGCAGAAGAGAGATTGCAGGATGCATGTCAGTTGGGCCTTATAAACCCAGGAAGGGGCAGAAGGAGCCATTCCATAATTTAGCAAAGAGAAGGGCAAAATAGGTTTCTGGCTACACTGCCCAGCCGACCTCATTTAATTCAGTCTCAGCTTTCTCCCCTGTCCAAGAATGGTAAATCCACAGCTTATTGTTCCCATCAAGTTTTTGCTTTGGGGACAAAGCAAGCTCAGAGTGTTTAATTGAGAAAAAGCAGCCCCACGGGGGGAGTGTGAATAAATGAATATGCACTCCAACATTCTGACGAATCTCTGAACTTTGATTTTGCTTCTCAGGAGCCCAATTTCATTACAACCAAGTGTTCAGTTTTACAGAAAATGCCACGGAGGGAAGCAATGAAATTATACCCCCTTTGTTTGGACTTCAGTGGCATCACAAACCACAAAAACTTTCCATGATATCACCTCCCTTAATGTGAATATTTACTGCCTATGTCCCTTGAGTAATATCTTCTTTCTTTCACACTCTGTTCAATTTCAAGTTTCAATTTCAGTAATTTTATTGACATGACAACATATACAAATGCTGCTGGAGTTAATCCAGGAATGCTCCGTGTCTGGGGCCCGTTTTATATCATCTCTGTCTTTCCTATTATTCTCCATCTCTCATTTGCCAATAGGCTGTGGCTGAACAAGGAGGTTATCTGCCTGTCCTTATTTTCCCTGAAAGTTACGGGGCATTTTCTCTTCCATATTAGAAGGCAGTCTACTGAATTCTCAGACAGTTTGATAAAACAAGCTTTTTCCATTTTCTTCATATATCACACAGGAGATTCTGAGTCCATTTCCCTAACTCCCTGATTACAAAGTGACATGTACAAGTCTCATCTTTATTTCTGGTCGTCTGAGGTTTTGTTTTGGGGTTTTTGTTTTGTTTGGAGGTTACTTTTTTGGTGGTTTTTTTTTTCTACACATTTCCATTGGAGGAGGCAGTTGGAGAGAATTGTAGATTTTAAACCTGCTAAAGGTTTGTCATTTATTTTTCTGCCATAATAAATTATTGCAAATTTGCATAGTTTAAGACAATAGAGATTTATCATCTCCAGTACTAGAGTTCAGAAGTCCAAAATCAAGGTATCAGCACTGCTCTCTCCAAAGGCCCTAAGGGAAACGAGGAGGGGGAGAGTTTCCTTGCCTCTTCCAAGCTTTGGGCTGCTGTAACCCTTGTATTCCACATTTACAAATGCATGGCTTCATCAGTCTTTATCTCCATATCCGCACAATGTCTTCCCTGCATCTGTGTCTGTCCATATTTTCTTCTTCTGATAACGACAATAGTCATTGGACTAAGGCCAACGTAATTAAATTTGACCTCATCTAAAATTGATGACACCTGAAAAAAATCCCTATTTCTGAATAAAGTCTGTTTGGGGGTTATGGCTGAACATATTTTCAGGGGGCGCGATTTAACCCACCATAGTACCTTTGGTGGAAATTAAAAAATATATACACACATTATATATAATAATATATACATATATATATGTATATATATATATATATCAAGTGTTGAGTGCCCCATCTGGGTAAAAGAATAGCATGGGGATTATAGTCTGTATTTCTTAGAAAAGATGCTTAAGTCTAGCAGTAACATAACACCCCCAATCCCCATAAAAGAAAAAAAAAGACAGTTCCCAAACCTTCCTATTATTTTCGCTGGAATTCAAATACACAGAGGCTGAGACTGTATGGACATAAATGTAATGAAGTGCTGATAGCTATGTAACTCATCTCATCCCTACTCCTATTGCATACAAATGTAGGCACCTGGGAGATAAAAAATCATCAAAAATCAAAAGAGAAATATCATACCATAGCATTCCCTAGACACACATACACCATTCACACACGTGCAATGCATGCATTCTCACTTTACTCTCTCTCTTCATTAGCCAGACAACATTCTCTAGGTGAAAAACTCGGCCATCTTTGTGAAGGGATTTCTGGTGACTCAGAAGAGCATTTGCTGCTTCACCTTAGAGAGCAGGAGAAGATGCAATTAATAAACATCTCCTTGGGTGCTGAAAGGCACCAGAGAATGCTTCCCCTCAGTTAATAGCCACAACCATACTTAACCATCCTCATTTGACCCCAGTCACAGTAGCCAACGCCCCTAGACTCAGATACATTCGCTGACCATTCATGTCCACCCAGTCCCCAAGATTTCCTCCACCTGCCTCTTCTTTCCCCGTTCCTCCATTTTGCCACATGTAGACCTTATCCCCCAACCATGTTTAATCTGGACAGTTGGAAAAAATCCCAATTTCCATATTTAAAGATGGTTTTAAAGCCCCAACTTTTCAATGCTCAGAAATTGCTTAGCGATAATCTCATCATCGGCCACCCTCCAGATCACACGGCTGCTTCTCCCTGAAGGGAGCATAAAATGGGGCCCCATAGCCATGCCATTGGACACCACGCCAGACTGTTTTCACTTGGGATGCCCCAGAGGGGGACAGGAGAGAGCCATTCACGCCTCAAGGGACTCAGCCCCAGCAGCCGACCACAACCCAACAGCTGCCATGCTCCAGGCTGCTTCCCTCACGCTCAGGCCAAGCCTCACATGAGTGAACATATTCCTGGACACATCATAAGACACTCCCTACCCATTCTCTATAATTACCACACCATATTTGATGGGGTTCAGACAGTAGGCAACAAATCATAGAGGGGAAGATTGCACTCATCTGTGGAATATAAAATAACAGAGTAGGAGACTAACACCCAAGAATAGTAGAAAATAGTACCAGGAGGTTGGCTCCATGCCTTTTGTTCTTTTGGATGTGGGCCAGGCTCTGTGGTGTAAGGTGGTATCTCATAATTGTTTTGATCTGCATCTCCCTGATGATTAGTGATGAAGAGCATTTTTTTCATGTGCCTTCTGGCCATTTGTATCTCTTCCTTGGGAAAGTTTTTTTTTCATTTCTTCAACCCATTTTCTGATGGGGTTGGATGTTTTCTTCTTGTAGAGTTAAACCAGTGCCTTATATACCCTTGATATCAACTCCTTATCAGATGGTTATTGGTGAATATCCTTTCCCATTCTGTAGATTGTCTTTGTATTCTGGTCACTGTATCTTTTGCGGTGCAGAAGCTTCTTAGTTTAATGTAGTCCCATTTGTTTATCTGTTTCCACTTGGTTGCTCAGTTGCATGTCATCTTCGAAGATACCATTAGCTTCAATATCATGGAGGATTTTGCTGACCTTGTCTTCAATGTATCCTAAGATTGTGGTCTGATGTTGAGGTCTTTAATCCATTTTGATCTGACTTTTGTGCATGGTGTCAGGTCGAGGTCTAAGCCCATTCTTTTGCATGTGGTGTCCAGTTATGCCAGCACCATTTGTTAAAGAGACTTTCCTTGCTCCACTTCACATTTTTTGCTCCCTTATCAAAGATTAGATGATCATATATTTGGGATTGTGTGTAGGGATATTCTACCCTGTTCCATTGGTCTGCGGCTCTGTCTTTTTTCCAGTACCATGCTGTTTTAATTGTTACCACTTTGTAGTAAAGTTTAAAGTTGGAGATGGTGATGCCTCCCATTGTCTTTTTCCCAAGAATTGTTTTAGCTATCCGTGGGCGTTTGTTGTTCCATATGAATTTCAAGATTGCTTGTCCATTTCTTTGAAGAATTTCATGTGTATCCTTATAGGGTTCCCGTTGAATCTGTATAATGCTTTGGGGAGTATTGTCATTTTGACAATGTTGATTCTCCCTACTTATAAGCAGGGGATATGTTTCCATTTCTTCATATCCTCTTTAATTTTATGGAGTAGTGTTTTATAGTTTTCTTTGTAGAGGTCCTTTACTTCCTAAGTTAAGCTGATTCTGAGGTACTTGATTTTCTGGGGCACAAATGTGAACAGGATTGCTTTCTTTGTGTCCCTTTCCTCTGTCTCATTGTTTGCATATAGGAAGGCCATGGACTTTTGTGTGTTGATTTTATAGCCTGCGACTTTACTGTACAAGTTTATTGTTTCTAAGAGTTTCTTGGTAGAGGCTTTTGGCTTCTCTAGATATAGTATCATATCGTCTGCAAATAGTGAGAGTTTGATTTCTTCCTTTCCTATTTGGATGCCCTTAATATCTTTTTCTTGCCTAACAACCATTGCAAGTACTTCTAGTACTATTTTGAACAGAGGTGGTGAGAGTGGGCATCCTTGTCTTGTCCCTGATCTTAGAGGAAAGGCCCTTAATTTTTCCCCATTGAGAATAATTCTTGCCATAGGTTTGTGGTAGATGGCTCCTGAGAAAGTTCCTGCAAAACCCATTTTGGTGAGAGTTTTCATCAAGAATGGGTGTTGGATCTTGTGGATCTTGTCAAATGCTTTCTCTGCATCTATTGATATGATCATATGGTTTTTATCTTTACTTTTGTTGATATAATAGATTATGTTGTTTAATTTCCGAATTTAAACCATCCTTGCATCCCCAGGATGAATCCCACTTGGTCATGGTGTATGATATTTTTGATGAGTTGTTGGATTCTGTTTGCTAATATTTTGTTGAGGATCTTTGTATCTGTGCTCATCAGGGATATTGGTCTATAATTTTCTTTGTTAGTGGTGTCTTTGTTTGCTTTTGTTATTAGGGAGATATGTGCTTCATAGAAACAATTTGGGAGAGTTCCTGTTTCTTCAATTTCCTGGAAAAGTTTGAGGAGAACTGGCAACAGGTCCTCTTTAAATGTTTGGAAGAATTGGCCAGTGAATCCATCTGGACATGGTTTTTGTTTTTTGGAAGACTTTTGATTGCAGTTTCAATTTCCTTTATATTAATGAGTCTATTCAGGTATTTCAGGTCTTCTTGGTTCAGTCTTGGAAGATTGTAGAAATAAAGGAATTTATCCATTTCTTTTAGGTTCTCTTGTTTCGTGGCATACAGATTTTCAAAGTAGTCTCTGATGATGTTTTGAATTTCATTGGTTTCTGTTGGGATGTCCCCCTTTTCATTTCTGATTCGGTTTATTAGGGTTCTCTCTCTCTCTCTTTCTTTGTGAGTCTTGCTAGTGGTTTATCAATCTTGTTTTTTTTCTCAAAGAAGAGCTCTTGGTTTCATTGACATTTCAGACTGTTTTTTGGGTTTCCATGTCATTAATTTCTGCTTTAATTTTTATTATTTATTTCCTTCGGTCTGGTTTGGGTTCCTTTTTCTGGTCCTTTTCTAAGATCTTGAGCCGTGAAGTCAAGCTATCTATGTAGGCCTTTTCTTCCTTCCTGAGGAATGCTTGCAGAGCTATAAATTTTCCCCGTAACATGGCTTTAGCTGGGTCCCATAGGTTTTGGTAGCTTGTGTCTTCATTCTCATTTGTTTCCAGGTATCTTTTGATTACTTCCTTGATTTCCTTGCTGACCCACTCATTGTTCAACACTGAGCTGTTTAATTTCCAGTTGTTTGATTTGGTTTCCCGCGTCTATGTATGATTAGCTTCTATCTTCAGTGCATCATGGTCTGAAAAGATAGTTGATACAATTTCTATTTTCCTGATTCTATTAAGGTATGTTTTGTGGCCCAGTACATGGTCTATTTTGGAAAATGTTCCATGTGCACTGGAAAAGAATGTGTATTCTTTCATTTTGAGGTGTAGAGCCCTGTATAAGTTTATTAGCCCTCTCTTCCATTTCTTCCTTCAGAGTCAGTATTTCCTTGCTGGGTTTTGTTCTTGTCGATCTATCCAGAGGTGATAAGGTGGTGTTGAAGTCTCCGAGTACTATTGTGCTGCTAGTGATGTCCTCGTAAAAGTCTGTTAGCAGTTTTTTTAAGTATTTAGCCGGTCGCTCATTAGGTGCATATACGTTTAAGAGTGATTTCTTTCTGTTGTACATATCCCTTGATAAATAGAAAATGACCTTCGCTGTCCCTTCTGCTCTTTTTCAACCTGAAATCCATGTTGTCAGATACTAGTATGGCCACCCCAGCTTTTTTGAGGGAGTTGTTTGCTTGCAGGATTGTTTTCCATCCTTTGACTTTGAGTGTGTTTGCTCTGACTGTTCAAGTGTGTTTCTTGTAGGCAGCAGAATGTTTGGTTTAGTTTCCGAATCCATTTTGCCACTCTGTGTCTCTTTGTTGGTACATTTAGTCCATTAACATTGAGAGAGATTATTGTCATGGGGTTTTGTGTCATCTTTCTATGGGGTTTGTTGTTCTTGTAGGGTTTTTCCTTGTCTTACAGTAGCCCCTCTAGTCCTTCTTTTAAGTTTGGTTTTGAGTCTATGAAGTTTCTGAGCTGTTGTTTATCCATGAAATAGTGTATGATTCCTTCGAGTTTGAGTGAGAGTTTAGCCAGATAAAGTATTCTTGGTGAGGTGTTCATTTCATTGAGTTTTTTCACTATGTTCCACCATTGCCTTTGGGTTTGGAGGGTTTCCTCTGATAGGTCTGCTGTAAATCTAAGGGGTGCTCCTTTGTATGTGATTTCCTTCTTTGACCTTGCTGCTTTCAGTATTGTGTCTCTATCCACAGCATCCGTCATTCTGACTATGATATGCCTTGGAGTCTTTTTATTCGGGTCTCTTTTTGCTGGTACTCTTCGGGCTCCTTGGATCTGAATGCTTGCCTTCTCCAGCTCTGGGAATTTCTTAGCAATGATGTCTTTAACTATGGTTTTTTCACTGGGGTTAATTCCCTGTGCTTCTGGTACTCCAATGATTCTTATGTTGTTCCTCTTAAGGTCATCCCCTAGGACTCTGATTCACTCTAGGGCCATTTTGAGGTCTTTTGCCACTATTTGTTGTTGCATGTAAGGTTTCTGTAGCTCATCTTCAAGCTCACTGATTTTGTCTTCGGCTGTAGCCATTCTACCGTTGAGAGCACCTACTGAGATTTTTAATTCATCTACTGATTCCTTTATTTGTGTCACTTCTGTTCGTAGCTTTGAAATTTCTGCTCTCATATCTTCCTGCATTTTCTTGGTGGACCATTCCAATGCTTCATTCATATCCTCCCTTAATTTATTGGATGTCTGTTCCATGGTTGCTTCGAGTACATCGACCATCTTCAAGACTTCCTCTCTGAATTTTTTATCTGAGAGGTCGTATATGTGGGTAAACTATGTTGAGACTTCTGGAACCTTTTCTTCATCCTCTTTTCGTGGTGGGGATTTTTGCTGTTTTTTTATATTGTTATGGAACTATAGAGTTGGAACCTTCTAGTTGTCTCTCCCTATTCCCTCTTCCTGCTGCAGGGAGGGATTCTGGATGAGCTAAATCAATGATGGTAGTCTTTTTCCCCTTCTAGGATGGTTCCTTACTGTAAGACGCTCCTGGTTTATGTGGGGCCTCTAGTGAAGACTTGAGGCTATGTTCTCTTTTTTTTCTTTTTCTTTTTTTTTAAGTTTTTATTTTATTGAATCACCGTGAAAAAAATACAAAGTTTTCAGGTTTAAGTCTCAATCATATAATGATTAGACCCTTATCCCTTCACCAGTGCACATGTTCCACTACCAAGAACCCAAATATACCCCTCTCCCACCCCCCGACCTAAGTAGCTAGTGATCTTCACTTTACTCTCTCTATACTTTGAATACATTCAATATTCAAATTCAATATTCAATAGAGAACTCACTATCATTGTTCGTAATTTTCCCCCAACAATCAGGCCTGCTGAAAAGGCATCATTTAATAATTTCTTTTCATTGCTGAGAATGAAGACTCTATGAGCCCGTGAGGCCACTGTTGCGACCACGCAGTTTTGGATTTCTGATATTTTAGCTTTGTTCACAGTCTAGATGCATTTCTGTAAGAAGCCGCTCTGGGTGCCAAAATGGGTTAGAAGACCTCTCAGATTATATTCTTTAGGAGCAGAGGGTTCGTTTCGAGGGCGGCAGCTCTGGATCTTATCTGGGCGGAGGGGTTGCCGGTAATGCCCCCCCTCCCATGATCATCTACGAGCCACGTCACTGCAAACTCATACCTCTGGGTTGGGAGTCTTAGGTGGTGGCTCTTGCCACATGGATGTTGCAGCCGCCGCCATTTTCGACGCAGAAAAGCAGGGTATAGAGGGAAAATCCCTCCCCTCGGCAGCACAGGGTTGTAGCACAGCTCACAGTCTAGGTGTATTTCTGTAAGAAGCCGCTCTGGGTGCCAAAATGGGTTAGAAGACCTCTTGAATCATAGTCTTTAGGAGCAGAGGGTCCATTTGGCGTGCGGCAGCTCCGGATCTTATCTGGGCGGAGCTTTAGGCTATGCTCTCTTTAGGAAGGGCTTGTGCAGCTTCTATTGTTCACTGACAGTTTTTGTGAAATTAGAATAGGCTAATGGACTATTGGCCTTGAGTTATTGAGATGGCCAGGGTGTTCTTAAAAGAAATAGATTATACAGATTATGACCTAAGTGCGCAGTTCAGGGAAGGGGAAAAATAACTGTAGCAGCCCCACAAGAGACTACGCCCCTTTTGAGGCCATGCCCCCTGACATAGAGGACACGCCCCCACCAACCTATTGGCCAAGTGGTGCAAGAGAAGAGGGTGGCGGGAAATGGGAAGGGGGAGTTGGGGGGCTTTGGTGACCCTAGGCCTAGCGGGCAGAGAGCTCCTTCAGGCTGGGCGGGCAGGGCTGTGGGCGGTTCCAGATCTATAGAATGTCTTAATGTTTCCTGCCAAAATAGAACAATCTTCACACTGTTTCCTATATGAATACATTTTTGTAAGCATGTTCAGCAGTTCTTCATAACAGACAATACAAAATATATTCTTTCAGTTGTGTTTTGGGACAGGGCTTGGAGCTTGGGATGGAAACATCCTAAATTTGGTGGTGGGGGAAGGTGTAATGGTGGTGGGATTGGTGTTTGAATATTAAATGTAATCAAATATAGTGAACTAACTTATAAAATAAAAAAACTTTAAAAGAAGTTGCATAGCTCACTTCTCCACTTCCTCCTCTAAAGCAGAGGTTCTGCACATACCAGAATCACTCAAATGGCTAACTAAAATCAGGACAGCAGCCCCAGAGCTCCTGATTTTCTTGGTAGGGTTGGACCTGAGAATCTCTAGTTCTAATCAATTCTCTGGAGAGGCTGATGGCAGCTGCTTCAGCAACAACTTGCCAAGAGATTAAAGTTGGGGGCTGGAGAAATAGTACAGCACATAAGGCACTAGCCTTGATGCAGCCAACCCAGTTCAATCCCTAGCATCACATATAATTCCACAAGCACCACCAGAAGTGACCCTTGAGACCGCCAAGTGTTGCCCCAAAACTGAGAGACAGACAGACAGACAGAGTTAAAGACAGAAACCGAGAAGTCGGCGCTCCGCCAGGATTCGAACCGGGTGGCCATGAGTTTGCATGGCCGCTCTGCTGCTGTATACCCAACGTCCGGAGCCAGATGGATGACTTCTGAACCCAGCAAGTGCTCCCAGCCATGTCCCCGGACCGTGAACTAAGCTTTTGCCCCGCGTCGGCTAAGGGGGGAATATCCTTCCTCCTTGGTTCTCTCCCCTCTGGGAGAAGCGGCGCGGCGTATGCCATCTTATGGACGTTTAAACAGGTATGAACTTTTGGCGCGGAAAGGAAAAAAAAATGTGTTTTGAACTTGAACAGCGGGACACTTGGGAAGTCGCGGGCTGGGGCTGGCACCGGCTCCGGCTCGCGCTCCGCCGGGATTCGAACCGGGTGGCCATGCATTTGCACGGCCGCTCTGCTGCTGTACGCCCAACATCCGGAGCCAGATGGATGACTTCTGAACCCAGCAAGTGCTCCCAACCATGTCCCCAGAACAGCAATGCACTGGGACTGTGAGCTGTGCTATGCGATTTCTGGCAGAATTTTCCCTGGACTTTATACAGAAATCCAAAACCGACTTAATATCAATCCAAAATCGACTTAACATTTATAATTGTCAGCAATGTGAAATGGTTCCTTTTGAACAGGTCTGACTTGGAGGGGAAACTCCAAATAATAACAGTAAGTTTTTGTTGAAATATTGAAGGTTATTAATGTAGCAGCCCCCTCTCTGGACTGTGAACTAAGCAAAAGCCCCACGCTGGCCGACGCGGCATGGTGTACACCATACTATGAGGCGCGGGAAGGGGGATGACAAAAAAAAAAATAAGGGGAAAAGGAAAAAAAAAAGAGAAGAGTTATGTACTTGTAGCAGTGGGGCTACATATTTCTTCATTTCCAGCAATGTAAAACTAATTATCAAATGCTTCCTTGGTAGTAGGTCTGTCTCTCTTGGGTGGAAACTCCAACAACTATAGTGAGTTTTGTAGTGAAATATGGAATGTAATCAAGGTAAAGAGAAAATGAAGTGAAATTCATTAGTAATACAGTAGGGTGTAGGGGGTGGGGGCGGGGGGTATAGTGGGGTTTTTGGTGGTGGAGTATGGGCACTGGTGAAGGGATGGGTGTTTGAATATTGTATAACTGAGACATAAACCTGAGAACTTTAGAACTTTGTAACTTTCCACATGGTGATTTAATAAAAAGTTAAATAAAAAAAAGAGAGACCGAGAAGTCTAGGAAGAGAACTGTTTTCCAAGCAGGTTAGTGTTTTCTAATTTCCTTACTTTCTTTTCCTTTTGCCCTTTATACTGCCATTTTAAACTCAAGCAGAACCTCGTATTTGTATTTTCCAGCAGACATAACGCTGTTTCCTGTGGCTGTCATATCCCATTCTTCTTGCAAGCAATTTGCTTTCCCACTTTATCTGTCTTCAAAACCCTGCTGAAGTATCAAAACTTTGTTGAGGTCTTCATTTGTCCCCATCAAACACGTTATCTATAGTTCCAGCATTTTGCTACTTTTATGCATCCCTCAATTCCTCCCTAACTAGACTCTGGGATTCTTGAGAGTTTAAATCATACCTTTTGCCTTGCTGGCCCCAATTCCCAAAAGATGCTCAATCAATGCTTATATTTTTGATCCTAACCAGGAGAATTGGTCAAAGGAGTTTGCACAATCTGGTATCTACAATGTTCTTTTAGCAGAACTTATAGATCCTTTGTTTTGTTTGTGTAGAGGAGAATTCTTCAAATTCTACTTATGATCATTCAAACTTAGAGAATAAAAGAATGTACATAATCACTCTGTGTATTGAACATTTCCTTCAGAATATTTTTATTGATGAGGAATAAAATTTAGTATAAAAGTATATATAAAAGTGTACTAAAAAATCTAGAAACAACTCAAGTGCCCCCAAACAGTTGACTGAATAAAGAAAACTATGGTACACACACAGCGGAATACCACTAGACTGTAAGAAAATATAAAACCATGCAATTTGCAGCTACATGGATGGATCTGGAGGGTATCATGCTGACTGAAGTCAGTCAGAAGGGGAGAGACCAGCACAGAATGATCTTCCTATGTGGAACATAAAGGAATATAGTGAAGGAATAGCAGGTTCTCAAAGGCACAGAAACTGAGAACTGATCTCCAGAAGGAAGAGTAGGGAAAGATAGAAAGGAGGGTGGGGTTCAGGGTCAATGGTCTAGGAAAGCGGGCTCTCTAGTGGAGGATATGGTGCTGAAATGTTTTATGCATGAAACTCTACCACTGACAATATTATAAACCATGATGACAAAAATAAAATAAAATAAAAAAAATATTTAAGTTTTTTAAAAAGGCATATCTAAAAGTACTTTAACACTAAGCATATATAAACCAAGGTAAAAAGGTTTTCCTCCATAGAATGATAAGCATGAGGAGACACAAAAACAAGAAAGTTAGGTTTCACATCCACTGATGTGAGTGTTAGATGAAGAAGGACTTTGTAGATCACAGACACCCATTGTGGTCTCAGCGCATCTTTGGGAAAGCCATCCAGGCACCTATAGAGAGGAATGTAGGGGGACAAGATATGGACATTGGGTGGACTCAGAAGATGAAGAAAAGTGTCTGAACTTTGGAATCTGTCCAGAGGATCAGACCACTAGACCTTCTCCTTGAATGATTTTCCTTGCCCTGACCTCTGAGACCCGATTCAACGAAAATAATAGGAAGTGTGAAATTATTATTCTCTACTTTGAAAACCAAAAAGCAGTGATCGTACTTCAGTTAAATATTATGGATAAGATAACTTTGTACTGATAAGTCCAACCTTGAAAAGGGGAGATTTTGATTTCTAATATGAACTGTGACTCCCTAAGGCAAATCTAGTAACTTAATAGTAATTATTATAGGGGCTGGAGTGATAGCACAGCATGTAGGGCATTTGCGTTGCACATGGCCGACCTGGGTTTGATTCCCAGCATCCCATATTGTCCCCTGAGCACCGCCTGGGATAATTCCTGATTGCAGAGTCAGTAGTAATCCCTGTGCATCGCCAGTGTAACCCAAAAAGAAAAAAATAGTAATTATTTTGGACCCTTTTCTAAATCTAAGAAAGAAGTTAGCAGAAATTGTGCATTTGTTTGATTTTTGTTGTTGTTGTTGCTGTTATTGTTTTTTTAAAAAAGAAGGGTAAGGGGAGACCTAACTGAAAGGGAGCCAAATGCAACAGGTATGGAACTGTAATGGCAAATGTTTACTAGGTTCAAGGGCCATGAGAGTGTATTGGCCCCTGGTTCAATGTCAACTCAGAGTTAGCATATCCCCCCATCTGAATACTCTCTTCTCAGCACACAGTTAGCCTAGTAAATGGCTCAGGGATTCATTTGGCCATAGGGAGGCTCCAAGGAATAATTTCCAAGCATACAGAGAAGGTCCCACCCCAGAGGATATAGCCTTCTTTTCAAAGAGAACATTCTAAGAAAGAACTGAAATGAGGTGAGGGACTGTGGCTTCCCGTAACAGTATAAATGAACCATTTTTCTTATTTGCGGGTCAAGCATTACTGGTCAGTCATTCATCACTTAAAAGTCTTCACACACCCTCACGTACACACATGCACACACATTCACACATTCCTGCATAGCCATAGTTTCTTAAGTCATTTCCACAGGTTCCTGTAGCTCCCTAACTGCCACCTTACAGTCTGAGCGAAAATGGCACCACGGCCTGCCTGCTGCCAAGATGTGATCCCGGGGGCTGCATGTGTGTGCGGCCTCTCCACAGCTGCATGAGCGTGACTCCAGATGCCAGCTAAAGTTTTCGGCATGGGCAGCTCCTCACAGAATGTCTCCAGACTGAGAAATAAGCAGCGGCCCCATGCCCGCCCAGGAGGGGAAAGGTATTTCTCCCTCTCGCCTCTTCCTTGCCAGGGGTGGAGGGCGTGGTGACCACCATATTATGAAGACCACAGATGGGGTTTACAAGCTTGCAATGATCCAATATCTGGAAGAAATATCCCTGGACTTAGTTGCTAAAGTACAGAAATCCAAAACCTCATATCTCTTCACAACAGGTCTGACTCTAGTGGGGTACTCCTAACAATAATAGTGAGGTTTGTGTTGAAATATTGAATGTAACCAAAGTAAATAGAAAGTAAAGTGAAATTTATCAGTTATAAGGTGGGGGAGTGCGGGGGGGGGCCAGAATGGGAGGTGTACCGTGGTTTGTTTGTTTTTTTTTTTTGGTGGTGGGATATGGGCATTGTTGAAGGGATGGTTGTTTCAGCATTGTATAACTGAGACTTAAGCCTGAAAGCATTGTAATTTTCCACATGGTGATTCAATAAAATAAAATTCTTTAAAAAAAAGAAAGAAAATGGCACCACAGTCCTGCCACCTGGCCTCTGTCACTGTCTCTGTCATCCCGTTGCTCATCAATTTGCTTGAGCGGGCACCAGTAATGTCTCCATTTTGAGACTTGCTGTTACTGTTTTTGGCATATAGAATACACCATGGGTAGCTTGCCAGGCTCTGCTGTGCAGATGAGATGCTCTCAGTAGCTTGCCAGGATCTCCGAGAGGGACAGAGGAATTGAACCCAGGCCGGCCACGTGCAAGGCAAATGCCCTACCAGCTGTGTTATCACTCCAGCCCATTATCTCATAAATTTTAGGGATCAATCCCAGGTTCATGGCAGTATCTTCCATAGTTACGTCTATCCTTCATCCTACAGAGGGAAGCCACCACCAACTTTCTGAATGAATTCTGTACCCCACCTCACTGTGCTTCTTTATTACTTTTAAGAAGGGACTGTCATATATGACAGAGATCATTCTGTATATATCCCTTTCCTTCTGACTAACTTCACTCAGCATAATATCCTCTAGTTCCATTCATATTGCTTCAAATTGCATGATTTTGTTCTTTCTTAGAGCTGCATAATATTCCATTGTTTCTATATACCGCTTCTTGATCCATTCATCTATAGTTGGGCACATGAGTTATTTCCATATTTTGGCTATCATATTAAGTTCATTGATGAACATAGGTGATATAATGTGAGAACCTATCCACACAATTGAGTTGAGAAAAGAGATTGTGAAGGAATGGTGTTGAGGTCCTTGGAGAAGGGAGATGGGTGAAGGATATGGTATTTGAATTAGATGCATGAGAAATAATTATTTAAAACTGTAGAATAATATTTTAAACCATAGAATCGCAATAAAAATTTAAAAGTAATATAATAAAAGGGAGTGCCCTTGAGAAACTCCAGGACACTCAACGTGGCCCCTAGATCTTATGCCCTGATTATATTCTACCATTTCCATCTTCCTGAGATCCATGACTGCTTCCTTAAATTCTTTGCCAAAGAAATTCTGGTTTCTTTGCTTTGTTACTATATGGCAATGGTTGTTAAATATTGGTAGGCATCGAAACTCCTTGACTAACTCATTAGATCACATTTCTGAGGCTTTCCCTAGGGTTTCTGATTCAGGAACATTATTTCCCTAGATTATGCTGTTTTTGGGGGACCACACTTTGGGAACAATGTGTAATAGCACTAAATAGCACGAACTATAACACACTGACATGTATAAGTTTCAAAACTTAGAAAACTATTGACCAATGTCATGTATAAATGTTCCTGATATTAAATCCCAATTCTTGGACATGTGCCCCAACAATATATTTTCTCTTATCTGGTCTTATTTTTTTTTCTCTGGTTCAATATCTCCAGCGTATCTACACACATGTGTTTTGGCCCCAGATAATAGGTACCTTTTTTTATTCTCGAAATTTCTGCATATTACTCATGACTTTCTCCCATTTCAGCGCCCTAGTAATCTACTTGGACTTTTTTGAAACTTAGTTTTTGTTAACAGCATTGATGAATGAGAGGAATTGAGGTAAGATCCTATGGAAAAAGCACAGAATGTGATAAAATGTCTACCAAGGAGATCACTACAAATATCTAGGCAAGAAGTTTTGTTCTTCTCTGAAAAAGGAATGGGGTCTTCTGACTTTCTAGAGAGATCAATAGAACATGAAGTCTCCTGGCAGCTCCTCTACCCCATTTTTTAAAAATCCAGTCTTAGTGTTCCTCTGTTTTCTATTCAGGATGTGACCATGGCACAGGGGATTTGTCTCTTTTGCAATTCTTACATGCTTTCAATTAGACTCTAGGTCTGATCTTGAGCATAGTCTGAGACAACCGCAATGAGTGCCTCCTTAAAAACTGCCTTGGACGTATGCAGTTTTTGGAATATAATCTGTCAGCCAGCTGTTCTGAGCTTGTTATTTGTTAAGACTTTAGTGAAGTTTTTCAAAGGCAGCCCACTGCCAACTCCATCGTTATCATTGTCCCCATACTCTTCAAGAGCCACAGCCATTGAAAATCACAACACCTCACTTTCAAGCTGTGGTTCATCCCAAATAAACTTAGGTGGTAATGTTAGTCATTCTAATGTCACTGTCTCCCAGAAGTTATAACTAGCCCACTCATTACTGACATAGAAGTTCTCTATTTTCAACTAGCTGGTGAATAACATTACACAGGGCTCTGCTCCCTGGGACCACTGTTCCTACTAAGTTTTTAAAAATCTTTTTTAAATTTTATTGAATCACCGTGAGATAGTCATAAGCTTTCATGTTTGGATTACAATATCACAATGATCAAAAACCAAACCTTCTAACAGTGCACATTCCCCATCACGAATATCCCGGGTATATCCCCCCTTTCCGACCCTCCCCCTGCCTTTATGGCAGACAATATTCCTCATACTCTCTCTACTTTGGGGCATTATAGGTTGCAACATAGACACTGAGAGGTCATCATGTTTGGTCCATTATCTACTTTCGGCATGCATCTCCCATTCCAACTGGCTCCTCCAGCCATCATTCTCTTTAGTGATCCCTTCTCTATTCCATCTGCCTTCTCCCCTCCGCTCATGAAGCAGTCTTCCAGCTATGGGGCAATCCCACTGGCTCTTGTATCTACTGTACTTGAGTGTCAGCCTCATGTGATGCTATTACTAAGTTTTAAAGCAGAAAACAAAGCCCAGGGTAAGGGGCCAATGGATTTTTCTCTTTTTTTCTTGTTTTACAGGATTAAAAAAAAAATATTAGTAAATCACCGTGAGGTACAGCTACAAACTTATGAACTTTCATGTTTGTATTTGGTTTACATCCCTCCACCAGTGCCCATTCTCCTCCATCAATGTTCCCAGTATCCCTCCCACAACCCCCACCTCAACCCCCACCACTCCACCCTGCCTCTGTGGCAGGGCATTCCCTTTTGTTTTCTCTCCTGTCGGACGTTGTAGTTTGCAATAGAGGTATTGAGTGGCCATCCTGTTCGGTCTATAGTCCACTTTTGGTATGCGGCTTTCAACCCGAGTAGGTCCTCCAACATTCTCTACTAGGTGTTCCCTTCTCTGTCTCTGCTGCCTTTTCCCCAAACATGTGAGGCCAGTTTCCAATCTGTGGGGCAGATCTCCTGGTTCTAATCTCTACTACTCTTGGGTGTTAGTGTCTCATTCTGCTACTTTATATTTCACATATGAGTGTGATCTTTCTATGTCTGTCTCTTTCTTCCTGACTCATTTCACTCAACATGACACTCTCCATGTTGATCCACTTATAAGCAAATTTAATGACTTCATCTTTTCTAACAGCTGCATAGTATTCCATTGTGTAGATGTGCCAAAGTTTCTTTAACCAGTCATTTGTTTGGGGGCATTCTGGTTTTTTTCAAAATTTTGGCTATTGTAAACAGTGCTACAATGAACATAGAAATGCAGATGTCATTTCTACTATACCTTTTTGCCTCTCCAGGATATATTCTCAGGAGTGGTATTGCTGGGTCAAATGGGAGTCAATTTCTAATTTTTTTGAGAATCGTCTATATTGTTTTCCAAAAGGGCTGAACCAGTCAGCATTCTTACCAGCAGTGAGGGAGAGTCCCTTTCTCCCCACATCCACGCCAACACCAGTTGCTTTTGTTTTTTTTGGATGTGGGCCAGTCTCTGTGGTGTGAGATGGTATCTCATTGTTGTTTTGATCTACATCTCCCTGATGATTAGTGAGATCAGCATTTTCTCATGTGCCTCTCAGCCATTCGGATTTCTTCTTTGGAAAAGTTTCTGTTCATTTCATCACCCCATTTTTTGATCGGGTTGGCAGTTTTCTTCTTGTGGAGTTCAACCAGTGCCTTGTATATCCTTGATATCAACCTCTTATTCTTATGGGGTATTGGGTAAATATGCTTTCCCATTCTGTAGGCTGTCTTTGTACTTTGGTCAGTTTCTTCTGAGGTGCAGAAGCTTCTTAGTTTAAGATAGTTCCATTTATTTATCTCTGTTTTCACTTGCTTGGCCAATGGCGTGTCATCTTTGAAGATACCATTGGCTTCAATGTCGTGTAAGGTTTTGCTGACCTTGTCTTCAATGTAAGGAGCCAATGTATTTTTCTTAATTAGGAAATTTGTCTGGGGCTGGAGCAATAGCACAGCGGTTGGGCATTCACCTTTCACGCCTACCTGAGTTTTATTCCTCTGCCCCTCTTGGAGAGCTGGGCAAGTTACCGAGAGTATTGAGCCTGCTCGGCAGAGCCTGGCAAGCTACCCGTGCGTATTCGATATGCCAAAAACAGTAACAATAAGTCTCTCAATGAGAGACATTACTGGTGCCCGCTTGAACAAATCGATGAGCAACGGGATGACAGTGACAGTGACAGTGACAGGAAATTTGTCTAAGGAGGTAGGAATGTGAAAGTCCAAGAAAGTGAAGTTTTCAGAGTAGCCCACCTACACACCTCCTGTCCCTAGAGACTGAAGTGTGAGAGTTGGCGAGGATTAAAGAAGAAACTCAAACTGCTTGATCATGCAGCACCAGCCTTAAGAAATAATATAAGAACCACCTAATAGGAGGGAAAAGGAGGAAAAATGTAACCACTGCATTCCTCTCCAATTATAAAAGGTTTATACCATGAGGGAAATCTTCACTTTCAAGTAACTTGTGCTCCTTGAATAGAGTCCCACAGTGGCACCAACTGCAAAACCTGGAGGCATAAGGAAAGAGGCACCAGCTGGAGGCAGGAGGCAGGTTATGTCTCTATAAAATCCAATAGAGTCCATGCATGCTTTGTTACCAAAGTAACAGCTAGAACAAGATAAAAAGAAGCCTAGAGGTGGTATATAAGAAATATTCAATAAAAATTGCTTTCAAAACAAAATCTTTGCTCTTACAAATTACTTTTATTGGCCAGGAAGATATGAGGAGACAGAAATGTTTTAGTTGACATATTTATACAAAGTTGAGAATGAATACTACACACATTAGAGAGGATCCATCAACAAATGTTTGCAATTGAAGATCTTTTAATACGGTATTTTTAAGGAGGATATTGAAAGCTTTGCTTTGCCATCTAAAGCCACAAATAGGCATACAGAATTAAAAAAAAACTAGTCACTCACATCTAAACTGCATAGTCACTTAACTTCTTAGATGTTAGTTCAGAAACTTTAAATTATATATGATAACCACAGTACCTCCAGAGCACTGAAAGCATCAGGCCTGCAATGCCAGGCAAATATCATAAGAAACCCCTGGTCCCTGAGTACCACTGGTGAAGCAACCTCAAAATCAATTAAGTAACTAAATAAGTAAGTGTGATAACACCTTCTAGCATTCTCTTTAGACAGTTTTGTTGAGGTCATATTAACATATAACAAATTTAAAAGAAAATGTATAATTTGAGAAGTTTTGACACATGCATACACCCACGAAATTGTCACCAAAATCAAGACAATGAACATAAATCTTATTTCCAAACTCCTCTTCTCCTTGGTATTTTTTCACTCTCTCCCTACACTCCCTGTTCCCAGAGAACTGCTGATCTGTTTTGCATTCCTAAAGATTATTTTTCACTTTCCACAATTCTCTAAGAGAGTTGTATATTCTTGTGTATATTATTACTTTTCCTCACTGTGTTTATATTGAGAGTCATTATACATTGTAGTACTCATCAACAATGTCATCTCTGCATTTCAGTAATATGTATACTTCATTTTTGATCATTTTCAGTCCTCAGATTCATTAATCTTTCCTTTTGAATTTTCCAATCTTCCCTTACTTGTATCCAGAGTGCTTTTTCTCACACATTAGAGTTTTTCTATCCAGTTAAATTTTAATCACCTTAGAATTTTCTATTCCTCTACTTAACTTTTTTTCATTTTTGTGTTCATTAGGGATAAATGAACAGTTGATACATTTTGTCCACCCTATGATTTGGGTATATTTATTCCTTCTTTATATGTCTGGAAAACACTTGATGATTACTAAAAAAAATTATTAACAGTATTTTGTAGTACATTTTAGGCTATAATAACTTAAAAATTAAATACTTCCAGATATCATTTTAAAGATTTGTTAAGTGAGTGGGGTTGCATCTGTCTAGAAATAATTATTTTTACTGCAGAGGAAATATTTTTCTGAAATATCTATCCAGTGCCTTGTCTACCATAGTATTTTCCAGTCTGGCTATCGGGAACAAGAATTTTCTTATCCTAGATGAATACCAGATACTGTATTCATTAACAGTAATTAAATTACTGTTAATTGTAATTTATTTGGGTGATTCATTCCTGATCTTGGTGTTTTCCTTTACATTGATACACTGATAAGAATTGTACAGATCTCTGTATTTCTCTCTCTGTGAAACTCTCTCCTTGTTGGAAGCTACACATTCTGTTTCCTTAACTCAGAGGGCTGGAGCAATAGTACAATAGGGGGCTTGCTTTGCATGCTGTAGAGCCAGGTTCAATTGCTAGTACTCCAGACTGTCCTCTGAGCCACCCAGCAGTGATCCGGAATGAAAAGCCAGGAGTAATCCCAGTGCACAGATGGTGTGAAAACCCCTTCCCAGCCCACTCCCGAACCCCCCTCAAAAAAAAAATTCTACTGATGGGCTGAGATCTGCATGTGTTTAATTTCCCTTCATCTTGGTCTATAAGTTGGAATGAACATAGGTTCACCTTGTTTATTTTTTCATCTTTTAGGGAGCATTGTTCTCTGTTGCCTTGCAGCTAAGTCTTTAAAAATCGTTTTTCATGGGACTGGAGAAATAGGACAGCGGGTAGGGCATTTGCCTTGCATGCGGCCAACTCGGGTTCAATTCCCAGCATCCCATATGGTCCCCTGAGCACTGCCAGGAGTAATTCCTGAGTGCAGAGCCAGGAGTAGCCCCTGTGCATCACCGGGTGTGACCCAAAAAGAAAAAAAATGTTGTTCATGCGTTTTGTCTATTTTGTTGTTATTTCAGACAGTGTGATAAATCTGTTCTTTGTTACTCCACGTTGGCTCAAAGTGGAAGCCCTTGATATACTAAAAATTATGAGCAAGTATATTTGAAACTTGTATGTTGCAAAACATTCCGTTACAGCAGAACTGGTGGTGATAATGGTGGTATAGGGTAGAGTTGCTTCTGATATTCTTGTTGTGGTTATCATAGTTAACTTCCCCAGAACTCAACAGCTTGTGAATGTGTGAGAGATCATATTAGCAGCAAAAAACATACTAATTCTGTCCTACAAAATATCTTCTGTATCTCTGGGTGGCTCCAAAGAATTCAATGACTACACGCCAAAAAAGTATTCCCCCCATGAGCACTCTTTTTCATTCACCCACTATTCATCCTGGTTCTTTTATTTTTTCAAACTCTGGTTCTTTATCACTACCCACAGTATTACAAACTCTGAATCTTTCTCATCACTACTTGGATGGTTCCATATTTTTACCTATTTTGCTGCACTTCATCTCATGATCTTTATCACTGTCCCCATTTAAGGAATATAATCTCTCGTTCTGATCTTCTGGATTCAGATATTTCTACTGCCTTGGATATATTACATTCTTTCCTTCCCAGAGGTACCCCCAATATCTCAGAAGCCTCATGGTGCCAAATTTCCAAAGTGGTCAGCTACAAACAACGGAGAGACCATTCTCTACTGCATAACGGCAGAGGGAAAGTGAACAGTTTATACTCCCATGTCTGCCAATCATTTAGAAAACCAACTCTTTTGTATTTTATTCTCAGCTGATGTCCATAGCGTATGAACATTTACCACCTCTTCACTGTTTATTCACTGTTGCAATTCACTGTTGCAATTCTGCATATAATGCAGTGACTAGTATGAATTAATGCCTCACGAAAAATGGTTTTGGATGAATGGATTAGATCAATGGGAGCCACACTGAAAGAAAATATGAGAACCCTGCCCCCCAAAAAATAAGGCTTTTGTTCTGGACACCTGAACTGTGCCTGGCTGTTTCTCCCATTGGGTTGAATTCAGAGAGGCGGCTCATCAGTCTCCATTACAGCCAGCTATCTGGCAGATATGCCTCCAGTTTGCCAGTCATGCCAATGAACCTCAATTACACCATCAGGCAGTAGGCCAAGAAGTCACTGCTATCCTATTTCCTATCTTAAATAACGCCCAGCTATGCCGTCCAGCCAAGCTTGCCAGTGTTAAACAATACGCAGCAGATGATAACAATGCAGTCCAAAGAATGCAACGTCTGTGAAATAAATTCCCCAAGCTAGCACATAAAATTTAACACTGTTTTCTTTCTCTTCTTCCAAGTCCATCCCTTGTTGATACAGAAAACTCCAAATTAAAAAAAATAGAAATCCCTCTCCTATTCCATGTTGGCACAGGTAAAGTTTCAAAACACATGCAAAAATCTTCCTTCTCTCTCTTACATTCCTTTCAGCTCACCCAGCCAGTGGGACCACACTCAAAACAGAAACTTGGTTCCTTCTTCAGATACTGTGACCTGCTCCACTATCCCCAGGATACTTCCTCTCCTACCTTCCCACACAGTCTCTCATGTGTTCCATTCCAGAAAAATCCAGGCAATTAATAGGATACATAAAATATGTGTCCTTAAATACACAGCAGGTAAAGTACCTGCCTTGTGTCTTGGGGAGATAGTACAGCAGATAAGGCACTTGCCTTGCATGCAACCCACCTGGGTTCAATCTCTGGCATCCCTGAGCCCCATCAGGAATGATTCCTGAGTGCAAAGCTAGGAGTAAGCCCCAAGCACTTCTGGTTGTGGCAAAAAAGTCTCCAAAAGCAAATATATATATATATATACATATATATATATTTGTGTGTATATATATGCATATATATACACACAAAACCTTGTAAAACACAAAAAAATTGTAAAAATTTAAAACATTACTTAAATTTTCTGCCACAGCTTCCAATTCAATCCTCCCAAATACTGTGCTATAACATTTTTCAGGGAAAAGCGAGAATGTCTCCAAGTTACAATGCATCTGCCGCATCTTAGAGTCACAGTGTCACACTGCACTGCAAGACCATGGCATCCACTCATCCTTTGATCACTACAATCTTGGAGGGAGCACACTGACTCTTCAAATTTGATGGAAAGTATCCAGAGAAAGCATGATCAGAGTTAGCTCTTCCCTGATGCTCTGACCCTGTTGAAGAGGTGCTGTCTCCCCTGGGCTATCTGAAGAGAATGCATGTCCAGCCTGTCGTCTACAGCCTGACAAGCTGCATAGACACAGAAGCCCCTGACAGCATTCTGTTGGGCTTTTAAGTTTTCTACTGCTCCCTGCACCCAATATTGCTAATCAACATAGTGTGGAGTGGACTTGGACTTGGCAACACAAACGTGGTAATTGTTGTAAACGACCTGGTTGTCTGCACAGGTAGTAGATCACCTATTTCTCAGATAGTCCATAGCTAGTAGCTTTTATTGTGTATCCTAGTTTCTGTTTGCACTGCAGGTCACACTGAGTACCTGAAGCCACAATAAATGTACAATTTGATTGACTTGACATACTATTAAAAAAAAAAACTACATCACAGTATCCTTAAGGTAGCCTGCTCTGAAAGCAGAGAAAATTGCTATTTCTTTGTAAAAGAGTGCCTTAGGGTAAACTGTAATAATGTTTTCAGCCAGCAGGTCTTCCCATGTGAACTGTATAGAAGAGGCAGAGAGAAGAGACTCAATGATTTGGTCACTGCAACTAATCCCGGATTTCACCAGGTAGAGAGAACTTCCTGGGTCATATGGCAGCAGAAAATACCACTTCGGTTAGTAACATGGAATGCGACACACGAAATGGGCTAATGGTCTCATATTTGGGCTCTAGAAACTCAAAGTTCTGTGACTCAACAGCAACACCACCATTTCCCAAATGAGGGGCTTAAAAAGAAATACTTTCTAGTTTGACAAAACTTTCTCCTTGTGCATAAAATTGAGATAATAATAAGCCTGCTAGGCCACTTGAGAGTAGCAAGCTATGATGCATTTAAATTCATTTTTATTATTTTTGTGGGGGAGGGCTCCCAAGCCGTATTCCTAGCCATGCTTAGCCTGGTTATATATACCTAATGCCTCAGCTCTCAACCAAAATTTGCAATGAGATTCAGACACAACAAAGCCAGGGGTGACCAAGGCCACCCCAGCAGCCATGACTGCCACCCTGGTGGGGCTTGGGGAGGAGGAGGTGGGGCGATGCAATGACACAGACCAAATATGTGGCTTTCCTACCAGGCATGAGCTCCTGCTCTTTGAGATATCTTCTCAGTCCTGTGAAGATGCATTTAAAGCAATTGTCGTTGGGTCTTGCAAGTAGTTTGTGAGCTCAGTATACAAGAGCAATTAGGTAGTATGAAGAGCATAAATTTTAAAACTGTGATCAAACACCAGCCACGCTGTGTCTGCTGGAACCACCAAAACACACAGGCTCGCTGAATCTCAATTTCCTCATCTGCGCAGGAAGAATTGCTTCCCAGAGCTATTGGGAGTTCAGTGAAATGTTCAAGCACTAATGACTGCTTCTCGAATGGAGGTTAAAAGCCCTACCACCCTCTCCCAGCTGTATCCCAGGTATGCATGTGGGTCCAAACCCAGTTTCACAGTGACTCGATTATTGACTTCCAACTCTCTACTCTTGGCAATATCACATCTCCATTTCATCTCTAACCCACTTCTCTTTTATGAAGTGACTTTTCCTTTAGTCTAGACCCTTCCATTTATTTCTCTACTTTTTTAAAAAAGAAATGTCACACTCCTATTAACATTTCATAAGGATTTTTAAATTTACTGACATGTTATATGGATAGTACAGAGAATCCCATAAACCTCCCACTAGTGGTCACTTAAAACACCTCCCACTGATAAAGTACACAAGACACAGCTAATATCCTTTAACATATTCTTACCCAAAGTCAAGCCTTTCTTTGGATAGTTTGCCTTTTACCAACTATTATGTTTCTGTCCCAGAATTTCAGACATGATATATTACACAGGCCTCAGAGGCTTCTCAAGCAGGTTATAGTTTCAGACTTTCTTTATTGTTGATAAGTTAAACATCAACAGTTTAGGTCTTTTGCAGATGGTCTTCAATTTAAAATACCTGGTATTTTTCTCCTGATGAAACTAGATTTCTGATTTGGAGGCTCTAATCCTGCTATATCTGATCAAGAACATAAGCAGTTGCTGCTAAATATTTTCAGGTTACTCTACTGTAAAGGAACCCTTTTGCCCCATTTACAAATTGAGTTCTTTTGAAAGAGTTGCCCTGCAGAACAAAGGGACAATAGTGTTACAGGGCTTATACTGTTGCCCTGCAGAACCTACAATTTGCTTTCATTCTTAGGGAATGAGGCTCCACGTGAATTCTCAGGAAATTTGCTGCACAGAATGTTTCTCTATTCTCCAACATTTGTTTATTAATTCAATCATTACTTAGAGCATTAGGAACTTTTATGTATATTTATTTTTTATATCTTACATTGTGGACTGGAGCGATAGCACAGCAGCTAGGGTGTTTGCCTTGCACACAGACAACCTGGGTTCGATTCCTCCACCCCTCTCGGAGAGCCCGGCAAGCTAACGAGAGTATCCCGCCCACACGGCAGTCTGGCAAGCTACTCGTGGGTGAATTCGATATGCCAAAACCAGTAGCAACAAGTCTCACAGTGGAGACATTACTGGTGCCCGCTCGAGCAAATCGATGAACAAAGGGACAACAGTGTTACAGGGCTTATACTGTGCATTATAATCCAATATTTATTTATTTTCTTCTTATTTATTTTCTTCTTCAACTTGGGTCTGCTTTGGCCTTTGGAAATTCTTTTGCTAACTTCTGTGTCACTTTCACATCCCCTTAATTGTGTATTATTGAACATTTCCTAATTTTCTGGTAGCACATGATTTTATAGACTTATCCCGTATACCTTCTGCTTCAATTCTACAATAAACCATTTCTCCAGAAGCCTGGCTCTTTTTCAAGTAATAATTTTATAAAGAAGAAATAGACTCTGGAATGACTCTGGTTTGGGTCTGCTTGCTCTTATCAATTTTTTTCCTGGTGTGTGAGTATATAACATAACTTGATATATATTTGAAGGTTATTTTCTTTTCCATATTTTTCTAGCTTAGTGTTTTATGAGCTTCTTGGATCAACAATTGGCTTGGTGTATGATATTAATTTTATAATTTTTCCCTCTATATATTTCCTTCTCTTCTCTTTCAGTATACATTAATTTTGTATATACTATACTTGCTTTTGTTCTTATTTTTATTTGAGGGCCACAGCTGGCACTGCTCCAGGCTTATTCCTGGCTCTGAACTCAGGATCATTCCTAGCAGTGCTCAAGGGACCACATATGGTGCCAGGGATCAAACTTAGGTCAACCGCATGCAAAACAAGTACTCTAACCTCTGCACTATATCTCCAACACCTTCTGCTATACTTTTCAATGTTGTTTCACAGTTACTGGACATTCTGGTTTTGTTTCTTACTAAATGCTTTTTTTGTTTTTGTTTTGGGGACCACACCTGGTGATTCTCAGATTTTCTCCTGGATCTTTACTCAGGTAACTTTCCTGGCAGGTTTAGGAGTGGCATGGGGGCCAAATGTGGTCAAACCTGGGCTGGCTGTGTACAAGGCAAATTCTCTACCAGCTATACTATTACTCCAGCCCCATGTTTTTTTTTCCCCCTTTGGAGTCTTTTTTTCTTCCTTGAATTTCAGGTTTGGAAGTTTCTATTGACCCCTCTTCAAGCCCACAGATATTCTATCCTCAAGCCATGCATGATCAGTACATGACTAATTGTACAGTATAAGCCATTTATTTTTAATTTCCAGCATTTTCTACTGATCCTTATATGAAGTTTCCTTCTCTATGCGTCCAAAATGCATCACTCTTTTCTTCTTTTTTTCTACCAGAACGCTTTACTATTAACCATGGTCATTTTAAAATTTCTGAGTCACAGTTTCATCTCAGAAATTTCCAGGCTCCTACTTCAGTCCAGTGTTGATGGCTGCTCCAATTCTTCAAACTATGCTTTGTGTTTTGTTTTCCTTTGCTTTGTTACACCTTGTATTTTGTTGTTGTTATTAAAAGTTCAACAAAAATAGTTGAACTGAGGTAAATCAGTCTTTAAAGATTTAATGTCAATCTACCTTGGGCCACATTAAGTGTTTGTTTTAGTTAGAGGGGCAGACCTTAAATTCAGGGTCCTCTTTTCTCCCTTTCTTGGTTAGGAGCTTCCATATACATTGTTTCTCACTAAGAATCTGTCCTGTAGCTCTTTCTAGAGTAATCTACTGTTAACTCATTACACAACAGGATCTATTGATGTGATGTAAGATGTTAGCAAGCATGCTATAATTTTTCCCTTAAGTATTAGACATTTAGAGGGTCATGGTCAAGCTGTAGACTTCAGAAGTGTTTCTGAGTTTCCTCAAGTAGTATAGCTTTCCCCTCCCTCCCACACTCATTTCTAGTGCAGCATTGCAAATCTATTTCCTTGAGGCTTGGTGCCCTGTGCCCTTTCTGATTTTTTCTCTCCCTTAGATGAGATATAAAAGAAAGGAAATTCTCTTCCCTGAGCCAGGGTGAAGTTTCAATATAGTACTCCAGTAAAAACTTTTCCTGAGCATGATCCTTAGCTCTGCAGTAGGTTTGGGGCATGATTCCCAGTGATGGTTTTTTTTTCTCTGTTTATTCCAGAGCCAAAGTTCTTTCAAGTATCCTCACCATGAAAATATGCTGAAATTTCAGGAGGGAGTGTATATGTTACAGTCTGGGAAACTTCCTAAAACTATGGACCCTAAGGGTCAATTACTGCTATACTCAGCCTCATCGGCTCACCAATATCATTGAAATATCATTGAACTACCTCCTTGTTCCAGTGACTTCTTCTGATAAGCGAACTTGATTTTTCTCAATTTTCCTTGATGCTTCTGTCTCTAGATTTCTCGGGCAGTTTGCCCTACATCACCATTCTGTGATTAAACAAAGAAAATGGACTTTTTACTTTGTCTGGCCTTTTTTAATATGTGTGCCCCATGTGACATAAATAATAATAAGAATTTTATGTGTCATGGTTGAAACTATAAATTCCTTCTCTTTTCATCAAGACGCTGCTTTTCTCCTCAGATTTGGAGACCTCTCCCCAAAGCTTGCAAGTTGCAAGAGCCAACTCATCCGTCCTATCATTAAGCCTTTTCAGGTCAATCTTCATGGCTTCTTACACCTCTCAATCATTTCTTTCTGATCTATTCATTGGACATTTACTCATAAGCTGATTTGGGTCTCTCTCAGGTTTAACTTATTGATTATTATTTAGCTATCATCACACAATGCTATTATTTTTCTAACATATGTATATAATTTTAGTATATCCAAGACCCACCACTTACTGATTCTGACCAGACTACTTGAAGAGTATGGGATATAATCTGACAAATTAATTGTTCCCATTTATCAAATGAAATACCTGTTAAGTCTGTCCTCTTTCCTGTATCTCTTTGGAAGGTACTGAAAAATGGGGAAGTTTAATCTTATTGGTGGTTCATCTGCTCCCTTCCTTTATCCTCATCCTCCTAAGCTAAATGATCCTCTGACCAAGCCTGCCTGCCATTCTGTGCTGCCACGATGCACTGAAATGTTTTCCTTTTATCTCTGAATTATAAGTGACTCATATGTTTCCACTAATAAAACTTGGCTTTCTTGATAACCGAGTACTCATTTTGGACTCAGAAGGTACTGTGGCTAGGAGTATGCCTATGAGGTCCTCTAAATCACGTTTTTCTTTCTTTGCTAAAGTAAATTTTCCTATAGTTAATTTAACATGTGTCTCATGATAGGTGAGCCATTCATCAACAAAGCATGCGGCCATTTGCACATTTTGAAACAGTTATATACTTTTAATAGTTCTGAACTGATGGACAATATTTCTTTTTCCCCTTGTGTGGTATATAAATGCCCAGTGCAACTTTCTCATGCTGGTTTTCTTTCATTCCATGAACTCAAGTTGGTTGATCATCTGTTGCGCTAGATTAGATTTAGGAAAAGCAAAATACAGGCTCTGGTTAACAGCATGTGCGTCATTCTATTCACATCTCTCTCTAGCGGTCTTTTTATATTCACTTTAAATACAAACTGGTACTTTCTCCTCCCCAGATATCTGTAGGGGAAATATTTTACTAAGATCCATATTGGCCATTGCATCACCACTTTTCTTTATACTGATCTATTTCACCTCCTTAGCTTCACTGAAATATTGGTCACCAAGCCTATTCTGCATATATATATATCCAAATTTTTATTTAAACATCACTTTTTATTTAATTCTGTGATGATAAAAGAGCACAATTTTAAGTTCTGCAGCTTCATCTTCCCCTAATCATAGAATCATATGGAGGGTTCAGAGTGGTTCAAATGCAGCCTCATTTAAACCTGAACCATGCCTTTTTTTTACTTTACTGCTGATCCACCACCTGTGAAAGTCACTTATCTTGTCCATGGGGCTGGTTGTCCATGCCTATTGTCCCCTGGGGCCCTCAAAATCATGTGCATGTGTGTCAGAACCATTACGTCGATAGGAATTCACTTATGAGGTCTGGGTCCTCTGCATAAAATAGAGAGCTTAACAAAAGTAGAGAGAGAGTATTGGGAATATTGTCTGCCTTAGAGCCAGGGGGAGGGTGGGAAAGGGGGATATTGGTGGTGGGGAATGTGCACTGGTGGAGGGATGGGTGTTTGATCATTGTGAGATTGTAACCCGAACATGAAAGCTTGTAACTATCTCACAGTGATTCAATAAAATTTTAAAATTTAAAAAAAATAGAGGACTTAATTATAGGGGTTTTTTTTATTCCAAGAGCTGATGTATCTGAGCCCCAATGCTAACTTAGCTGCAGACTCCACCAGTTTCAGGGCTTGTTCTGCTTGGGGTTTTTATCTTAGCAAATTTAAAATTTCTTGAACCTGGCTATTGAGGACTGGCTATAAGTTCTCACTATCTAAAACAAATCTGACTCCCACAAAATGAATTACTTGAATTTATTTCATTGTATTTACATTGACTTAATTTGACTATATGGCATGATAAAATAAAATTTTATTATGCACTTCCCACACCCCAATTCAAGAATTAGGAAGAAACCAATTTGGGTCCTGAGCTATCTCTTGTCAAGTAAATGCAGAATTATTTGTCACATAATTCAGACAGAGAAGGATGGACACTATTAGCATAATAAGGCCAGGGTATTAACTGTTAAGAAGTAGGATGGAATTTGGGTTAATATGCAGAATATGAGTTTCTTTTATAGAACCAAGAAGGTCAGGGAGAGGATTCAAAAAGAAATGAATCATCATATTGGCAGCATCAATTATTTTTCTTAGTGATGAGGGTGGGAGGTGCAGGAAGGAACTAGTCCCAGGCTAGAGTTTTAACCTTTATTCTCCCTGCTCTCCAATGAGGACAAATTCACATTAAGACTGATCCCTTTCCACTCTCACTGTGTTACCTCATCTGGGTAACATTCTAAAGAATCCATGAGGCATGAGGAAACTAGAAAACTAAGGTTTAAGAATGAAACGACATGGGAAGGAATGGAATCCAAAAAAGGAGAAGAATTAGAGAGAAAAGCAGAGAGGGGTAAAAAAAATAAGGGAAGGACAAAGAGTGAGGTTCCAAGTACTCTACCTGCTTCTTGGTAGGCCAGTTAACCTCAGAGCCAGTTATAATATTATAGGACTTGATTTGCCTAAAATTTATCCCAGTGAATCTCAAATAATATTGCCTATAATTATACTAAAGATGTATTTATTTTATACTGCAAAATTTAAAGGCTCTATTTCTGAGACAAGTAGATTTAATAAGCCAAGAGTAAAGAAATACACGAATTAAGAGCTAAATGTGCACGTTGAGCAACCTCAAATCAAAAATGAGAAGGCTGTCTGAATCCTGAGCTCTAAATGAACAGGCTGAAATGCTTAGAAAAGTCTTAGGAAAACTGCCTTTGGGTTGAAAAAAAAATCAAACCCACATCAAACAACAACCAATCACAGTTCTAGGAAGATTTTTAAAAAGAAGCTAAAAGTAGAGATAAAAAGGACTTAAGGATGACCTTAAGTAAACATGAACTGTAATGAGGAACAGTCTAAGACAGAAATGAAGGAGGAACAATGCAGGCAGGATGGAGAAGTGATTATAATTTATAGACTGAGACCCAAAGCAGTGGGATGGAACTTTTGAGAACTCAGTCAGCTAAGATGAAACAGGACATTTAGATCCAAAATTAGACAAAGTAGAAGTTCTGTCTGTGTGTTATGTTCCCAGGTTGGGGAGGGTTTGTAAAGTTGAAGAGATTACAGAGGTTACTCCTGGCTCTGAAAGCAGGACTCACTCTTGGCAGTTGTCAGGGAACCATATGGGATGCCAGGAATCCAATATGGGTTGATCTCTTAAAAGAAAGAAGCCATATCTGCCTTATCCCTGTACTTTCACATAACAAAAAAATACTCTTTCTTATAAGTCCTTCTTTGGATATTTGTGAACATAGTGTGTGTAAGAGACCATGGTTGCTATAATAAAGTACCATAAACATTTAGAAGTAAGAGAAATTTAGTGTTACATGATTCAGATGACTAGAAGTCAAAGTGTCCAATGGCCATAATCCCTCTGAAACTAGTGGAATAATCATTCCTTGCTTCTTTCTTCTAGTGACAATTGGCCATTTTGGGTGTTCATTGGCTTATATGTGCAGTGTTTCTACCCCCATTATAATAATATTCAATGCTTTTTGGTTTGAGTCTTCTTGAAAAGACACTAATCAAATTGGATTTGAGTTCCAACCTAATCAAGTATGACTTCATCCCAATATTTCATCAGCAATGGCCCTGTTTCCAAAGAAACTCATATACTATGTCCAAAGAAAGTCACAAGCAAAGAAAGTTAAATTAAGATATGTTCAGGATTTGAGCATATCTTGTTGAAGGGCATGATTTGACCTATAGCAGTGTATGTGTTTGGAGGGCGGGGGCAGGGGGGTGCAGAAAAGAACACTGGACACCTGAAGACCAAACAAGTAAAAAGATGTCCAAATACATAAACTTTTACCATGGAAGTGACTATTAGAATAACATAGATAGAGGACAAAGTTCCTGATTCAATGGCAAAATGAAGGTGACCACAGACATCATTTCTGGCTTTTTCTTCACAGCAGCCTTCTCCCCCAATGTCCACACTCAGACTGCCACAGCCTGACTTCTCTAATGGGGAATTTAATGAGACCTTCAGTAAATGGATCTTGGATTCTCTCTCTACCCCCAAGTAATTATAAAGCTCAGCAATTTTTTTCCCCTAACTTGCTGCTGATTTTCTAATTACTCTTGCTCCAAATAGGACAGTTTGCATTAAAATGAAACCATGCTGAGGTTGTGGGTTCACTCACATCTGCTTTGCTGATTTCCTTAATTTGACAGCATGGTTTTATGGATAGAGAGCATAAAGTGATTCCCACATTTTTGTAATGGAGAATTTGTATCCCACAAACACAAGAAGCCTTCAACTGGCATCAAGGTAAAACTGTCCTACAGGAAAAACTCAAGACATATATACCAGATGGAGTTTAATGAGTCTTAGAATACAGCAGCTTTCTCCCTGGAAGGGGAAAGATGGGAAATTTTCCTATATCTTTCCCAGTAAAGGATATGGCAAGGCCCCAGTAAATTGAAATATATTTCTAAACATGAGGGACACTCCTTTCATATGCTGGCAAGTAGTAACTATGGAATGAGGGGTTTACTGGAGTGTAGGATGGGGAAGTGGAAGCAAAAATAAGTAAGTAGTGGCAACAAAGCAGAAATGGTTAGAAAACACTTGGGTCAGTGCTACAATGTTAGCATCTCTGACATGGCTAAAGAAATCTTGCAGAGAATCCTTCACTTTCCAGACAAATTTTCCTGAAGATTCATTAAGCCAATAAATAGATATTTTCCTCTTGCAAAAATTCCATGACTCCATTTGGAGTAGTAAGAGTAAACTTTCCAAGAAGATTTGTTGAAAGGACCTAGTATTGTTTAATCAGGAAGAATCCTTGGGGCCAAGTCCTCCACCCTAATATTCAATTTTTAAAGCCTCCTAATGCTTATTTCTTCTTTCCTTCATCTAGTGGAAACCATGGCTTCCCAGCTTCGTGCTGAATCAATGCTTGCAGCTTTCTCTTCTGTCTTCCTCTATTCCTCTGCCTCTTTATCTCTCTGTCCCAGTCAATATGTCCCTCTCATTTTCTCACATGTGCATGTGTCATGTATCCTCCAATACCTCAAGAGTCAGTGAAAAACAGGATGCCTAGAATAAAGGGAGGTGTCGATGTACATTTCTACTTCTTTTCCTCTAGTAGCGGGTGGTTCTTGGGGGATTTGTTTCCCCTTTTATGTACTCCATGTTTTGCTCCTATTTGGGAAGTAAAGTAGATCTTCAGATTTAGGATTCTCAAGTAATAGCCACATAGAAGTGGACTTGAAATGAAAACAGTCTTGGGTTCAAATCCCAGGAGCACCACTGATGAGCCATATACCTTCTGTGACTTTCATTTATCTAAACATCAGCTTTCTGTCTCACAAACTGGAACCAGCTGCACTGTTCCTGGGAGTCTGCTTCTATGAGAACTCAAGGAATTTGTCACAGGTCACTGATCTCCAGTAAACATAGAAGAACCATTGATCTCTTCTGTGCATTAATTAATTCACTATTTCTTTAGCACCTAGACTAAGAAACTGCAGTGACGATATGACCACTGTTTAGAACTGTAGAATGGGGTCCATGTTTGTGTGATGACACCACCTTTGGGGGCCTGGAGTAGTTGCTTCTTTCCTTCCTTCTCTCTCAGTTCTCAAAGAGTACAGGATGGAGAGAGAATGGCTGGAGGGCCCAGTTTATCTTGCTTCTGTTCCATCTGGCCTATGACCCATCATTAGTCCTTTTATGCCTCCTGTCTAAAGAAATGGCTTATGTTTTGCCTACGGAAGATGGTTCCCTAATGAATGTCAAATAACAATAAAGCTTAAGTGTCTTCATCAGACACTTGAGCAGGCATCTGTCCTCCCAGCAGTAAAATATGCTGGGACTTTGAAAACAGCTAAGAAATTTGAAACTGGGTTTCATCCACTCAGAGGAGAGCTGTGATAATAACTTCGTCTCTGGCTCAGAAGAAAGGCCCTCATGAGGACATTACTAAACTGCTCTTGAATAAGCCTTTCGGTTGGAAGGAGAAAGACAAGTATTTCAGCAAGAAGCCGAAGAAATTCATGATACTAACGGAAAAAAGTTGGGTAGGATCCTGGGATCTTCTGTTGCATTTTAGGATTTGTAAAAGCCAGCCTGTAGTCACCAGCTCTCCAGAGTCACGTGTGTTTAGCATGCCTGCTCTACTCTAAGCACGAGAACATGAGCTCAGTACTCAAGAAGGGTTAACAGTCACAAACATAGAAATAACTGCTTGGGTAGCAAGCGACTCCCTCTATGATACGAATTCAGCCCAGGAACAGTTGAGCCACATGAAAAGTCTTGAAAGAAGGTATAGAGGAGAGTATCGGGGTGTTACTGTCTTTCTCTGGTGGACTTGATGGGAGGGTTAAAGATAACTGTAGTATTCAACAAACAGTAACCAGAAAACAATGCACAGAAGCTAGGGAACTGAATGATCTCCATTCTCAATGCAGAAAAAAAAAAAAGAAGACCGAAGAACTTGATGACCACCCCCAGTGAATATGATCAAGACAGAAGTCCCTCATGGCTCACTTGGAAGACAAAAAATCTAGCAGATTTCAGCCATGCTGCATACTGTTTCCTTCCAACACCCTGAAAAAGACTCCTAGATCAATTATGGAGAAATGAAACTCAGATAATAGCAACTAAATGAAGTCATCCCAAAAATGAATCAATTTTACCCTGGGAGAAAGAATCTTGGTGTAAAAAACTTCAGTGGTTTGGGCTACCAGTTCTTTACAAGTGGCTCCCATAAAGCAAGCATGAGCTTATTTGTCACCCTTGTGAATGGCAGGCACCAGATCTAAATGACCTGTACATGATAATTAGAATATAGAGTTACATATAAAAATATGCCTATGGACTTAAATTACTAACCCAGAGAAATAAGTAAAAATATAATTATCAAATTCTTTGGTTCAATCTGTTAACTGGTAGCTGGAAAGATAATACAGCTGATATGATGCTTGTCTTATATGCAGCAAACCTCAGTTCAAACCCTGATTCCTGACACCTTGTCACTGTATCACTGTCATCCCATTGTCCATCGATTTACTTGAGTGGGCCACAGTAACGTCTCCATTCGTCCCAGCCCTGATTTTTTTAGCAGCCTTTCCTTACTAGTCTTTCCCAATGATTGGAGGCTTCTTTCAGGGTCAGGGGAATGAGACCTGTTATTGCTACTGTTTTTGGCGTATCCAATACACCATGGGGAGCTTGCCAGGCTCTGCCATGCGGGCTGGCACCTTATATGGTCCCTCAAATCCTGAACAGAGTGATCCCTGAGTAGAAAGACAGGAGTAAGCTTTGAGACAGCCAGGTATGCCCCCTTTCCCAAGCACCCCCTCCCAACCCAGAAAATGGTACATAAAAACTTAAGACTGTGTCTGAACAGATAACCCCACAGCTAAGGAGGTAGCATCTTTCATTTAAGCCAGAGACAAAAGCAAGAAGTGTGAAGGAAAGAGAGAAGAACTTGATAATAGTAATCCAACTCCGCCCAGATAATCCAACTCACCTGTAGAAGTTAGGTCCCAAATATATTGGTCAGCTGGGTGGTGTGCAGGACTTGATAATTTTGTATCCTCGGGTAATCTTCCTTTGTCCTCCTCCAGGAATTTAGAAGCCTTCCCCAGCTCTCTGTTCTTTGCCTGAAGAGCAGAGACTGCTATCTTCGGGACATGTAGCCCCCGTCAGTGACCTAGAGCTAACTCTGACACTTGACTGAGCCAAGGACAAGGTCAGTGGGAGCCCCGGCCTCCATTAGGGCAGCCTTCTTGGTGAAAGGGTTTTACATTTACTCCCTTCCATGATCCATTTACTCCATTTCTGCTGGCAGAAGGATAAAAAGTGCACTCAATGTGCATCCAGCATAAGAATTACCCATGTCTCTCTCTTGCTAGTGTATTTGTCACCTCAGAGCTGCTTCCCATACTTAATCTTCTCCTTTTGGAAATCATGTTGGCACAATAGCTACAATAGCTAATGCACATTCATTTTATTGTGTGATATTTCTACGTTGTTACTTCAAATCCTAGAAATTATTAGAAGTTGCTGCAAATTCTTTTCTTATTATTTTTTTACTTTCTGTGTTGCCATGTTGCTTTATTTTTATACTTTCTTCATGTTCCTAAAGCGAGCAGACGCCATTGGGCTACACTAGCACGGACGAACGGTGATGTTACTGGCGCCCACTCGAGCAAATCAGTGAGCAATGGGATGATAAGTGATACAAGTGATACAAGCGTTGCTTTTAGTTTATGAAAAAAAATTCCTTTCGGATCTACACTAAGTCATTATGAAGTCTTAGTGAAAGAGTGATTGTTTTATTTATAAAACCATTTCCTGGACTTATAACTTTAGGAAGCTCAAACAGCTTTGTGCTAATTTTAAGTTGACTAGATTTTCCTGGCCCAACTTTTACATGCAATTAAAAGAAATAAGAGACATTTGAAATCTTTTCTTCCTAACACAGGAGAGGCACGAGGAAAAGAGTGATCGCGCCAGCACCCTGAGAATCTCCCCCTTTGCGGGAAAGGCTCCCTTGGCCACATACTGTTTCCCTGGGGCTGGCTGGCTCCACGGGAGCAGAAGGGGAACGTAGAAACCATGTGGGCAATTTTATGACATCATGAGAAGGCTCCAGAGCAGGGATATATTTTCAGTGTTTCCCTTCTATAGTTTTGAGCCCAAACAGGAAAAGGAAGGGTGATTTTATAGGTTACCAGGGGAGTATTCAAGAATAGTTTTATTTCTCTTTATAGAAATAAAATGATTTTCAAGAAATTCTATCAGTGTTTGAGCTACAAGCCTTGCTGGTCCTCAAAATATTGCTTTAAACCCCGTCACCCACTTTGACTTATCTGACTTAAACATTATTTATCTCCAGAGAATCTTCAAGCAATCGTAAATATTCGACTTTTAGAAGTCAGACGTGAATGAGATAAGGTCATTTCTTGACACCTGGCCCCATGTTCTTTCCACTCTTTGTAGTTTATTCCAGATTAGAAGATATTTTCTGCGTTGGGTAGCAAAAATTCATAAAGCTTATTTGTGAGATTCTGAGCGCTTGACATAGTGTGGACTTTTAGGATATCTGACAATTTTGAAGAATCATTTTTACCAATCTCTGGTCCTCCACAGTAAGACACACCTTAGTGTTCAAAGCCTGGTTTCTTTACCTTCCTTGGGTAAACACATTTATCATTGCCTTGTTACTCCTCCCCTCACCATAGAAGCAGCTCTCAGGGCTGAGCCAAATCAGCTTTTCCGTACCTGCTCACTACCTAGAGCTATCAATCTCAGGTGAGCCTTGAGCACAAGCGCAGGGCCACCTCATGATACACTCTGTCCTCTGGTCCCTGTTCTGTCTCATTTCTGTCAGATGTACTGGCCGGTTGGCCCTGGCCACCGCCCTTAACCTGGGGTCACAGTTCCCCCAATGGACAGACATGCTGTCCTTTGCTTGTCTGCCCACAGATGAACTAATGCCATATAAATTAGGACCCACGTCAAAGTAAAGAAATGGTGTCATTGTTTGTTCACTGTTTGTTTGTTTCTTCATCCCAGTAAGAGCTAGTTCTAATGGGAAATTGTGTTATTTTAGAGGAAACAAAAGCCAGACATACACAAAAGGTCAATGCACTGAAATTCAAATGACATTGGGTACCAAGGTAACTAAAATTTACCCATCTGTGGAAGCAAAACACTGGAAACCTGACCTCAGAAGCCTATTCCAGCAAGAAGTCCCACAAGGAACCACCCATAAAGTTCATCAGTCAGCGTTACTCCTTCCCTTCTTTCCCAAAGCCCTCCTGGGAGACAGACTTGAGCTTTTCCTCATTGTCAGGATCTCATATAAAGCCTTTTCTCTTCTCAGAAACTGGTGCCACTGAATTGTTCTTTGTACATCAGGAAGTAAACCTGTGCTCACCAACAGGCTGTCTTTTCACAGCCAATTTTGCCAGCCATTGTCTCCCTTTAAATCCTTGTTATCTGCTGATCCTTTCTTCCTAAGTTTGACCCCTGCTATGCACGGATACCAGGCACTAATTCCAGACCTACTGACAAGAAGACCTCAAGTCATCCAGCAGAGTTGTGTCCTAATAAATAAACATCTATATTGATTTTCAGGCTAATTCCATAAATGCATTGCATCCTGTTAAAAATTACTCAAAGCAAAATTCCTTGCTTTCTTATATTTCTTGGAGTTCTAAAATAAATATTCCTTTCACAAATCTAAGTGCTTTATTTTATTTTGTTTGTTTAATTGAAGTAGAATTCATATTATTCCATCAAATTTCCCAAAAGTAACTCCTAAACTGACCTGTATTACTAAAGGTTAGTATTGTCTATCTTGAGGATTTATATAAATAAAATTATGAAATACATAATTCTTATGTCTAGATTCCTTATTTTCTCTTCATCCCTGTTACAAGCAATACTTTGTCATCTTTTGCTTGTGTATAATGTTCCATTGAGTGAGTATAGCATGACATATCTATTTATTCTATTATCAATAGAACTTGAGATTAATTCCAGTTTGCACTAGTATTAATAATGCTACTATGAATATTTTTATACCTGTTACTCAGTGTATTTAAGATTTATTTTCGAATGTATATATCCAGAATTAAGGTTATTTCTAATCTAAATATCCAGAATTAAGGTTACAGGATAAATATGTATTTTGTTTTAGTAGGTAGTTTCAGTTTTTTGAAGTTGATACCAATTCAAGCTCCCAGGAGCAATGTTTTAGAGTCACAGTTGTCTGTGCTTAAGACTATAGTCATTAATTTAATCCATTCAGGAGCATATATGGAAGGATATGATTATACTGTTACCTTTAATTTCCTTGATGTGTAATGATGTTGAGTAATTTTTAACTTGACTATTAGCCTTTTGAAAAACTAATTTGTGAAAGGCATAATTAAGTTGCTTCTTATCACACATAAGTGATATCCCTGTTCTTAAAATATTACTATTAAGAAATCTTTGCATATTCTGGGTGTGAGTCCATGGTCATCCAGTTATTTATTGTAAAAATCTTCTCCAACTATGTGAGCTCCTCTTTGTCCTCTTAACCATCTCTTTGGTGAACAAAAATTCTTCATTTAACCAAGTCTAATTGGCTTTTTTTAATTATTAGTGATTTTCATGATCAATTTTTGGAATTTAAGCCAATAAAGGTCTTCTCCACTATTTTCTTCAAGGTATTTTATTATTTAAACTTTAGTAGAGTTATGTTCTAATTTAAATAAGTTTGGGTATGGTAGAAGTTCAGTCAAACAATGTTCCAACAGCCTTCACTAGTATACATTTCCCACCCCAATATCCTGTTTCCTTCTCTCCAGTTCCCTCCCCCAAGCCTGCCTATGGCAAGTGCTCTCTCTCTCCCTCACTCTCTCTCTCCCTCCCTCCGTTTTTCTCTCTCCCTCTGCCCCCCTCCTCTCTCTCTCCTCTTCTATCCCTCCTTCCTCCCTCCTTGTTTCCTGATATGGATGATTACTTTCTAGGTGTAACCAGGTGTAACAATGAGAAAGATAATACAAAAAGACAAAGTTTTGAAGGGTCTGGCTCTCTGAGAGAGATTTACAGGGAACTAGAGTTTAGAAAAGAGACTGACCTTGAAGATAGTCTAGATATTGTAAGAAGAGTGAGAGAGAAAGAGAGAGAGAGAGAGAGAGAGAGAGAGAGAGAGAGAGAGAACCCTGTGAGCTCCAGGTTCCAATAATTCAGAGCGTGAAATAATTGTATATGAGAGATCAAAAGGTGGGGCGGAGATGGAAGGAGGCTGGTGTACAGAATCCAGAACAAAAGAATGGCCAGTATCATTTATCACTACTCAGAGGTCAGGTAAGTTGAGGAATGAGACAGTCCATGGGGTTTGACATCATGGAGGTAATTGGAAAAGTGGTTTGCTGTCAGGGCAGGGCTAAAGACAGATTGCTATTGGTAGGTGAAAAATGGGAAATAAGAAACTGGAATGTTTAGATTCCTCTTTTTAGAAACTTGAAGAATAGAAATGAGTAAGAGGAGAAAAAAAAATGACTGAAGGATCTTTTTGTTGGATTTTAACTTTTTGTATCTTTAGCCTCTAATGTAGGTCCCAAACCTTATTTGGAACAGCAAAAGTAAATCTCCTTCATTAGTTTCTTTTTTATGTTTTTCTATCCATCTGAACCCTTAGAACTCATTCCTCCACTAATAACCTCAATAGCAATGGTTCAGGTTTATTTCCCACAAGTGAGACTACAAAAAGAATTTGTCTTCCTCTTCCTCTTGATAACATTTTGATTCTGCCCCCTTCTGAGTTCAACCCTAGCTACAGTCTACCTGGTTGACCTGAAGTCTTTCAATCTTAGAGGATCACAGTGTACAGAGAGGCTCAGATTTCCAACCTTTATGGAACCTTCCATTCTCTTCTAGTTGCTTCTCTAGACCCATTATGGGGCCCTGAAGAGGTTAGGTGAATGTTCCCTAGGGCAGTGAGATGTCAGAGCTCCTCTGATAACTACAGAAAAAATATGTTCAGTTATGATCCAAGTCTTATTTTAAAAAATGGAGAATTCAAACTATGAGTTCAGGAGGCCATAAACCCGAGAAAATTGCAGAAGTGCTAGATCATGGAGTCCAAGGTTTAAAATTGAAGATATTTAATCCATATTAAAATGCTTTGGGGAAACAAGACCCTGAGCGGCAGCACATGAACAGCTCCTCCGCTCCTAAAAGACCATGACCCTAGAAGCCCACTAACTACTTTCGGCACCCAGTGGCTTCTTGCAGAAATGCCTCTAGGCTATGAACTAAGCTATGGGCCATGCCGCCCCAGGAGGGGAAAGGTTTTCTCTCTCGGCCTTTTCTTTTGCGGCTTCATGGCGACCGCCATCATATGGAGCCCACTAACTGAAGGTACGAGCTTGCAGCGATGCGACTTCTGGCATAAATTTTTCTGGACTTAATTACTAAAATACCAGAAATCCAAAACCGTGCGGCTGCTATTGCGGCCACGTGGCCTCATATGCTCTTCATTCTCAGCAATGGAAAACAAAGTATCAAATGATGCCTTTTCGGCAGGTCTGATTGTTGGGGGGGGGAAATTCCAAATAATAATAGTGAGTTTTCTGTTGAAATATTGAATGTAATCAAAGTAAAAAGAGAGTACAGTGAAAATCATCAGCCACACGGTGGGGAGAGGGGGGAGTGGGATGGGAGGTATACTGGGGTTCTTGGTGGTGCACTGGTGAAGGGATGAGTGTTTTATCATTGTATGACTGAGACTTAAACCTGAAAGCTTTGTAACTTTTCTCATGGTGATTCCATAAAAAATAAATACATTTTTAAAAAAATGCTTATTGCACATACATTGATTCAAATTTGGATGTGTTTCTATAGGATAAATCCTAGAAATGGAATTGCTGGATCAAAGCATATGAATTTTTAAATATATTAATAAACAATGAATTACAACCTATCAACCTCAAAAAAATGCTTTGGGAACAGAAGGAAAATGGTGTGGCTGAATCTTGATTCTCTTTCAGCCAGAGAAGATAGTCATTAGAACTTTATCATCCAGTCTCGTGTGGAATGGTTGGCACACTAGAATCCATAGTTATACTGAGCCAGCAAGAAGAATTTCATTGATATCTTATTGGAGACTGAAACTTTTCATTTTAATTACATTAATTTCTCTAGGTTTTTAATCTATTTTTATTATATCTTGAGGTCATTTTCCCCAAAGGAAATATTCTAGTTTTATAATTAAAAAAGGAATTAACATTCTGAAATTTAAAAACACGGATTTTTCAGATTTGACTTTCATGGATGAAAGTTACACCATGAAAACACCATCCCTCCAAGGGCTGACGTGCTGCTTTCCGTTCATGTTCTTTGGTAAGTTTCTCCCTTTCTCCTGAATCAAATGTAACTCACTTCACTGACCAATGCTCCAAAGGCCCAGGCCTGTAAATCCTGGTCAAGGTTCCAGTGTCTCTCTCTGGTGGTGACTATGAGCAGGTCACCTCAGCTCTGGCGGCAGCACACACAGCCGAGACTGCCTTTCCTGGCAGGCGGGAGGTGAAAGCTGTCGCTGGATTCTGCTACCTCGGACCCATGCTGACAAACAACACACTAATAGGCAAAGAACTAGACAACTCTGTCTAGGAACCCAGCACGGCTCCTGGCAGAATGGCAGGAAGGTTCTGGTTTCCAAATAACAAAGTTTTGTCAGAGCCAGAGGCCCAACATCCCCCTGCCTGGTGGCTTCTCATAATTCCCAGCCCTTCTCAAGTCCACTTTTCTTTCAGCAAACAGCTTGCAGTTTCTGCACAGAGCTGGGGGCAGGCCTGAGTTTCTTTGAGGACCTCCTGGCAAAATTCACTCCTGCTGCCAAAGGCTGGATCTTCTATTGAATTCCCACTAGGTGTCAGTTATCATCGTGGGAGGCACTGTTATTCTCATTTTAGAATCAGGGAAACTAAATCCCTGAAATTCAAAAGATGGGGTACCGTCCTGCCTGTCTCATACCCCTGGCTGAGCCAAATCTATTTTGAACCCAGATCTGTCCAGCACCAAAATGTGCGTGCTTTCTCCTCCCCCACACAGCATCCTTTCCAGGTGGGAAAAGAGAGGAGTGAAAAGCTCTCGCGCATTGTCACCCTTCCCTCAGGAGCAAAGGTCACCTTCAGACCTTCCATCTAGCCCAGCCCCACGCCTGTGAAAGGACTACAAGGGATGAATCAGACACCCAGAGCAAAGTTTCTTCCCTAGAAACAGAGCCCACCTCTGCCCTCCATGCCCCTGGCCCTAGGCTGTGCATTAAGGTCATTTCTGCCCAGCCTGGACTTGCAAATCTGAAAGAACATCATGTACAGCCTCCCCCTCCCTTTCGCTCATGCTAATTGTTTTTACATGAACTCATGTTGATATGCTTTTCTCTCTCATCTTGAATGTGCCTAAAGAGCCACAAACATCTCGATGCTTATGAAAAT